>NC_054488.1:43271199-43582970 GCF_017639515.1 Carcharodon carcharias | reverse complement strand
AATAATTCAAAGTTAATAATCAGAGAAAATCTGTGCGTTTTGAGAATAAAAACTCTCAGGGAATATAATCAAGGGGTTGCAATAACATAAACTCCTCTCACAGTTTATGTGCTAAGATCATATTACAGTCCACTATCTCTCTCAGCCATCATGTATATTCTTAATGGATACACCGTTGTTGCCATTAGGGTTATATCTTCCCTTACTGACAGTGTTAACAAAGAAAACTGGTATATCACAGGCATTGTTGCTGCTGCCTTGCCACCTGGTTTCAGCTCTCATGACAAAAAGAGGGCATTTTTTTTCAGTAAAATAATCCACATTCTCTTGTGTCCAAAAAAAATGTTCTACTGAAATGTGTGACGCCAAGAATTTCTATTTTGTTATACATTGTCTGTTTCAAAAGCACAATCTGATCCTTGGCATTCAAAAGGATTACATTTTGATTGCCTATAATCTTTCCTAGCCTACGTTTTCTGTTGACTTTTAGCCCCATGTGCAGCATACATTTCCCTACCCAGGCAGTCTTAGTGGCTGTTTTGAAGATATCTGCATTATAATTGTGGCTAAGCAGAAAGGTCATTAGCACCAGCAGTCACTTTTGTTGTATCCAGCTGGGTAAAGTTACATTGGTGTCAGAAATTGTTTGAAGCATTAAAATGGCTTTTGCATTTTTACAATTTCAGCAGTAGAGGGAAGGAGGGAAGTGTGGGAACATAATTATCCTCCATCAGTGCAGCCAATTTTGTGTGCCTGGACTCAGCCAAAACTGACTGCTAATCATTTGCCCAGCTTTTAAATTCCCAATTGTCACCCTGGAAAAAATCACCATGGCTGTGCTGTGCCAAATTGGGTAAATCTGAACATTGGACTCCTTCACTCCCGTCGTGTGACTTTAGCTTTTCCCTTGGTTTTGCATAAACCTAAAAGCTAGAATAACGATTAGTACCATCAACATCCTCGGGGTTACCATTGACCAGGAACTTAACTGGACCAGTAAGAAAATATGCAGGGGCTGTTTTTTTCCCTTTGTATATCTCACTTTCCCCCCTGAAAGGCAAATATTTCCTGTTTTAGTCATTACCAATGGACCAACACCCCTGGCACAGGACCGCAGCTTGGCTGTGCCACATCATTTATAGCTTGGGCAGGAAATAGTACAGTTGTAGATCTGAAAAGCCTACAGCTGCTTTCTTGGATGTTGGCTTTAACATATTGTGCTGCTTTTGCAGAGCCAAAGGCTTGAAGGATTCCATGACTAAATTCAAAAACAAGTTAAAATATTTTTTCCTCTTGGGCTTGCTGATGAGCTTATTCATTCTGGAGGGACTGGGGCAAGCCCAACATGGCATTTTGGACTGCCCTGTGGCTGCTAGTCCAGGGATAAGAAACAAAGGTCTGGGACATTGCTTCCTGCCTCCTTAGAATCTCTACCTTATGTCTGTGCCCATTGCGCATTTGTGCTGAGTTTCACCCTGCCTAGGAATCCCGATGGGGGGGGGGGGGTTCACGTTGCCTTCCCTTTGTGCTTAAAGAAATCATAAATAAGGAATCATAAATGGTCTTCCTGAAGGATCCTCAGCCGGTAAACAGCCATTGTCCCTCGAGGTCCTAGCTGTTCTGCCATCACTACTGTAAATTTGTTGGTTCAGCTGTTGGCCATGGCCCATAATCTTGAGCATGGGACCCTTACCTGGGTCTGGGTTGATTATGCAAAAAGGCAGGGACAACCACCCCCTGAGGTTTCAAATGATCCTGCTACTCTTGATAAATAAGAAATAAACTAAATGGATTGTAGAATTGTCTTGATAAACATGTTTTTTTCAGGAAACTAAAATCAAGTTTGATTAATTGAATTGAAAGTTATTTTTAATTCATATTCTAGTCTGCAGCTTAAAATATAGTTCTATCAAATACCGATCTGTTGGTTGACATTGGTTGGGTCTGGTTCAGGATGATTTCAGAACGAGGTGCACCACAGTTTCACTGGACTGAATTATTGATGGGTACTTTAAACTTGCTAATGCACATACTGTAGGATCAATTCTTTTGTGGTCCATAACCTTGCTGATGTTTCTTTCAAATTAGAATGGATATCTTATCTCCTGATTTTTTTTTGCCTTGTAGTGTGGAATTGCATTGGGTGTTGTCCTACTCCTCTTCTGTTCCTGGATGACTCACCAATCCTGTATGTTTCTGGTGAAGGCAGCGAACACCAGTAAGCGCAGGACATACCCAGGCCTTGGTAAGAAATTCTGCATTAGTGCTAGTAAAAAAGGCTCGGTTTCTAAATCCAGGAATTACCCTTTGCATCACTGTACCAAAATACAGCAACTTCAAATACTACTTCCTCTGTAGGAATGTAGCAAGTTGCCATTTATTACTGCTGTGCCAAGTGTCAGCCTTCTACTTTACTAACAAGCATCAAAGCTGTGCTTGATGCAGTCCGAACTCGGAGCAGGATTAGGCCACTTCACCCTTCAAGCCTGCTCCACAATTCAGTAAGATCATGGCTGAACTAATTCCTGCCTACCCCTGATAACCTTTCACCCCCTTGCTTATCAAGAAGCTATCTACCTCTGCCTTAAAGATATTGAAGGACTCTGCCTCTTCCACCTTTTGAGGAAGAGAATTCCAAAGTCCTACAACCCTCTGAGAGGAAAAGGTTTTTCCTTATCTCTGTCCTAAATGGGCGACCCCTTATTTTGGAG
The DNA here is from genome assembly GCF_017639515.1 of Carcharodon carcharias. Taxonomy (NCBI): domain Eukaryota; kingdom Metazoa; phylum Chordata; class Chondrichthyes; order Lamniformes; family Lamnidae; genus Carcharodon; species Carcharodon carcharias. The sequence continues at coordinate 43,580,259 of NC_054488.1, read as the reverse complement.
CAGTGATCTTGAGTTCTAGATTCTCCCACAAGAGGAAATATCCTTTCCACATTCACCCTGTCAAGTTCCCTCAGGATCTTATATGTTTCAATCAGGTCACCCCTTACTCTCCTAAACTCCAGCAGATACAAGCCTAGTCTGTTCAGCCTTTCCTCATAAGATAACCTGCTCATTCCTGGTATTAATCTAGTAAACCTTCTCTGAACTGTTTCTAATGCATTTACATCTTTCCTTAAATAAGGAGACCAATACTGTACACAGTATTCCAGATTGTGGTCTCACCAATGCCCTGTATAACTGAAGCATAACCTCCCTATTCTTGTTTATTGTGAGGGGAATTGAATACAATAACATCCTATTAGCTTTTCTAATTACTTGCTGCACCTGCATGTTAATCTTTTGCAATTCATGCACTAGGACACCTAGATCCCTCTGCATCTCCACAATCTCTCACTGTTTAGATAATGTCTTTTTTTAATTCATCCTGCCAAAATGGACAATCTCATATTTTCCTACATTGTATTCCATTTGCCAGATGTTTGCCCACTCGCCTAACCTATCTAGATCTTTTTGTAGCCTCCTTACGTCCTCTTCATAACTTACTTTCCTACTTACCTTTGTGTCATCAGCTAATTTAGCAACCATACCTTCATCCAAGTCATTTATATAAATTGTAAAGAGTTGAGGCCCCAGCACTGATCCCTGTGGCACACCACTTGTCACATCCTGCCAAGCAGAAAATGAGTCATATAAGCCTACTGTTTTCTGTTAGTTAGCCAATCTTCTATCCAGGCTAAAAGCAAAATACTGTGGATGCTGGAAATCTGAAACAAAAACAAAAGTACCTGGAAAAACTCAGCAGGTTTGACAGCATCTGCGGCAAGGAATATAGTTTACATTTCGAGTCCGTATGACTCTTCATCAGAACTATGAAATATAGAAATGAGGTGGAAATAAGCTCGTTGAAGGGAGCTGGATAGAGGGCCAATGATAGGTGGAGGCAAAGAAGAGATTGCCAAAGATGTCATAGACAAAAGGACAAAGGGGTGTTCGTCAACACTTTATATTTATATTTTGTCTTTATATTTCTAGCTAGCTTTCTCTTGTGCTCTAACTTTTCCCTCCTTGTTCATGTTTTAGTCATTCTTCACCGTTTTTTTTATATTCTGTGCAATCTTCTGACCTGCCACCCATCTTTGCACAACTATACAACTATATGCTTTTTAAGTTTGAAACTATCTTTAACATTTTTAGTTAACCATGGCTGGTGGATCCTCCCCTTGGAATTTTTATTTTTTGTCTGAATGTATCTATTCTGAAATAGCTCCTTAAATGTCTGCCACTGGATCTCTATTGACCTATCCCTTAACCTAAATTATCAGTTCACTTTCGCTAGCTCTGCTTTCATGCCCTCGTAATTGCCCTTATTTAAGTTTTAAATACCAGTGTTAAACCCAGTTTTCTCTCCCTCAAACTGAATGTAAAATGCGATCATATTATGATCACTGCTATCTCGAGGCGCCTTCACTGAGGTCATTTAATTAATCCTATCTCATTGCACAATATCAAGTCCAGTGTAGCCTGCTGCCTGGTTGACTCCAGAACATGCTGATCTAAGAAATTATCCCTAAAACATTCTGTGATTCCGTCATCTATGCTACCTTTGCCCATCTGATTGTTTCAATCTATATGTAGATTAAAATCCCCCATGATGATTGCAGTATCTTTCTGACAAGCTCCCACTATTTCTTCTTTGATGCGCCATCCTACCATGTGATTTCTGTTAGGGAGCCTGTACACCACTCCAAGTAACTTCTTGCCTTTATCATTCCTCATCTCCACCCAAACTGCTTCTATATCCTGGTTTCCTACATTTAGGCCATCCCTCTCTATTGTGTTATTGTCGTCTTTAATTAACAGAACCACCCCTCCATCTTTTCCTAACTTTCTATCTTTCCTAAAGGGTCTCACCCTTCAATGTTCAGGTCCCAATCTATCCCATCCTGTAGCCATGTCCCTGTAATGTTTTTTAGATTGTACTTATTTATCTCTATTTGCACTATTAGTTCATCTGTTTGGTTTCGAATGCTACGTGCATTCAGATACAGAGCCTTAAGTTTTGTCCTTTTTATCATTTTTGTAACTTCTAGCCTTATCTATTGGTTTACTCTTGACTTGTACTCTCTGTCCCTTCCTGTCATGGCCTGTTTATCATTTCCCAAAATTAATACCTTCCTCTCTTACCTTGTCTCTACTCTTTTTAATTTAGCACACCTTCCCACATTTGATCCCTTGCCCCCATGATTTTGTTTAAGACCCTTTCTACTTCACTAGTTATGCGATTCGCAAGAACGCTCGTCCCAGTACGGTTCAGGTGTAAACCATCCCAATAGCACAGCCCCATTTACCCCCGTACCCGTGCCCATGAACCGGAACCCATGTGGCTCAGGTAATAATCCAGAAATTATGACCTTTGAGGTTCTGCTTAATTTTGTACCTAGCTCCTCACACTGACTATGCAGAATCTCCTTCCTTGGACTACCATGACGACTGGATCCCTCTCATTCCTCCCCCCCCCCCAAAGTTCCTCACCAGCCCTGACCAGATGTCCCGAACCCGGGCACCAGGCAGGCAACACAGCCTTCTGGTCTCTCACTCTCTGCTGCAGAGAACAGTGTCAATCCCCCTCACTGTACTGTCCCCTACTACCACTACATTCCTGTTTGCTCCCTCTGCTTGAGCAGCTTCCTGTACCATGGTGCCAAGGCTAGCCTGCTCATCCGCCTTGTTGACCTTGCTTTTGTCTACACAGATTGTAAGCACTTCAAACCTGTTTGACAGTTTCAAAGTCTGAGGCTCCTCCATTGCTGTCTGCTTGGTCCCTTTACCTGCCTCATTCACGGTCACATCCTCCTGTTCCATACTGCTGACCAAAACAGATGACCCTATTTTAAGAGTTGTAACTGTCTTCTGGAACAAAGTGTCCAGGTATTTCTCACCCTCCCCATATGTTGCGCAGTGTTTGCAGTTTGACTTCCTAATCAATATCCTGATCCAGACTTCCCTGAACTGCTTACGCTCTCTGCAAACAACGTTCAACTGTTGCCCATTCATATCAACTTCTGGGATCACTGATGCTCAACCACACTGAAATCAGCTGACTCAGTCCAGGTTAATAACTGTGGAGGCAGATGAGCCTAAGACAGCTTTTGCAATTATTTCCATTTTGCAATTCTGTTTTGAACACAGGTAACCCAACAACTTGGGGAGTATTCTACTTTTTAAAACCTGTTAATGGGTATAAGTGTTAAAATTGCTTCTCATTTGAAATCAATAGCTGTAAGATGTTATGTTTGTTCTTAATGGACATTGGATAATTTGATTTGAAGTCCATACTATTTCAACAGCATGTACTTCTCTACACCCTCAATGTTTCCTGCTTTGGTCTTTGTTTTCTCTCTTCACAGCTATGTGCTCTCATCCCTAATATGGTCTTAGTGCAAATGGATGTACTTTCTCCACAGCTCCATGTTCGGGCTAAAATGGAGTGATCAATCCAGGTGCAATATCACCTTGCATTTATAGGACACTTTTAACACCAATAGTGCCAAGGAATTGCACATAGGAGAGTGCAGAAATAAAAGATGTGTTAGGAGAAAGAAAGGTCGATCATTAATTTTAAGAAGCTTTTAAAGACAGGAAGAAAAGTAGCAAGGAGATTTTTGGAGCGTTGACCACAAAGCTGGTAGATTGCAGAAGTTGTATTTGAAGATCTTGAAAAGGAAACAAAAGTTAGAAATGGAATAAAAGCAAAATACTGCGGATGCTGGAAACCAAAATGGAAAATGCTAGAAAAACTGAGCAAGTCTAATATCATCTGTGGAGAGAAAAACAGTTAACGTTTTGAGTCCATATGACTCCTCTTCAGAGCTAAAGAGAAGTGGAATGGCTGCTGGAAATGAAGAGTTCGGTAGTCTCTTTATCTAATTTGTCCTTAGCTCCCACCTATCCCTGACCATCTCTTTTGCTCCACCTGCTCCACTCCTTATTAAACAGTTTAAATCCATCACATTTCTACCTGTCTTTAGCTCTGAAGAAGAGACATACAGACTCAAAACGTTAACTCTGTTTGTCTCTCCACAGATATTGCCAGACTTGGTGGGCTTTTGCAGCATTTTGCATCTTTATTTAATTCAGTACAAATTTGTCAAGCAGTGATGTGATGGCATCTGTTTTGAAGGGGGTGCCTGTGTAACGAGAAACATTTAGGATGGTGAGCACTAGGACAAGGGAAGGCCAGGATTTGGTAGTGGCAAGGGGTGGGAACTTGAGGGAGAACTTGGATAAGGACCAAGGGGTGGAAGATTGTTAGAAGTTACAGCAATTGGTGTGTTAGTGTTGGGATTAATTGGTTATCTGAGGTGGCTTCTTAAAAGATCAGAGTCACAGGCTTGATAAATTCATGGTAGTGTTGAGGGTGTGTATTTGGGGCAGGTTGAAGTTAAGTGAGGTAGATAAAGCTCGAGAAGAGGAGATGGAGAAGTTTGTGACTGAAATCAGCATGATGAGAAGTCACTGGGTGTAAAGGTTAATGGAGGAGAGTACGGAATAGTGCTTAGTGCGGAAATCACAGTGGTGCTTAGGAAAACATTAGTAAGTGAGGACTTTACAGGAGAGGAGCGAGGAGAGGTGGAAATTTAACACACTCCACTGTGACCTATCTAATGCCTTGTACAGATTTTTCATCAAATCTGTGTGTGCGCACATGTGTAAAATAACCCTGAATCTTGTTTTCTATTTTTATGACTTTCCACCTGGAGCCCTACTACTCATCAGTGTATGTTCTTTAAGGAAAGGTATTTCCATAGGGACAATACATAACTAATAGATCTTTACCCATAGAGTTCCTCTTGATATAATAATTTCCTTTCCACTAACCACTTAAATTCTCTGTTGCTACACTCCACTGAGAATTTAACCATTTAGGTTATATTGCTGCTGATATCTGTAATGTTGACTGAATACTGCTGCAATATAAACATCATGCAACAGTAGGTGGCATATCTCCTTGAGCTTTTGAGAAGATGTTAGAATCTTCATAACGTGCAGCCAATGGGCTGTGTCTTTCTCCTTCCCTGCTGTTTTATTTAAAGTAGTAAGTTCTGAATTCACGAATTGACCATTATGTCAATCTAATCCTGATGTAAACAGGAAGTGTCATTGCAGCTGAGTACAATATGTGTGAGTACTTTGCCAACATATTAGGTGTCTTGATATCTCATAGAAGCTATCCATCTTGAGTTACTGTACTCCAGATAGCTGACCTAGCAATGGAATTTTTACTGCAGTTCTGCTGACTTGTGCCTAATATCTAATCCAAATAATAATATATATTTCAATGTTTTGGAATTTATTAATACATTATTCTTTAAAGGGAAGATAATTCCATGGGGAGTACCATCGCTTATAAGTGTTTGTTCATAGAGTTCTTCATCTTGGTCTTGGAATAATTTTTTTATTCATTGGGATGTGGATGTTGCAGGCTAAGCCAGCATTTATTGCCCATCCCTAATTGGCCTTGAGAAGGTGGTTGTGAGTTGCTGCCTTGAACTGTTGCAGTCCATATGGTGTAGGTACCATAATAGATAATTTTTTTAAGCAAACACTTAAACATTATTTGCAACTAGGAGCATCAATTAGCAATTAAGCATCCTTGTGGAATTACCCTCATCATTAAATGGTATTTAGTGCTTCAGTGTCTTGTGCCAAAATTTAGAAACTCTAGAAAGCTGATGCTGACTCTATTTAACAGAAAATATAACAAAGCTTGATGGTGCACTTCAGGGATTTGTATATGTTTCAAAATTCTTTCACTGCAGTCACAATTACTACGTAAGCATTTTATTCTGAAATGTAATGGAAAATAAATTCAAATCTATTCCAAAGTGCTTGTACTGTTGTGCTTTCTAATCAGTTGCTTTTTAATTTTTAGCTTTTCATGCCTACGGAAAAGCAGGCAAAATGCTGGTTGAGACCAGGTAAGTTTAAGTTACAATTCAAGGTTGTATTTTAAGCAGTAATACTATTTTATTAAGCATACTTGCACCACAGTTTACAGGTGTCATAAATAAAATCTCGATAACGTGTCGTGCCACACTTACCCAGCAGAAGTTGCGTTTAACCAACTTGAACCAAAGAGATGATTGTCACACTAGTCCTCACCCCACACTAATTTCCTCTTTAAATAAGGCCTGTTATTATTTTAGATCAGAACTGAGAACATCGCAAAAATGGTCTGTTATTGTAGAGCTCAAATCTCTGATTACTGAGAACCTTGTAATTCTGAAGTAACTGAACAACTATACAGTTCATAATAGAGAAAAGGATCAAGGAGATTTTTGCTATGGCACTACCCATGTGTATGTAAAGACTAATTAGTTTTTCTTGGGAAACTGTAACCTCAGGGACCTAATTCCATTTTGAGTTAACTTACTGGCCTTCGAACTCTGACTTGGGTTAAAATCAAATCAGTTTGAAAGGATGAATGATTTTCTGTTTAACAGCAAGGATCTGGATTGAAATGGGTGAATACAAGACACAACCTTGTTCTTTGTGGGTATGGGCCCACAGCTCAAAGTACCATAGGCATGAAATTCAGCCTCTAAATTAGCACACTCATTCAGAGGTTATAAGGATTGTTGGCATGAGAAATGTCGTGCTGGTTTGGTGGGAGGGTGTGCTGTTGAGATTGGGGCTATACAACAGTGTTGGAGAAGACTGCAGGGAGCTTTGCTGCATTTAACTGCTATAACTAAAATGGGAATGCTTGCTTTTGACACGGCACGCCTGGAGTGGAAAATTTCCATTTCCCACAGCTAACATGGTTTTAAAAATCATTATTTAAAAAAACTTGCATCTGCTTTTATCATGTTTTAAACATGGCTCTTAAGTACTTTTCTCTCATTTGGTCAGACCTCAATCTTTTTCAAAAATTGGCATTGTTCACTCTGGCATTTTGCCCTGTTAAACAGTGATGTCATTTGAATGTTTTAAAATCAGTTCTCCCAAATCTTAAACAAACTTTTGTTTTCCTTCAATAAGTGAACATGTTCTATGTGGTCGCATGGGCTTTTTTACAAAAAAACTGTATTTTCTGTAACTTCACAACCTCCTGTTTGATCTTTCTTCAGACTTGTTGAGTAACTGTCAACGTTCTGCGTGCTACTTTTGAAAATGGACTTACTGGAGACTTTCAGAACTTTGGACCACTTTTTTCTAGTTGGTTTTTAAAGCAATATGTCTAGCAATAAATTACCAGTACTGTAAATCTTGCTAGTTTGCTTATTTGTAAGGTGCTTGGCAAAAGATTAGTTCATTAACCAATCTGACTGAGGATTTCATCCTTCGTTTTAAGGACAGTTTAAACCTTTTCCAGGATGTTACCCATTGTGTTCTAGACTTCTTGAACTGATGTTTAATAGGAGCTTAGAAAGATTCTCACGGTGCATATAAGCAAGGTTGAGTACTATGGAATTAGTGTGCAGATTTTGGGTTGGTTTTGGGTGAACGGGCTTGTTTTTTGTCATTTAACTTTCACTATGGATAAAAGCAACATAATACACTTAGATAGGGGCAACTCCAAGCATGTGTACACTGCTGGGTATTGTGCTCAAGACTGCTGAGTGGGAGATGGATCTGGATGTAATAATGTATGAGTCATTGAAGCCCCATGAACAATACAACAAGGCTATTGTAAGAGCAAATAAGGGTGTTGGATGTACTACCAAGAAAATTATCTATTTTAAATTCTCCCATGGGATGTGGGCATTGCTGGCAAGGTAAATCATCCTTAGGCCATTTCAGGGCAATTAAGAGTCAACCACATTGCTGTGGGTCTGGAGTCATATGTAGGCCAGACCAGGTAAGGTTGGCAGATTTCCTTCCCTAAAGGACATTAGTGAACCTGATGTGTTATTACCACAATCAATTATAGTTTCACCATTACTGAAACGAGCTTTCAATTCCAGATTTTATTAATGAATTAAATTCCACCAGCTGCCATGGTGGGATTTTAACCCACGTGCCTGGAGCATTAGCTTGGGACTCTGAATTACTAGTTCAGCGACATTACCACTGTGCCACCGTCCCCTCCCCCCATTTGTAAAACAAAAAATATTCTTCCTCTGGCTATATCTAGACTACTGTGTCCAGCTTTGGTTGCTTCATGTGGTGATGACATATGTAGTCTTTGGAAAAGGTTCAGAGAAGACCCAACAGATTAATTACTAGTTTACGGGCCCTCAGTTGACACAATAGATCGAGAGAGACTGGGGCTCTTTATCATGGAACAGCGTAGACTTTGAGGAGACTCAACTAAAATCTTTATAATAATGGGAGGTTTAGATTCAGATAAGTGGATAGCCTATTTGGGCTAAATTGGTTAGGGAAGATGAGAAGATATAAGCCAAGTTACTTAAGATAGAATTAGGTTAGATGTTAGGAGGTACTTTGTGTAGAGACACATAGTTATTAGAACTTGGAGAGAGTCTGGATTTTCTGGAAGCATTCGAAGTGGAGCTGGATGAATTCAACAACAAAAACTTGTACAAAGCCTTAAATGTAGAAAATGTCCCAAGGCTCTTCATAAAAGCTCAGTCAGACAAAAATTGACAGATAGTAGAAGTGACTTGTTACAGTCAGGTGAGGAGTCATCAAATGGCTCCCCTCTTTTCCCTCCCCTTGTTTGGTCACAAAAGGTCCTTTGTTTGAAAACTTGCCAATTTAGTGAGCACTTAACTGTTTACACAAGTGGTCATAAAAGAACCAATTGGACAGGTTTTCATAGTTTAACAAAGAAAAAGGTTGGCTTGAATATACTTAAACTGTTCTAAGTTAAATAGTAAAATACACTTTGACTTTTGCACACGTACACACGCTCAAAGTTCACACACTGCACAAAAATACAGAATACAGAGCGGGGAAGGGTAGATTGGCCAAATTAGGGTCCATAAAAAGTAAAAATTAATATACAGTCTGTAGTTTGGCTGGCTTCAGACTTTCCTCAGTGGTCCCGATGCTTCCGATTTAATGGTTTAGCCGGCTGATTTGTTTGTTCTGGAGACAGTAGTGCTGGGCTGAATTCTTTTAAGAGGTCTCGGGGCAGCATTGTCTGGCCCCACCAAAAGCCAAGGGACTTTTGGCTGGGCTGCTGAATTTCCCGCAGCAGGCCCTGTCACAACAAGGCCATAAAATCCTGGCCTCTGTCTGCAACAAGGGCATCCCTGGATGGTCATAGTCAGCAAACAGGGCTCAAAGCTTGTCTTATGGGTTGGGGAGCGAGGGAGGCAGGAGGACCCCAATTGGGTCTTCTGTCCCAGCTGTTTGTCCTCCGTTCTGCTGAGAAAACATGTGCTTAAAACATACAAAGGGTTGACTTGCCATGTGACCTTCCTTCTCCAGCTGCTAGGGGAATCCAAATAAGATCATTGTCTGTGTATCCCAAGGGTAACTTGATTGGCTCATGTCTGGAAAGTAATCTTGGCCAGGATCCCATTGTCCAAGTGGTTAGTTTTAATAATCTCTAACAGTTGAATACCTCAGATGATTGCCATAGGTGACTTGCTAATGAGACATGAGGTGAGAGTCCTTCACTATCCCCTGAAGCCTTTGTCTTTGATGGGTTTTGCAGACTGTCTCTATTCTAATGAATTGGAATGTGAAATGCATGGTAATGCACATTGGGGTAGCCAACTTTGGCTGCAATCTTAAATCCCCTTTAGTCTGTGTTTTAAACAGTTTGTTTTTAAAAGTTCAATTCATGCTTCTAGCCAGTGGATTAAAAATCATCATTTGACATAAGCCCGGCTTCATGACAGAGTAAAAGCTTGATCAAAGAGGTAGGTATCACGGAGGATCTTAAAAAAGGAGCGAGGCATAGAGATATTTAGGGAGTGTGTTCTGTAGCTTAAAGCTTTGTAAACTGACAACATGGCTGCCAATGAAGGAAGTGCGGGAATGCTCAATGTGAGAGTTGGAGGAATGCAGAGTTCTTGGAAGTGTTATAGGGCTGGGGGAAGTTACAGATAGAAAAGAGTGAGGTCATGTAGAGATTTCAACACATGGATGAGAATTAAAAATTGGAAGCTTTGGAGGCCTGAAAGCCAATGTATGTCAGAGCAGGGGTAACGAGTAAGTGGAACTTGAGGGTGGCAACACAGGCAGCAGAGTTTAAGATGAACTAAAATTTATGATGAGTGGAGAATGGGAGATTAGTCAAGACAGCATTGGAATAGTTCCTGAGAGTGGCCAACATAACTTTATAGAAGGTAAGTTGATCATTGCGTGGTGTGCTACTCAGTCATTGTGGCCTCCTGGAACTTCTTTAATTGCTAGGTTGGAGGGAAATTTCCACGAGTATTTTTCCCATGTCAACCTAAGTTTTTTTTCTTTAAAAAATGTTTTCCTGTGAAAATACTACGTAGAAGGTACACCATGCCAACGTAGAGTAGGCTTGATGGGCCAGTTGGTCTTCAATCATTTTTTTGCATGTTAAAACTTGGAGAAAATGTAACTTGTCGTATGTGGTATCCTTATACTTATTAAAAATGAAATCCTTAGGTGCTCCACAGAGGGGAAAGGACAAAATAAATAAATGAGAGAACAGAGTAGCATGCAAAAGCTCATAAGATCGCAAAAGCTTCACTCTTGGACTTCCAAGGCTTAATAGTTGTATCTTATTAGAACTCTGATCACATTACTCTAAAGGTCGTTTACAATTTAAACTGTAATATTTCAGTCTTGACATCTAATCCATGCAACCGAATAATTGTAGAGCACTGTTCTTGTCTAATTATGGACTTCCTTTCTTCAGTAATTAGAGTGTAATTGACTCAGACTGAAAAGACAGGTCTCTACTGCTTGGCATCTTCTTTAACATCTTCAGCTGAGATACTGTATTTTGAAATCTTCGAGGCTTCCAGAAAACATTAGTGTTTAAAATTGTGTTTTATAACGGTGTATTGGGCTGCTGTTTGACTGTCACGTACCCATTGATGTAAAGCTAACTTGACTTCTCTGGGTATTTTGTCTCAAAGATGAAATTGTCTCCAGTGGATGACTACCCTCTTCTGGCTTTGCACTTGTGCTCTATAACTCAGAACCGATGTGAGCCTGCACCCAGAAAGGTCCAGGCAATCTGGAATGTTTCTAAACCAAAGCAGAGCTTTTTTAATCCCCTCAGAGTATGACTGCTCTCACCTGCACCTTCAAAGGCAGATTTCTTTTTCATAGTTATTAAGTGAAAGGTTTTACACAAGTATGCAAATAGACATGCACAGAAGTTACATTTATCTGAGTTGCTTGTTGAGCACTAAAGTTGGGCAGACTGCAGTATAACTTTTTTGCCTGTAGGTGTGCATTATAACCTACACCATAAATTTAGAGTCCTTTATCTTCATCGACATTTGACAGCTGAAGACTCCAGACCATTCAGAATTCATGTGGATGTTCTTCAAGCTATTATATTATAAAGTCTGCTGTCTGAATTTTCTGTTATAGTATCTGCAACTATAAAATGCTGCCTAGCTAGTTTTGAATTCCCTGACAGATGCACTATTATACCTCAAGATTTGAGGGTACACTGTAGGTATATTTGAAAATAAAAGCTGCATCATTTAAGAGGCTACTTTTGATTTAAATTGATGCTCTTGGTAGTGAAGAAATTATTTCAGATCTCAAATTAATCATTAATATATTAGCATTATAAAGACAAAGTCAGGAATTAGAATGTTAATTATAAACTTCTAACTCCATGTGACCAAAAGCTGCTAATGAAATTTAAGTTGCCACCAAAAAGCTGGCATAAATATTTTTATTTAGTGACTTTTATCTTTATCACTATACTTGTTTCTTCCTCTTCTCAATTCTATTTTTTTTGTTTCAACTGTTTCCACCCTCTTCATGGGCCAGTCCTGTTTGTTCTTGCCTACTGTTGCTTTTGTAGAAGGTTTACCGAGTCATATTTAACCTGCTTTATGTACATTAACCTTTTTACAGCGGTATCTTTTACCTGTGAAACGTACCGTTTTGCATAAGAAAGCTGTATTACAAAAGAAGGAAACATCTTATTAAACTTCTACATCTACTCCTCAACCTGGTATACAGTGGATATTGCTGAGAGTCAAAACTATTACTAATTCAGTGTATTGCATCATGTGGCTTATTTAATAGTAAAATAAGTTCCATTGAGCACTTTTATTTATTCAGTGTACGTGTGTGTATTTTTCTTTGGATGTTGGTTAGAATTGGCCAAAATGAAACATCATGATTGATGTGACAAATAAAACAGTTGGGAAGGATTTAAACTAGGAAAACAGGGATAATGGACCAATTATTAATAAAGAGTCATGTGGATGTAGCAAGGATGGCAGGAAATTAACTAAGATACATTTACATGAAAGTCAGGACCAGTAGAACTGTAATGGGTTTGTTAAAATAGTGAAACATAGGAATTGAATAAATACTATAGGAATTACTTAAACTTAATTAAAGGGCGAGGATGTGTGGGAACAAATACTTATTCACTTTCTTGAGCTAAATTTCATGGTGTTATGGAAGGACAGAGAAGGAAATAAAGGGGATGAGGTGGCAGTGTTTAGCGGGGGAATGTTTATACATTGTTGAAATGAAGGAATGAGTTGGGCATTAACATGGAGTATGTGGGTGGAACTGGAAGATGGTAAAAATTGGTGATAGGAATGTGTAGCAGGGCACCACATAACACTGATGTATTACTCTGGGAGGCCATAAAAATGTTTGTTGTAACACCTCAGATGTAATCTTGGAAGATTTTAATTTTCCTGACTCTGACATTGAGACAGTCTGTATCCATAAGAGAGTTCATCATGTACTTTAAGAATCTTCGTAAAGTGAAGTGAATTTGCTTCTAACTCCCTGCTAATGAGCTATGAGCCAAGTTGAACTCAGGGAATATTTGGGGTCCAGTGGTCATAATATTAATTTTTAAGATTGAAATAAGGACAGAAAGTATAATAAAAACAGTTAAGAAATTGCATTTCAGGAGAGCAGACTTTTGTCAAGAAAGGCTGTATAAAAGAGAAGTTCTACATATCAACAGAAGCAGGCTATTCAGTCCCTAGAACCTGTTCTGCCATCTAATTTGATCATGGCTGATCTTTACCTCAACTCTATTCACCCACATTTATTCTACGTCCTTTAATAATCTTACTTAACAAAAACCTATCAATTTCAGTCAGAGAGACTGCAAATGTAGGGCCTGTCAGTGATGTATCCGTGTTGTGTCCTCCTGATCATTTCCCGCTCAATGCTGTACCTGAGGGTTGCTTCACAAATCTAAATTGTTGAACCATTGAATGGGAATCTTTTTTTCAAAAAGCAAGTGCTTACCATGTATGATGTGAGTCATCTCAATCATCTATGGGGAGGGAAGGGCAATCTTTCTTTCTTTAACATTTAGTTTGTATTTTAGGGTATGGATGTTTAATCTAAATTTTAACTTAATCTTTTACAAGTAATTATGAGCTAGAAACTGAAAATCATAAGGGTTAATTGTACACATGATATTGTATAGAAAAGATCCATTTCATTCTCCAGCAAAGCAGAAGAAAAGCGCATTGTATGAGAGTAGAAGTACAATAGAGTGGATTTGGCTTGTCATGAACTTTGTTTGGCGGTGGGATTATGTGGAAGTATTTTGTGACTGACGAGGAGCAAACCTAAATCGAGCAGGAATTTAGAAATTACTTTTGACACGTTAGTGGATGAGCATTTAATGCATTTGTGTATATATATTAATCTGTCTGTTTCAATGGCGACATTATCCTACTTAAAAGTAGATGCAAGAGCAGATAAAGGAACATCGTATTCAGCATTCGTCTGCTTTTGTGGAATAAGGGCCTCAGGCCGTTGTATAGTTTGGGATTTTGATGTACTTAGTTCCAGTGAACCTATAGTCCTGTGATTGCAAACATTTTACTTTACATGTTTCCTGAAAAGCATTTTATTGTTTGCAGCTGACATTGGCAATCATGAAGTATCCACCTCGATGGTGGGTTTTGACAGGCTATTCAGTGGGTGTGTTGCAGCTGAATATAATCCAATTTCATCTGATGCCTGAATATGTGCACTTTCCTTCAAAGGTTTTTGGATAGCGATCAGGCGTATGAGCTAGTTGGCAATTTTTTTGTATTTTCCATTATTCAGCTCATTTTATTAAGGTTTACTGAACATTCCTGCTGTCATTCCAGCTGAAATAGTCTATAACACCTTGCAGATGAGGGGTAAAACCTTTGGTGTGTCTTGCTCTGTATGGGTGCAAATCACAAGGTGGAGCATTTATCTTCTGAGCTTACTAGCGCTTGGGCTGGGTGGTGAGGGTAAATTTTTATTGCAGGGTTACTAATTATGGTTTCTCTATTTACTTTCTAGCTTGATTGGTTTGATGTTGGGGACCTGTATTGCTTTTTACGTTGTTATTGCTGATTTAGGATCTAATTTCTTTGCTCACTTGCTTGGACTTCAGGTAAGTGGACTTTGCATATGTCATACATTTGAGGTCAAGAAAAGTTTACTTTCAAGAGTGGCACACAAATGCAGTAAGGTAGTTGTGCATCTCTAATCAAGTAAAATATGGAACATTTTGTGGTCCACAAGTTTATCTGAAGCAATGACTAATAGGAGTATTATCCATTGCAGGTAGAAACAAACTTCACTTCGTGACTTTATAATATATGTAGTCTGCGTTATGCAGAGCATAAAATGTGTAAAATTTGATCTGTGCTGCATCTCTATTTTGTCATTTTGATATCAACACTTAAATTGCTGCACTATAATTGGTGGATGCAAATGAGCCACCAGATTTCTTTACGCAGCAGTTTGGGTGCAAGTGTCCATCAAAAACTGAGCTTCAGTCTGAATGCTTGTGAAGTCATTTGAGCCCCTCAACAGAATGACAGCTTTGTAGCCCACTCCCTGATTTCTATTGAGTTCTATTATTCCTTTGAATTTTGTGACAGTAATAATCTTCAGTGATGACCTTACAGTGACCTCATAGACTGCTGTTATTATACTTTTGATGCTGCCTGTAACTGACATTATTATTGTTCTCCCTTTAGCAAAACTGATGAGTTATTTTTTTATTAAAAAAAAATGGTGAACGAAGAATAGAAGATTGCAATTTAATCTGGGTTTTAAGTGACAACCATAAACCGTTCAAGATTCATGTTGTTTGGTTCTGACCTTGTTTGCACTCTCTGATTAAATTACAATATTATTACTTCAGTGATTTATATTTTCATGTATATTGCATTTTTAGTTCTTGTGATCTATTTACTACTGGACTGTACCTTGTTACAAGAAATCCACTTGTGCTTTGACCTGTTGGTATGATGGGACTCTTACATTTGTTTGCTCTTTTTACTGCCATTTTTCTGTTTTAGGCAACGCAGGGATTTCGTGTGTTCTTGCTGTTTGCAGTCTCACTATTTATTGTACTGCCACTGAGTTTGCAAAGGAACATGATGGCCTCGATTCAGTCCTTCAGTGCCATGGCTCTAATATTCTATACTCTCTTCATGTTCGTGGTGAGTACCTTTAATTTATGTTCAGCTGTCTAATTCTCCAAAGTTTTTTAATTTCTCGTTTATCTCTGTTTGTAACAGGTTTTAAACATAACTGTAAATAGTTTTTTTTGTATTAATTCTGGTGGTAGTTGAACCTTCAGTGGTAATGCTGTGTACTGTCGATTTCTAGAATAAAACCTATAAATATGTTGCATAAGATAGGATAAAATTGAATTTGAAATTAATGAATGCATTTATTTTTATATTTAAGAATAGATTCCACATTTCTGTATACAAGCACTGTGTAAGATTTTGTTCCCAGAACTGATCATTTAAGCTATTTTAATAGAACTATCCTTTCATTAACGACCGACTAAGATGCACATTGGAAAATGAAATTGGAACGAAATTGGTACCTATTAGCAAAGTATAACGATGTCTTGATTATAGTTTTACTATTGAGTTTGCAGAAAAACTACAAATCAAAAATTTTTCATTCCGAAAAAACATTTAATTATTTTTAAAAATCACTATTATACTTTGGAAAACAGGTTACAATGGAAATAATTACGTAAATATTTCTAAGTAGCAAAAATGATTTTTAAAAGATTACTTAATTTATTGCCCAAAGTTCCTATAGCCATTTAATCTCTCCAAAAAATGTTACAAGAAATTTGCAGCAAGGCTTAAGTGAAACCAAGGTAGAAAATGCTGGCAATACACATCTATAAAAGAGACAGGTTCATGTATTAGATTTTATTTCAGATTTGCAGTTTCCCTTTCTAATTTTACTTCCATTAATAGCATGCATCAAGCACATAAATAAAACAGGGCTTTAAAGTTAGTTTAGTAAGTATTTAATTTTAATTTCTCGAAGTACTGCAGTAGCATATTTTATTTAGTAGCCACAATATTTGTTGGATGATGTAGCCTTAAAGTGAATGTTTGTGAAACTATTTCCTTTGCAGTTGTACTGTTGAAATGCGTAGATTTATTCTGGAATAGAGACAGAATTGAGCAACGTATAACAGCTATTGCTGCAGTGGAACCTTTGTGATGCTTTACTATAAACGTAGTAATATTACATTGCTGTGTTCTTCAACTACTCATTCGTATGGGAGTAATAAACTTGAGATGATGCTTCTCTTTCAACCCCCATATCATTACTGTGTGTGGGTGGTCATTTTGTATGATATTTAGTAAATAAGATCGCGAGCTGCTTTGGTTTCCAGTCCGGACCTAGACATTTGTTGGCGGTTTATCTGAAGTACAGTGATTACTGTACTTCATTTTCAGTTTTTTGAAAATGCTGTAAATGTTTTACTTTTTAAAAGCAAAAGTAAATGCACACTTATACTTTAACTTTGGCTTTGAAGCTTTTGACTTAATTTCTAATTCTGAGCAGAGAAACAACTTGGCCACTGAAAATACTTGTAAATGCAGTTATAAACATATTATTTGTTTCTGTTGCTTCTTGCAAGATAGTAATAACCTTGATTGTGAGATTTCATTTGGGTTAAGCTAGTGCCAAAGGTTATGTGATGCAAATGAGGAACACAAGACGGGTGTGGGGTTCAGAAGTTAGGGGACAACGTTGAGGCAACTCAAAGGCGTGACCGAACTCATCAAGACTCCCAATGATCGATGGAATGGTTAGCCATCACATGGGTCAACGCAAATTAAAAATATGATTTGATGCAATTTTCTGTTTGATGCATTAGAAAGGTCGAACACCCTCACAGAAAGGAAGTACTATTTGTATGAGGTGATGATTTTTTAAAAATTAATTCATGGTATATGGACGTTGCTGGTTGGACCATTATTTATTGCCCATCCCTAATTGATGGTGTGAGCTGCCTTCTTGAACCGCTGCAGTTCATGTGGTGTAGGTACACACATAGTACTATTATGGAAGGAATTCCAAGGTTTTGACCCAGTGGCAGTGAAGGAACGGCAATATAGTTCCAAGTCAGGATGATGTGTGGTCTTGGAGAGGAGCTTCCAGGCGGTGGTGTTCTCATGTGTCAGCTACCCTTGTCCTTCTAGGTGGTCATGGTCATGGGTTTGGAAGGTACTATCTAAGGAGCCTTGGTGAGTTGCTGCAGTGCATCTTGTAGATGATACACACTGCTGCTACTGTGCGTCGATGGTGGAGGGACTGAATGTTTGTGGATGAGGTGCCAATCAAGCAGGTTGCTTTGTCTTGGATAGCGTTGAGCTTCTTGAGTGTTGTTGGAGCTGTGCTCATCCGGGCAAGTAGAGAGTATTCCATCACATTTCTGACTTGCGCCTTGTGGATGGTGGACAGGCTTTGGGGAGTCAGGAGGGGAGTTACTTGCTGCAGGATTCCTAGCCTCTGATCTGCTCTTGTAACCACTGTATATATATGGCTAGTCCAATTCAGTTTCTGGTCAGTGGTAATTCCAGGATGTTGATAGAATCCTGCATCATTTTTACGCAGCATAACATTAGATAATGGAGGGAAAAGATGGAATGATTGAAAAGCATGCATGATGTTTTGAAGAAGACGACCACTTACATGCCAATGTAAACTTTCAAATTGATTGTCAAACTTTACAATTATGACCACCATTGCCATTCTCTGATCCAGTGCCACTTGTTGCTGAGACCAGTTTGTGTGCTGCTGACTTATATGGATCACTGAGCTTCGTCTACAAGGTCACATCTAAGTAATGACAGAATTCTGGTGGAGCAAACCATGCCTTTTCATCAGATCCATCTCGATTAATACTGTACACCAAGAAGGACATTCTTAGCCTCAGTGACTTGCAAGATAATTTGAGCTTCCGCATAGTGCGAACTATAAAATGATTTCTTTCAAAATAATTGACCATGTATAAGGATTGCTGTGTTAATATTTAGAGTACAGATTCATTTAAAACAAAACAGATTTGAACATCTGCTTCTCAATCATTAACTGCTGTGTGCGCTAGAAACAACTACATTTTTAAAAAAAATCAACAATCTATGTTGCCCTTTGTTAACTGCGACAAGTGAAACCATAGATGAGAATAAAAACAGCTTTTCAGCTCTTTGCTGTGATTACCTGAATATAAATGTTAATGAATGTAAAACTTCCATTTTCAGTATGCAGTAGTTATATAAACCCTATCTAGTTTGGCCAAATGAATAGGAATTGTGAATGGAAATCCAAAAAATGCTTTTTTTCCTTTATTCTTTAGAGTGCCTTAAGGGTAATAACCATATGCATGATTTTTTTAAAATTTCCCTCCTCATTTTCCTCTCCTCAAATTAATCCCATAAAACTATAATGCCAGTTGGGAAAGTTGGGATGCCTCACCTGAGGACATTTGCAGAGCTGTGTTAAAGCTGCTACTTGATCAATTGGCCCACAAGCGCGCTGAATGGTCTAAGCTAGAATTCTCTTCAGGCTTGTTTTTCCTCACTTGTGGTACCCCATGCAACTCCTCCAAGATGAGAGATCTCTGCGGGGAAAGTTGAGGATATTGCAGTGGTGGATTTCACACCAGGGCCTATCTGCAAATTAATATTTTGGCATTCTGCCTTTTAAATTTTACCTGCCTTTGATTACAGCTGTTTTAAGATATTTCTAGATATGAATTTTGTATGATGAAGAAATAGCTGAATGATTATGGATATTTCTATTTTTGATTGATTTTTGCTTTGGGATTTATATCTGTGTGTTCCTTTTTCCTCAACCGAAGATTCCCCCTACCATGGTTGACTAGGCCCTTAATTGTGTATGAACTATTTCCTGCACAACTTCTCTCACCCCTTCCCCTCCCTTCCAGAACTGCAATAGGGTTCCCATTGTCCTCCCCTTCTGCCCACCGGTATCCACATCCAACAGATTATCCTTGGGTATTTCTGCCACATCCAGTGTGATGCTATCACCAAAGACATTCTCCCTTCCCCTGTCAGCATTCTGGCCCACACTTCATCTCCCTCCCGTGGCACCTTCCCATGCAAACGCAGGAGATGTAACACCTGCCCTTTTACCTCCTCTCTCCTCACCATCCAAGACTAAGAATACTTCTTCCAGGTGAAGTGGCAGTTTACCTGCACTTCTAATTTAGTATGCTATATTTGCTGCTCACAATACATTGTCTCCTCTTCATTGGGGAGGCCAAAGGCAGATATGGAGACCGCTTTGCAGAACACCTCTGCTCTTTCCACAAGCATGACCCCGAGCTTCTGGTGGCTTGCCATTTTAATTCTCCACCTTGCTGTCATGCTCATCTCTGTCCTTGCCTGCTGCAGTGTTTCAGTGGAGCTTAACGCAAGCTCGAGGAACAGCCCCATATCTTTCAATTAGGCACTTTACAGCCCTCAGGACTTAATACTGAGTTCAATAATTTCAGACCATTAACCCTGTCCCCCCCCCATATTTTGTTTTGCATATGTCAGTCTTAACGTTGATTTCACATTTTGGACACCGCTATTGATTATTCTGCAATTCACATCCACTCTGGACAAATCTTTTTTTTTACTACAACTTTTAGCACTGTATTTTCCTTTTATACCATGAATTCTTTTGTCAGTTAATTTCTCCTGTCCTCCATCTATCACAGATCTCCCCTTTTGCTCTTCCCCCCCTTCACTTGCTCAAAGCCTATTATTTCTATCTTCCTTCAGTCCTGAAGAAAAGTCCTTGACCTGAAACATTAACTCTTTCTCCATGGATGCTGCCAGATCTGCTAAGTATTTCCAGAATTTTCTGGGGTTTTTTTTCAGATTTTCAGCATCTGCAGTGTCTTGTTTTTTTAGTGTAAAATGGGTTCCCAGATACATTGACGGAGATAAAAATCCTGGAATCATGCAGAAGCATTAGACGTTGCAGTGATCTACAGGGCTGGTCTAGGTGGAAGAACTAAGAAGGGCCAAATCGCCTTCCTCATCTATAATGTCCTTCTAATCTTGTTTAATCTTGTGATCCTTGGCGGTAATGCTTAGACTGATGTATATGTTGATTGTTAATCTTGGTGTTCCCTCCCACCACAGATCGTGCTATCTTCATTCAAACATGGCCTCTTTAATGGTCAGTGGCTTAGCCGAGTCAGTTACGTTCGCTGGGAAGGCTTTTTTCAGTGTATTCCTATCTATGGAATGTCTTTTGCCTGCCAGTCGTAAGTACTTGGTTCCTCTTTCTAAATTGCATTGTGCTGTTTTTGCATTAAGAACTTTTCATCCTTGAAGCTTGCTTGTTAGAATTAATTAAACCTAGTTAATTGATATATATATATATATATATATATGATCATATGAGAGGATCTGGAATCAAGAGAACAACTTGCATTTACATTGTCTCTTTGTAGTAGACAAATGTCCCCAGATACTTCACAAGCATTAGAACGGATGAACAAAAGCTGGTGGGTTTTCAGGAGGACCTTAATGGAGGGTAGGGAGGTGGAAGGTTGTAGGGAAGGATTTCAGTTCTTGCGACTTAGGTGGCTAACCGCATGGTTATCAATAATGGAGTGAAGGAAGGGAGGGATGCACAACACATCATGGTTGAAGGAACAGTGTGTTTTGTGGGGGTGGGTGCAGTGGGGCTTTGGAGCTGGAGGAGGTTATAGAGATACTGAGGGATGAGATGATATAAGGATTTAAATGCGGGGACAAGAATTTTAAACTGGAGGTATTGGAAGATCAGGATCCAGTGTAGGTCACCAAGAATGTTCGACTGCTGTAGAAATGGACCAGTTCAGAGTAGGCAGCCTGTATGAATGAGTCTTCCTGTGCAGAACCAAATGCCTGGGGAGAGAAGGGGAGGGTAAGTTCAGTGACCCAGTTTTCCCCTCATCCTTAAAATTGTAACTTTAAAAATCTCACATGAAGGAGTGATGCAGGTTGTTAAAATGGCATTTCTAAGTAATTTACATCAACTGTTCACTGGAAATGGAGGCCATTGTGCCAGCATGTTTGGTGATATAATTTTGGTGCATTGGTTATATTATCCTGTGATTTGAACTGGAGAGATTTTCATCTAGTATGCCCAATTTTTGTGTTTGTAGCTGTTGTCGTGTAATGTAAACCACTTCCTTCCCATTTGCAGTTGTCCTCCACATAAAAGACACCCTTGCCTTACAGTTTTTGCTGAATTAACATTATACAGTAAGATAAAATCCCATGTTCAGTCATCTACATAGCTATTGTCTAAGGACTGAATTTAATTTGTGTGATAATGCCAGTGTGATGCCACTTTCACAAGGGACTGTTTGTTTTAAATGCAATATCATGCTATTATCCTATGTTATACTCTTTGCAATTACAAACTGATGGGTAACAGTGCACCAGTTGTGCCGAAATTAGCTAGCAACTATGCCAAGTAACCAAAGGCCCTCCAGTTTATATTCCATATTGTTCTACTTCAGTTAAAGAAAACGGTAGACATGAAACCTGCAGTAACTCTGGCCACACTAAAAACTCTTCACTATCTTGAATTTTATATGTACAAGAATGTATTTGAGGAAGTTGAAGCTTTATGTTGGAGCAACTGGGCTTAACTGTGAAGTGCAACCAAGTTTGCAACTGTGGATTTAGTTGGTCTAGATTAAATAAAATACACAGCACCGCCATCCCCAAGAAATAAAACCAAAAAAATGATAGGTAATTTTTAGCAAAATTCTGTGCCACATATGGAGATTGCTTAAGCATAAAAATACATTTTATCTCAAATTTGTTGAAAAGCTAAAATGAACCAATTTTTGTCAAAAATATTAAGTTAGAACTTTGTGTCATCTACACTTGTGCTCTTGTGAAATTACACTTCAAAATATTCAACAATCCAATGAGAATGAGATGTTGTAACTGAGTTGTATGTGTTTTCAATGTATTATTGCTTATCTGTTTAGGTGAACTTTATTAAAGTTGCGAAACAAAAATTAGGTGCCAATTTATATTTTCAAACCCAGTTGACTTTTCAACATATTTGACAAGGTCCCACGTGGCAGCTTGGTCAGGAAAGTAAAAGCCCATGGGATTTAGGGTAATGTGGCAAACTGGATAAAAGGTTGGCTTTGTAACAGGAAACAAAGGGTAATGGTCGATGGATGCCCTTGCGAATGGAAAGTTGTCTCAAGTCGTGTTCCACAGGGCTCGTTGTTGGGACCCTTGCTGTTTGTGTTATATATTAACGATTTGGACATGAACGTGGGGGGCACGATTGGGAAATTTGCAGATGACACAAAGATTGGCCGAGTAGTGGATAGTGTAGAGGATAGCCATAATCTTCAAAAAGATATAGATGGGTTGGTGGAGTGGACAGTAAAGTGGCAGATGGATTTTAACATAGAGAAGTGTGAGGTTATATATTTACGGAGGTCAAACAGTTTCAGGTGTTACAAAATAAATTGGAATATATTAAGGGGTAGATGAAGTGAGAGATCTTGGCGTACACAGGTCCCTGAAGGCAGCAGTTCAGTTAGACAAGGTTGTAAAGAAGGCATATGGAATGCTCTCCTTCATTGGCAGAGGTATAGCATATAAAAGTAAGGATATAATGTTGGAATTGTATTCAACACTGGTGAGGCCACAACTGGAGTATTGTGTTAGTTCTAGTCACCACATTACAGGAAGGACGTAATAGCTCTGGAGAGAGTGCAGATGAGGTTTACAAGGATGTTGCTAGGGTTAGAAAATTATAGCTATGAGGAGAGATTGGATAGATTGGGGTTATTTTCCTTAGAACAAAGAAGGCTGAGAGGTGACTTGATTGAAGTGTACAAAATTATGAGGGGAATAGATAATGGACAGGATAAAATTGTTTCCCTTGGTGGAGAATTCTAAAACCAGGGGACATAGATTCAAGATAAGTGGCAGAAGGTATAGGGGGGACATGAGGAAGAACTTTTTTATGCAGTGGGTAGTGGGCATCTGGAATTCACTGCCCGAGTTGGTGGTAGAGGCAGAAACTCTA
This sequence comes from Carcharodon carcharias, assembly GCF_017639515.1. Taxonomy (NCBI): domain Eukaryota; kingdom Metazoa; phylum Chordata; class Chondrichthyes; order Lamniformes; family Lamnidae; genus Carcharodon; species Carcharodon carcharias. The sequence goes on along the minus strand of NC_054488.1, from coordinate 43,556,739 downwards.
AACTCTTTTTAAAAGTACCTGGCTCTGCACCTAAAGTGCTGTAAGCTGCAGGTGCAGGAAGGTGGGATTAGAATGGGCACCTGGGTGTCCTCGGGCTGGCATGGACAAGATGAGCCGAATGGCCTCCTTCTGTGCTGTAACTTTTCTATGGTTCTATATTCAAACAAATGCAAAAACAGAGCTTGCACCTTTTAAATGAATTTATATATTCCTACTAACCCTTCTCACTGACCACCTGTCCATAATTGTTGAAACTCACTTGCTTCTGACCCAGTGTCTCAAATGGATAGCATCTAAACTCATTAAACATTCAGATTCAACTCTATTATAATGTAAAGTGACTTAATCATTAAAAGAATTTGTGCCATTGGATGTCTTGCATCTCAAAATTACTTTATGTGCATTGATATACTTTGAACTGCTCTCATGGCCATGTAGGCAAATGCATAATCCCACAATTAGTCCACTGAATGGTCAGGATTTTTGAGGAACCTCAACAGTGCACCCCCTGGAGAAGCATAGAATCACTGACTGCAACTTCTGGATTTTCACATTGTTCTGTGCATATGTGGACTCCCAAAGTTGCTGTTAGTTTGTGGAATAATGAAGATGAGCGCTGACAATTTCACTGTCATTACCATCACAAAATCCGGGCCAGTTGCTGGTGAATTGTAATTGCTTTTCTCTCTCAAAAGTTACCTATCATTTTTTTGGTTTTATTTCTTGGGAATGGTTGGCACTATGTTTTTTTTTGTCCAGATCAACTAAATCCACAGTTGCAAACTTGGTTGCACTTCACAGTTAAGCCCAGTTACTCCGACATAAAGCTTCAGCTTCCACAAATGATTTTGCTGTATTTTCAATATTATGATCAAGAACAATTGCGATTGAGATTTTTTAGGCCATTGAAGCTTATCTTTTCAGTAAATTTTAACTCATCCAGTTTGGCACCCAACTGCTTGTTGAAATCCTTGAAGGCTTTTACCTGAACTAGCCAGGCAGGTTATTCCAATTTTTTATTGAACATCATGTAAAGAAGTTCTTTCTAGTATTTGTTTGAATTTTTAATTTCACTAACTTTGATTTTGTACCTTTTGTTCTAATCTGCCTAACTTTCAAATCATCTGTATTTACAATTTGCCATTTTATGAGTTGGCTTTCTTTCCAAGCTGTTGAGATTGTTTTTTTTCTAATGGCTCAGTCCCTTTATATTAGGGGACATTCTTGTTGGCCTACTCTGTACCCTCTTCTAGGCATGCACATTCTTTTTTCATGGTGTAGAGTGATTGAAATTAAACACAATACATAGTATTGTTGTGCCAGTGTATTGTTAAACCTCATTGTAACCTGTAAACTCGCTGTCTAAGTACTTGTGGGGTTCATTATGGTTTAGGCATGTCATTTTTAATTTTTAATTTTTTTTTAAGTGACTTACTGCTCTGTGATGAAATTCACCTGTGATATTATTAATTTAACAATTTCTTGGTTCTTGACTTGTAAAAATGTTACCTAGTATGATATACCAAGATATAATAAAGAAAAGACGTATTAGTGGATTACTTATGAATGATTCTTGTTTGTACATTAGGGATATTTCAGATATCTTTGTTTTGAGGGAAGAATATGTTGCTCAGACTTACAGGTTTATTTTCACAATTTCCTCATAGCCAAGTGCTGCCCACATATGACAGTTTGGATGAGCCTTCTGTTAAACGGATGAGCACTATCTTCTCATCAGCCCTGAATGTGGTTAATATGTTTTACATAACAGTAAGTCTCTGGTGATTTATACTGCATGTAACTAGACAACTCTGCAATGGCTTGTGAAAATTAATAGAGCAACTTGTATTAGGAATGAATTGTAGAGCATGTTACAACATTTCAGATTATTAAATCTTGTGAGCAGTGGCAATGCTAGACTGTTAAAATTAGAATAAAACATTTTGAATAACCAAAATTTAACTCAACACTTGCATAACTTTGTTTAAATGTAATGTTTCACTGGTATGGCTAGAACAGTTATGTTCAGTAGATTTTCCTGATAAATATCACAAACCAAAGATTGAGCAAATATAATTTATTTAAAGTTTTAGATCTTAGCATTTCAGATCTAATGAAGGAAAACTTCTTTCCACTTAGTACTTTCAATCGGTGGACTGATTAAAGTTTGAAAAACATGGACTTATTCCTGTAGATATGACAGGCTTAATGCATGAGTCTTATTGATTAACTTTAGGTGTTGAAGAAGATAAATTCCGATATTTTTATAATTCATTTTGCTCGGAAAAAATTCTTTATTGCATCTTGGGAATGAGCTAAATTGGAAATTGGTATATAATTCCAGATTGTGGCTGATAACTAATATGTCCATACAGTTCAGGCCAATTCATGAAACGCAAATACAATCTCAACCAACAAGTGTATACATGTGCATCTAATTCAATTTTTATTTATGTAAAATTTCGTTTTATATCTGCATGGGCACAGTAAATCTAGGAGGATCTAATGGTCATATGACAAAATAACAAAAGAAATAATTTAAACATGTATAATTTAAGCCATGTGTTTTAAAAATGGAATGCTTTTTTTGAAATATATTTATAAACAAAAACTTAACCAAAAACCTTTAAAGTTCTACAAGGACTGAGATTATCTTGATATTTTCATATACCTGTTTTGTGACAATCTTGAGCAGCATTGTTGTTCATTCCTTTTAATTTTGGGAGCAAATTACATATTTCAGTAATTATCTTTATAATGCATTTTCATAATCATTCTTTACGATTATATAGAGTACTGAAAATTAACTATTGTTTTTGATATGTTTTCAAAAAAGTGCACTTTTAAAAAGCAAGCGTGAATCAGTACAGGTTGAGTATCCATTATCCATAAATCCAAAAACTGAGCACTTCCAGAAACCACAATTTCCTTGAACCTCTCAACCTTTAGCGTGGGAAGTCTAGTTGTTTGTCTGCACTGTTTACCTTGCGATTTTTGTAGTAAACATGTCAAAAAGAAACTTATTACAGGTACCCTGTATTTATTATTCCGTGATACATCTTACTTTTCTAACCATTTTATTCACTTTAGACTATAGCTAGCCTAAGCTTAGGCTACTGTAATGTAAATTTGCGCAGTATCCAAAAACCAAAATGATCTGAAATCCAAAATACAATCGGCCCCGAGGGTTTTGGATAAAGGTACTTAATCTGTGCTTCTAAGACTGTGATATTTTTGCATTGGTTACATTGTTCAGATTGCAGACTTGTAGATGAACATGATAAAGGATATTAAATTTAATTGCCAAATACTAAGGCTAAAACAGCAGAGTTGCAAAGCGTATATAATCATCCTCATTATTATTATCCAACAGGTTGGTTCTTTTGGTTATATTGGTTACCTTGACAACATTGCTGGGAATGTGATGATGAATTTTCCCTCCAATTTGGTGACAGAGATGATTCGTGTAGGATTTATGATGTCCGTTGCTGTGGGATTCCCCATGATGATTCTTCCTTGCAGACAAGCTCTGAACACCTTTCTCTTCGAGCAGTTGCAAGTAAGTACACAGTACAAATGCAGCACTTTTGAAAAATAAGTTATCTGTACATAACAGAAATACAGGGTGGAGAAGGGAAGGAATAAGTTGATTTTAAATATGGCTACTATATATATATATATATATATTTTAAAATTACTTGAAGCCCACTGTTCTATGTCACAATTTGCTCAAATTTACTCCATAGCATTGGTGGTTTGGGCTACACCTTTTAAGCTTGTTAGGGAGATGAAACCCCTTACAGATGTTAAGCTGATGTCAGCAAGAAAAATTCAGTAGGGTTAACAAAACTATAGAATGTTTTATTTTGAAGAGTATTGAATAATTCACCAGCTTTTTTTTACACCCCCTTTGATTTCAGCAGAAAGATGGTACTTTTACTGCAGGAGGGTATATGCCACCTTTGCGGTTTAAGCTCATCACAGCTGGTATAGTGTTTGGCACCATGTTGGGCGGAATCCTGATTCCTAATGGTAAGAAGACGTCGCTATAGTTTTGCTCTACATTTATTGAGTTTTACTTTATTTACATGTGCAAAAATATTGTGCTTTAGAGAAGAAAAACAAAACTCTGATCACTGCTGGCAGGGGCAGAACACACTTTCCCAGCTGTTCCTTGCCTGACAGCTTGGTAATGAAGAAAAGTATTTAGAGTAACTGGCAAAGTGGTTTTCAGCAGTTTCATCAGCAATGCCTTCATTCCGGATATTGCTGCAAAATGATGGTAATTTTGTACTACCAGAATACAGTAATGTGTACCTTTATCTTTCACATTGTCTTTTTTCCATAGTTACACATTTTGTGAGGGCTGAATTTTGCTGTATAGTTTCCAGAAAGCATATGAACCATAAATCATTATCTTCAGTTGAGTTTAATGCAGACATTTAGGAACATAGAACAGCAATCAGTCCATTGAGTCTGTTCTGCCATTCAGTGAGAGATCATGGCTGACCTGCAACCTAACTCCATATACCTGCTTTTGCCCCATATCCCTTAATACCTTTGGTTGACAAAAATCTGTCAAGCTCAGTTTTAAGTTTAACAATTGATCTTGCATTAATTGCTGTTTGCAAGAGAGAGTTCCAAACTTATACCACCCTTTGCATGAAGAATATTCCCCGAAAGACCTGGCTGTAATTTGTAGACTATGCCTGCGTCTTAGACATCCCAACCAACAGAAATACTTTCTATCTATTCCCCTTAATTATTTTGAAAACTTCAATTAAATCATATCTTAATCTTCCAAATTCCAGGGAATGCAACCCTAATTTTTTTAATCTCTCCTCATAATTTAACTATTGGAGACCAGGGATCATTCTGGTAAACCTACCCTGTACTCCCCCCAAAGCCAATATTTTGTTCCTAAGGCGTGGTACCCAGATCTGCTCGCAGTATTCCAAATATGGTCTAACTAGAGCTTTGTATAATATAAACATAACTCTTAACTCCTTGTATCCTATTCCCCTAGATACAAAAGCTTGCATTCTATTAGCATTTTTGATTATTTTCTGTACCTGTCCATAACATTTTATTGATTCATGTGCTTGGACCCCAAATCTCTTTAGGCTTCCACTGTTTCTAGTTTGTCACCATTTAGAAAGTCCCCTGTTCTATTATTTTTGGCCTGAAGTGGATAACCTCACATTTGTCTATATTGAAATCCATTTGATACAGTTTTGCCCTTTCACTTAATCCATTAGTTTTCATGAAATTGCAAATACATAGCTTAGCAACAACCCTTTTTGTGTGTTATGGGTGAAGTCTCCTCACTGTAACCTTTCAGTTTAAGGGGCCTTAACTTTGTCAATGAGGCTTAAATTACAAGCTAGTGCCTAAAACCCTTTTTCTTTTAACTTTGCAGTGGTTGAAAAGTGCCCTTGGGCAAAATTATTTATTTTGATAGCATTTTAATGTAGATGGCCACTCTTTACAAACTCGTTACATTATGCATGCTGAAGCTTACCTTTTACTATAGTGATGAGCAAAATGCGGTACCATTAATGAGTCACCTAGGTATTTTCATGACCACTATCACGACCAGATAAAAGGTGTTTCCCCAGAGTGGTCCGTGAGCTAAGAATTTGTGTGTGTATATGTAGCCCCTTTTAAATTTTTGTGAGTGATTCAATTGCCAGCAGCAAAGCTTTAGCTTTAAACAAGAAAAAGTGTTGCTTATTGCAAAGCTACTGCTGTAAATTACTTAATGATGAAGTTACTAACAAATAAAGGTTAAATGCGGATGATACTTATAAAGATGAAATTCAGTTCATTGCTTTAAGATATCGTTGCAGGCCGGTAGCTTGCAGTTGAAGTGTTGGTTGCCTGGAATGAAGGATTGAAGTTGAAGAGTTGTGATCACCAGCTGCAATTTCTTCTGTAGCCAATTAATCAATTTTTGCCTTTTCGGGTAGACTCAGCAGGTCAAACAGGTTTTGGGAGAGAGGGAAGATTTCTTGTTCCTCACGAGTTCTACGGTTATGACACTTGAAAATTGCTTAGATTCTCTTCAGAATGGCAGTTGATTTCTGGATACCTTGTTCTCCCTTGGCCAAGAATCCTCTCTGATGATGTCTTTCAGAATTCTTCCTGAGGGTTCTGCATAAATGGTTTATGTGCCTGTCTTTATCACAACCAAAGCAAAATGGCTGCTATGTTAATTTCAGATGAGCCATTGTTCCACCAGACAAAGAAGTTAATTATGTTGAGGTTCTTGGAAGTCCTTTCCTGTACCTTATATCCTTGTTTACTGATGACATTAACTTAGGAGACACAGTAAGTCATATGCATGGGTGCAGTAAGTTACAAAGGGACATAGACAAAGCAAGTGAATGGACAAAAAAAATGTGGTGTAATGTGGGTAACTTTCCTGTTCTCTCAGAAGCTAAGGAGTCTTCACACTTTTAGAAAATAGCCCTGGAGGAGTCTTGCATCTTAATGACTCGGTGATCAGTTCTGGAGATAAGAGTCTGACAAGAACTGAACAAACACAAAAATGTCAAGGTGTCTGTCCTTACTTCCATTTTGAAAAGGGCTTTTTAAACTCGATATAAAGGTTGAAAACACAAATGTACCTTTAAAACAGTTGTCCTTAAAATCTATAATATAACTACTCGTTCATGGCAACCACATTAAAAGACATTATAATATGTTAACAAACAGTTAAAAGCCTTTTTTCCTATTTAAATACAATTTCAAAGTAAGTCCAATGATGTCCTTTAGCCAGGTTGTCCTCACTACAGTATGATACTGTTTGCGGTTAGTTTAAATTCCTTGACGTGTTTTGTCAGTACCTATTCTCATGAACAGGTAGCATTTCTCTATTAAAAGCTTGCTCATATAATTGAAAACATTTGCCACAGCTCCTTCCTCACTGACACTGAGGCCCAATTCTCCTATGTTCTTTATGTATGACCGTCTGCCTGATGTCTGAGGAACTTGTAAGACTAAGTAAATATAGGAACCTGCCGGTCTCCAGCCCTGATGCCAACTGTGTGGGAGACATGTGAAGAATAGGTCTGATGACAAAAGTTACATGTAAGTTGATGGCCATCCTGCTGGGATAGTCAGTAACCAAGGACTGGACCTAAATTTTGCAACCTGGCAAAATGTACTTCACAGTGATTCCTGAAGAACTTTATAAGAGAAAGTTGAATAACTGATGGGACAAGCTCTGGTGCCATAGGTTGATTGTGACTGACATTTGGCTTGATGATGATAGAGCTAGTGGAACTGCAAGGTGTTTTTGGAATCACCACATCAAGTAGTTACCAAAAATACAATTACAATAAAAATTAAGGGCAGATTTATGCTGGTTCTTAATTGTTTTATACACTGCTTGTAGACTGAAATTTACAGTTTTTCTTAATCTATTCATTTGACTTCCAAACAAGTGTGGTGCAATAGTTAATTGCGTACCTAATAATTGCTTTATTTTAAAGAGTATTCTCTTACTCTGGCTTTTTCCACTAGTTAGTTAACTATTAAAACGAGAAAGTTCTTGAAAAAACAAAAGCAAAATACTGCGGCTGGTGGAAATTTGAAATAATACAGAAAATATTTGAAATGCTCAACAGGTCTGGCAGCATCTGTGGAGAGAGAGAGAAACAGAATTAACGCTTGAGGTCAATGACCTTTCATTATAATTGTTTTGATGAAAGGTCATTGATCTGAAATGTTAACTCTGTCTCTCCACAGATGCTACCAGACCTGCTGAGTATTTCCAGCATTGATACCACTAAGGCATCAGAAAAGTTGCATGCAATGTTCACTGTAATGTGCAAGCAGCCAGCAACCTCCGCACTGAATACTCTTGAGTGCCTTGTGACCACCTCACAGTCCAGCGTATTTGTGTCATGTTGCATTCAGCAGTTCTGCTTGAGGGAGTGTCTCCATAGAATAAATCTATCATGTTGTCGCAGACTTTAATAAAAAGTTTAAGAGAGCGATTGCTAAGATAAAAATAAAATGCTGCAGTTGCTGGAAATCTGAAATAAAAACAGAAAATGCTGGAAAGACTCAGCAGGCCTGGCAGCATCAGTGAAGAGAGAAACAGTTAACAGTTAACATGACTCTTCAGAGCTAAAGAGCAGTAGAAATGGGATGGATTTTATACTGTTTAAGAGGGAGTGGAGCTAAATAGAAGGACAGGGATAAGTAGGAGCTCAGGAGAGATTGACAAAGATGTCATGGACACAAGACAACGGGAGTGTTAATGGTAGTGTTAAAGACTAAAGAAGGTGCTGATAATGGCATAAAGTTAAGTTAGCAGAATGTGTTAATAGTAGAACAAGGGTCAGCGCTCAAAGTACAACATAGAAACAAGTGACAGATGGCCCTGGGTGGGGGGGCTGGTGGAGAATGATTGCGTTGGGATTACTTTCAGTTCAAAGCGCTTTCACCCCTTCTGCCCAATTTATAAAATATGATAAATATATAGTATGTAATATGGAAGATATATTTCAAGCTTACCACAAAGCCGTGTTAAGGACGCATCAGAGTAATAGTTGCCAAATTGGCAAATATCAGTGCTGCAGGTATGAGTACACTTTTGAAAGGTGATTTCTGAGTTTGTTAATGCAGATGCTTCCTGATCCCTCTACAAACCTGTGTATCTAGAGGAGATAGAAAATGACAGTTCCTTAAATGGGTACTGGAAATATTTGGAGGGTTGCATCTGATATTGAAATGACCCCCTGTTTTTTTTTAATCCCCCAGGCTGTTTATCTTCATGTTTGAAAATCAGTCAACCTGGGGTATAAACAAGTTAAAATAAGGGGCTGGCTAGTTTTTGAGAAAAATAACTTTACAATCAACATCAATAGACTGAATTGCGCTCCAGACATAACTTGTCGGCTTCTTTTTCAGTTAACCACTGAGGCATTATGAGATGCTAACCCAATCAGATTTATCTTTCTAAAAGCTGTAAGCTAGGTATACTCCTACATCGCATCAATGAATGATTGCTGTAACCTTGGTATATTTATATCTATGTTACGATCTCTGGAGACTGGTAACTTTTTTAAAAAACTAACTTTGAATGAAAGGATGACATGGCAAGATTTCATGTTTTAAGACTTTTGCTGTAATAAAGAACTAAAAGGACTATTAACACTATCTTTGTAGGCAGCTTATACTTTAAACCACAAAACAAAACAGTCCCCTTTTTCTTTTAGCACAACCGAAAACACACTTCACAGATATACTTTACACTGTTCTTTAAGTACACACTCAATTCTCCTGGAAGCAATCCTAGGTGATTCTTAGCTCATGAATGTTTACTCCTGTTCTTTTTCTTTATCAGCCTGGAAACTTTGAATCTCAGAACCGTCTTTCACAGTGAGGTTTTTCCCTTGAGACTCTTCCTCTTGTAAAAACTAGGCAAATCTTCCAGCCTTGTTTTAAGTCCCCTTGGATTTGGTCTTTTCAATCCAAGCTCGAGCTCCCACCTGCGTGGTGAACTGCAGCATCTTGTTACATAAAGCTTCTCTCCCTCTTCTGAATCCTGACAGACTAACCTTGTCAGTGAGTTTATAAGGATGTATTATACCCTTCCTCTCTCAAAGCCCATCTCCATGGCAACATGAATCATATGAACCTTGTATCCTGGTAGAACTGCTGATTAGCTATCCTTGAGACCCCAACTCTCTCTCTCTCTTATTTTGTAGGTAAATGGATAGTTTAAAGCACAACTGTTTACAACCCAACATTCTCAACACTTTTCTGGGATTTTGGAGAAACTCAGTCTATCCACTGTTCATAACACAGGCTGCTGCCATTGTCTCCATCTGTAAACACCTTGCACTTTCTTCACAGTAAAACATCTGGGCCCACGTTAATCTCTTAACAATCATCTGAGGCTTGCTGGCAGGCAGACTTCAGAATAGGTTACATGATTCTCCTTCATTTTACCTTAAGCTAAAGACACAATCCCAAAACATAACCATCTTTTAAACTCACATTTGTAACACCTAAGTTTCCTGGAGCATTACAGTGCTGGATACTAGCTTTTACATCCACAGTAAACTTGTATAAAGAATCATCAAATTAATCTCCCCGTCTAAGTGGAGTGCTTACAACAAATATATGCGCACTGTTTTGCTGCATAATCTTCAGCCCAAGAGCAAGCGGTCACATTGATTACTGTGATGATTGCTGTCCTTTAATCTGGAGTTCTCTGAACTGTAAAATAAAGTAAACTTCACCATTTCATATTAAAGTTCAAATGAAATAATTAGCCATCTTGCATGTCCACAGCATCATACACTTTAAAAGCGTGACACCGAGGTAACAAAATTGTGATTGCCTAAATGCAAGACTATCTAATCTATCTGTGCTGTTGCTGGGGGGAGTGAATAGATCCTAGCGAGCTCGCCTGTTTCTTTTCAAATTGTCCTATGGGATCTTTTATGTCTATCTGACCAAACAGACACATACTTGGTTAAATGTCTCATTTGACAGGTGCAGCACTTCTCCAATACTGCACTGAAATGTCAGCCTAAATTCTAAAATTATCTCTGGAAAGGAGTTTGAACCCAGAAATTTCTGATTAAGAGATGAGAGTGCTACCACAGAGACAAGGCTGATGAGAACAATGTTATTTGCACATTAAAGCAGTTGTTGGCCAAGTAGTGGGAAAATTATATTGCAAATCATTTTCCTTGGTATTAGAGGTTATATTTTTATATTGTCTGTACTGTTATGCTTTGCTGTACAAAAGCTTCAGGCTGCATTAAACATTAGAAGACAGATTACGGTTCCACTCATGGAAGAGACATTATAACTTACGATTGTTGCTGGTGAGTTATATGGTCATCTCCACTTGAAGAATAAACATTATTGTATATTTAGTTGTCCAATGCAAACTTCTGGCCAGAGTTCAAAACTGTGATTCAATTACTTCACGGCACTGACATTTTCAAACTGCTAAGCCATTGTCCTTGTGGTTTATGATGCTGTTAGAGCTATTTATTACAGACTTCTTCAATAACTTGCATTTATATAATGTCTTTAATGTAGAAAAAAAAGTCCCAAGGCATTTCAGAGGTCTAGGGAAATAAAAAAATTCCAAGCCAAAGAAAGATTTTTCCTTTTCTTGTCACATGAAAGTTTCTTGACAAACTTGTTAAAATGTGACACAAGTAGCAGAAAAACATAATACAGCTGAATGGAAAAGCAAATATATGTTAATAAGTCAGCAGTCTGCTAAAGTTTGTAATGCAAGCTTGTGTTTTTCGAATGCACCTTATTCTTTTGATTAATACAGCCCAGGGGTTATATTGATCGTTGATTGGTCCAGCTATGTTCTTGAAATTTAGGAGCTACTGAATTGTTGCCTGGCAATCAATTCCATGATGCTTATTATTCTCTGTATGTTACTGGGTACGTGTCTATGAACATACGAAAGATAAATGACAAGAATGGACCAGCTGGTCCATCCAGTCTACCCCATGCAGACTTAATGTCCTAACTATCATGATTTACATTGCTCACTCCCACCAGTATTCATGTTTCTTCCTGGGAGAAGCTAATAAGGTGCAAAACCCAAGGCAAATTTAGAGAGAAAAATAAATAAAATTCCTTTCTGTCCACCTTCAGCAATCCAAAGCTCATTCAGCAGAGCATGTTGATCTCATTCATATTGCTTGTTATTCCACTTAGCTATTATATGTTACGATCTCTGCACCAACCAAGAGCTGGTCCAGCAGTGACCCACATGGGCTGACGGCTTATTCCATAGCTCCGTTGTCTTCTTAGAAAAGAAGGATCCCCTAACATCTAACCTAGTTTTACTCTTCTGCAACTTAAATACATGAACCTGGTCCTTCTCATTGAAATAATTATTTATATGAATACAGTAATTATTCCTGGCACCTTTAACAGCACTGCTCCCAACCCCTCAACATCCCTACCTGAGCCTATGCTTTACTAAAATAAGTAGACCTAGCATTTGGAGCTTATCTGGGTAACAATGGTATTTTAAGCCAATAAGCGCTACTTTACCCCCCACCCTGCTGAAAGATGAGGAAAAACAATAATTTAAATCTTGCTTCTGGACAGGAGATCTTTCCATTTAAGCCTAACAAAAACAGATGGCTAGAAACTGGCCATTTTGTGTCTCTATCATAAAAAGTACAGTTTGCAGTGATTGTTTGTGACACTAATTTCTTGTGTCTGTTAAGAATGCTTAAAGACTTCCCCAGGATGGTCATTCCTTCCAACAAATCACTGTGTGCATTCATTTTTCACAGTGACTCACTGCAGATGCTCTGAAACTCTTAGTAATGATTCAATGTGATGCTCTTATTTCTCAGAATGCACTGAAACATGTATCAATTTCTCATCATACTGATGTTTTAGTTTCCACGGTTACTCCCTTTGTGCTTCTCAAATTCACTCTACAATTTACCACAACAGTTGTGGCATTTTTTCTCCTGAAGACCCTTGTAAACTGCCTGCTTTTCCATAATGTTCTTTTCACATTTACTTGATGTGATGCTCTCTTTTCCTGCAACACCTACCCTGTAATGCCTGTGACTTAGTGTAACAGCCTTGTTTTCTTGCAGAAATCCATCATGACACTAGTTTTTCGTCATCTTGCAACAGTATGTTTGTTTCTCCCAGAGGCTTGGCACAATAATATAGATTGTACCATCAGCTTGCTGATCTTTCCTCTTTCTACAGCTCTCTTATTTCTTAGTAATTTTCCAGACCATCCTTATTCCTTGTAGGGATTTGTTGTGACAGTTATTTCTCTCAGGGATTCATTGCAATGCATGAGATGCGCTTGTTTCACACAATGGCCTATAAACATTGACTTTTGACCTCAATAAATTCAAGACGTCATTAGGTTGTACCTAAACCTATAGGTGATTTCCTCTTAGAAGTTTAATTTATCAAATTCATGACAGAATTTTTTGTTTATGTGAGCATGTTTAACAGTGTAACCTAAATGTTACAGTAAATTTGCATTGCTGCAAAATTCACCATTTAAAGTATATATTGGAAATAAGATTGGATTTTGTACTTGTAAGTATGTACGAGACACATTTTGTGCTCTCCCTCTATTTGCTTTAGAGCAGTGATATGACACGTCCACACTTATGATTTCGGCAACCTCTCAGCCACTTTGGAAGCGTTTCTATATACAAATAATACAAAAATATTTTGTGTTCATGACACTTTGGAAATGCAGAATAAGCTGTCAAAAATATAATAATGTAAAAAATAGGTCATTTTCTGGTGGGTTTTTTCTGACCATTGTCTTTGGAATTATCTTCCTCAACAAGTGGTGGAAGCAGAGTCTTTGAATATTTTAAGCAAGTGGGCGAAAGGTTATCAAGGCTAGACGGGAATGTGGAATTGAGGTTACGATCAGATCAGCCAAGATCTTATTGATGGCGGAGTGGACTCGAGGGGCCGAGAAGCCTACTCCTGTTCCTAATTCGTATGTTCATTTGTCTTTGTTCGTAACATGCAGAGGCTTTCATCCTCAAAGCTATTCGGAAGGCGAGAGAGAGAGACGGGGATAATTTCCCGACTCCAGAAAAACATGCAAAATCTGCTCTGGCTGCAGCCGATGGGGGTTGGTGTCAAGGAGGACCTCCAAGAGTTGTAGAGCCAGCAAGCCTCGCACTTTGCCTTGGAGGCCTCCAAGATCATCTTCCGGTCCTGGGTCTGCTCTGTGGAGCAGGATGAGACGTGTTCACGTTTCTTCTTCCAAAAGGCACACACAGATGTGGATGTGCTCTCCAAAATGGGGTTTGGGCAGGGAATCAGCAACTGGATCCAGCTGTTCTACACAAACAACTGTAGCACAGTTTCAATTAATGGGTGGGAATCAGAAAGCTTTCCAATTAAATCTCAAGCCAGGCAAGTCCTTTTTGTGTGTTGCGTGGAACCCTTTCCTGAGTCCTTCAGAAAGGATTGGGGCATAAAAGGAGTGACAATCCCAGGCAGTGGAGGCACTCTGGTCAAAGCCTCCCTGTACATGGATGATATCGCCGTCTTCTGCTTGGATCGGCTGTCGGTATGCAGACAGATCAATATCTGCAACCAGTTTGAACTGGTCTCAGGAGCCAAGATGAGTTGTGGCAAGAGCGAGGCCATGTTCTTTGGGCACTGAGCTGACCGATCCTTTGTCCCCTTCACTGTCAGGTCAGACTGCCTGAAGGTGCTGGGATATGGTTCGGAAGGACCAGGGCATGCCTCAGAAACTGGAAGGAGTGAGTGGCTATGGTGGAAAGAAAACTGAGCATGTGGGAGCAATGCTCCCTTTCCCTTATGAGCAAGAACCTGGTCATCCGGTGTGAGGCACTCTGTGTTGCTGTATGTGGCGCAGGTCTGACCCATTCCTCAATGCTGTGCTGTGGCAATCACCTGAGCCATCTACTGCTTCATCTAGAGGTCAAAAATGGACCACGTTTGCAGGGACACGATGTACAAACCTTTAGATAAAGGGGGGAAATAACATGGCCAACATCGCCCTCATCCTGATGGCCACCTTTTTGTGTGGCTGCATCATTCTCTGTGTAGACCCTTAGTATGCGAACACCAAGTGTCACTATGTGCTGAGGTTCTACCTGTCCCTGGTGTTGCGAAGGATGGGTCTGGCCACGTTATTGTGGAATGCGCCAAGCAGTTGGACTGTACCATATCACCTGTCCTCATGGAAAAGTTTATGCAGAAAAGCACCTTTGACCACAAGTCCATTGGGCAGTGGTTGGCACGTAATGCCCTAGAGGCCCTACAGCAAAAGGAGATGGTGGATCCTGTTGGATGGTTCCCCAAGCAGACTGTCAAAGTCATTCGACAGAATGCTTCATTACCAGAACTTTCCAACAAGTGCCAGGATGTAGCTTGGCTGGTGGTTAGTAAGGCCCTCCCCGCCAGATCCTTCCTACATGCCAGGAGTTTCACCTCCTCTGCATGTTGTCCTCGAGGTTACTGTGGAGGGAAGAGACTGTTGTCCTCCACCTTGTGGAATGTGCATTTGCAAAGAAGGTATGGCGAGAGATTCAATGGTTTTTGTCAAGGTTCATCCGGAGCAGCTCCATGACTCAGGACTCTGTGTTCTACAGGCTGTTCCCAGGGACACACACCGAGACAAACATCAGCTGCAGCTGGAGGATCATGAACTCGGTGAAAGACGCTCTTTGGTCTGCCCAAAACTTGTTGATCTTCCAGTGCAACGAGTTGTCCCCGATTGAGTGTTGCAGACTGGTATATTCCAAGGTCCAGGACTACGTGTTTAGACCTCTAGTCTTTTTTTCCTCTTTTTCTTAACGAGAGCCTAACGATACTGGTGTTTGTAAAAAAAACTAATTATAATAAAGTATAGAAAAGGGGAGATACTAGAGTAATTAATTATTAAATTGAATAAAATACGATAGCGATGGCTGGATGGGTGATGCGTTGCTGCTGCAGCATGTGGGAAAGCTGCTGGATGCCAAGGTGATCCGGAGCAAACACATCTCTACCAAATGTTCACAGCTTGAGGAACTTCGGATCCAAGTTAAGGAGCTAGAGTTTGAGCTGCAGACATTGCGCTGCATCAGGAAGGGGGAAAGCTACCTGGACACTTGCTCCAGCAGGCGGTCACACCTCTTTTATTAGGTAACTCAAATTTGGTCTGTGATCAGCGACAGGAGGGTGTGACTGCAGGTGAAACAGGTGTGGGGACCCAGGGGGTAGCAATCAAGGAACCTCGGCCCCTGCAACAGTTACAAGGTTCTTGTAAGCTGTGTGGATGAGAGCAGGGACTGCAGGGAGGATGAGCGAACTGATCGTGGCACTGTGGTACAGGGAGCCATTCCAGTGGGGGGGGGTGGAGGAAATAGGGAGCATAGTAGTGGTAGGGGAAAGTATAATTAGGGGGATAGATACTGTTCTCTGCAGTGAATCCCGAAGGCTGTGTTGCCTGCTCGGTGCCAGGGTTTAGTACATCACCTCAGAGCTAGAGAGGAACTTGGAGTGGGAGGGGAGGGATCCAGTTGTCGTCATCCATGTTGCTACCAACAACATTGATAGGACTAGAAAGGAGGTCCTGCTGAAAGAATTTGAACAGTTAGGAGCTAAATTAAAAAGCAGAACCTCCAAGGAAATAATCTCGGGATTGCTACCTGAGCCACAGGCAAACTGACGTAGTCAAGGAGTTAAATGCGTGGCTCAGAGATTGATGTGGGAGGAATGGGTTTCAGTTCATGGGGTACTGGCATCAGTACTGGGGTAGAAGGGAACTGTTCCGGTGGGACCAGTGTCCAGGGCGAACTGAATAACTATGGCTGTAGAGAGGGCTTTAATCTAAATAGAGGAGGAGAGGGGTTCTGGAAAGGGCATACGTGGGCTTACAAAGCAAAATGATACGACAGCCTTGCCGGGCAGCTATTTAGGTAATGACACCCAGAGTGTGAGAGGAAGGACAGAGTGTACAAACATTAAAAGAAACAACAAATAGGGTCAAAGGGGGAAAATTGGTAAAAAAGCAAAATTAATGGCCCTTTACTTAAATGCACGTAGTATTCGGAACAAAATTAATGAATTAACGGCACAAATAGAGGTTAATGGGTATGGTCTTATAGCCATTACGGAGATGTGGTTACAAGGAGATCAAAGCTGGGATCTAAATATTCAGGGGTATGTGACTTTTCGAAAGGGCAGGCAGGATGGAAAGGGTGGTGGGGTAGTTTTGTTAGCACGAGATGGAATACGTATGATAGGATCTTGAATGGGAAGATGTAGAACCCATACGGGTGGAGGTAAGAAATGACAAGGGGAAGAAGACACTAGTGGGAGTGGTCTATAGGCCTCCTGACGGTAGCTATACTGTAGGACAGAAAATAAATCAGGAGATAATGAGCGCATGTAAAAAAGGTAGTACATTAATCTTGGGTGACTTTAATCTTCATGTAGATTGGGAAAATCAAATTGGCAGAGGTAGACACGAGCAAGAATTCATTGTATTCGGGACGGTTTTTTAGAACAATCTGTTGTGAAATTCAACCAGGGATCAGGCAATTTTGGACCTGGCAATGTGTAATGAGGCAGGTTTAATAAATGATCTCGGAGTAAAGGATCTCCTAGGACACAGTGACCATAATATGGTAGAATTTAACATTCTGTTTGAGAGTGAGAAACTTGGGCCGGAAACAACTGAGCTAAACTTAAGTAAGGGTAATTACAATGGAATGGGGGCAGAGTTGGCTGGAATGGACTGGGAAAGGAGTTTAGCAGAAAAGATGGTTGATGAGCAATACCAGGCATTTAAGAAAATAGTTTATGACTCTCAACAAAGATATATATCCAAGTGAGGGAGGAGGATTCAAGAAAGGGGATAAACTAACCATGGTTAACCAAGGAAGTTAAGGACAGTATCAAATTGAAAGAAAAAAAGTGCAATGTGGCAAAGATTAGTGGTAAGCCAGAGGATTGGGAAAGTTTTAAAAACCAGCAAAAGATGACAAAATAATGAAGAGGGAGGAAATAAACTTTGCGTAAACTAACAAATAATATAAAACGGACAGTAAGAGCTTCTTTAAATATATAAAAAGAGAGAGACCAAAGTGAACATAGGCCCCTTAGATAATGAAACTGGGGAAATAATAGGGAATCAGGAAATGGCAGTGGAATTGAATAAATACTTTATTTCAGTCTTCATGGTAGAAGACACTAATAGCATACCAAAAATATTAAATAATCAAGGGGCAAATAAATACAACAACTATCACTAAAGAAAAAGTACTAGGGAAACTAATGGGGCTAAAAGCCAGTAAGTCCCCTGGACCTGATGGGTTGCATCCTAGGATATTAAAGGAAGTAGCTACAGAGATAGTGGATGCACTTGTAGTAATCTTCCAAGAACCCTTAGATTCTGGAAAAGTCCCAAAGGATTGGAGAACGGCCAATGTAGCACCCTTTTTCAAAAAGGGAGGGAGAGAAAAAACAGCTAACTATAGACCAGTTAGCTTAACATCTGTCATTGGGAAAATTTTGGAGTCTATTATAAAAGATGTAATAACAGAGCATTGAAAAATACATAATCTAATCAAGCAGTCAGCATGGCTTCATGAAGGGGAAATCATGCTTAACAAATTTATTAGAATTCTTTGAGGAGGTAACAAGCAGGATAGATGAAGGGGAACCAGCAGATATAATATATTTGGATTTCCAAAAGGCATTCAATAAGGTACCACACAAAAGGCTACTTAATAAGATAAGAGCTGATGATGTTGGGGATAGTATATTAGCATGGATAGAGGATTGGTTGACTAATAGAAGACAGAGAGTTGGGATAAGGGGGCATTTTCAAGATGGCAACCTGTAACTTGTGGAGTGCCACAGGGGCCAGTGCTTGGACTTCAGTTATTTACAATATATGTTAATGACCTGGATGAAGGAAGTAAATGTACTATTGCCAAGCTGGCATTGGAGGCAGTCCAGAAAATGTTCACTAGGTTGATCCTGGGTATGAAGGGATTTTCTTATGAGGAGAGGTTGAGTAGATTGGGCCTGTACTCGTTGGAGTTTAGAAGAATGAGAGGAGACCTTATTGAAACATAGAAGATTCTTAGGGGGCTTGACAGGAGAGATGCTGAAAGGTTGTTTCCCCTTGTGAGAAAGTCTAGGACCAGAGAGCATAATCTCAGAGTAAGGGGGTGCCCATTTAAAACAGAGTTGAGGAGGAATTTCTTCTCAGAGGGTAGTCAATCTGTGGAATTCTTTACTGCAGAGGGCTCTAGAGGCTGGGTTGTTAAGTATAATAAAGGCTGAGATAGACAGATTTTTAATCAGTAAGGTAATTGAGGGTTATGGGGACAAGGCAGGAAAGTGGAGTTGAGGATTATCCGATTGGCCATGATCTCATTGAATGGTGGAGCAGACTCGATGGGCCGTATGGCCTACTTCTGCTCCTACATCTTATGGTCTTTTTTGGGAAGAGCAAAAGATCTTGAGCATGTTCCAATCTGTAGGTAAAATGAAAATAGTAATTTATCAGCACTTTTGCAGTCAATAGAGAAATAGTTGCTTAATGACCTTGTGTCTAAGAGGAATTGCCCACATTTTGTGCCTACTTACTGCAATTTAATATTTGTGGGTCTTGAGAGGAAGGGCAGAATGCATACAGTGCCACTTCAGCAGAATGATGCATTGTATTGCATGGCACAATTCTGTTGCCTTTATAAAACTGAGTATTCCCTGACTTATTCACAATGCCTTGTGTAATCTGCTAATATATTTTATATTAAATTAAATGGCCAAACTGCTAACCTTTCGCAAGTTGTTGCGGGGCTGCGCAGAACTAGGTTAGGTTTTATTACCTACATGTGAGCAATTTTTAATCACTTGTTTCCTAGCTCTGCGGTACTGTTGAGTGACGCTATTGAGTTTAATTTTAATGTTCACATGGGCAAATATTGAAGAAACAATAACAGAATTAGTCACGGTGGTGGCAGCTGGCTGCTGCAGTGATTGAAAATCTGCACTGGGTTTGAATTCAACCATTACCTACAGAGTCGCAAAGATCAATCCTTGTCCCACTTTTGCATGTTGCTCTTGGGTGACATCAACCGCAGACATGAGGTCGGCTTCCGCATCTTTACAATGGCATTTGCTCTAACTCTCCATGATCTCTGTCAACCTTTCAGTGTCTCTCTGCTATCAGTTTGTGTGTCTGCCAACCAGTCTTGGATAAATTACAATTCCCTCCAGTTAAACATTTGGAAGATGGAAGCCATCACCTTTGTCTCCTGTCATAAACTCTGTATACTTGCCTGTCTCTCAAACTGAAATAGACTGTTTACAAGCTCTCTCTGTCCTATTCAATTGCAAGCTGAAGTTCCAACCCCATAACCTCTCAATCACAAAAGCCTCCAATTTCCACTTCCATAACAAAGCCTGCCTTTGCCACACCTCTCCCCATCTGCTGTTGAAACCTTTATCCATAGTTTTGTCACATCAGGATTTGACTGATCTAATGCTGTCTTCATTAGAACCCCATGTTTCACCCTCTGTAAATGCCAGCTTTACCAAAACTGTCACACCGTATCCTCCTACTGACCAAGCCCTGCTCACCCATCACTGCCTTTACTGACCAATGGCTCCAATTTGTCAATTTTTGACCCTCTGCTTCAATCCCTTCATCTCTTTGCCCTTTTCAATCAGCAATCCTACAAAAGTAGTACCAATCATCACCGTCCGTTGAAACTGTTTTCATTCTCTGCTGGTTGTAAGGGTCCTACATGAAATTAACTTTGGTAGCTGCTTGCCAGCTTCTAGCCAGTACAGATCCACACTCAACTAGTTGGTGCAATTTAGCACAGATTGGCATTAATACTCAAGAATGATGTTAGGATGGTTGATTTGGGAATTTGATATGTCACCTTTTAGGTAGTGGGCAGTGCTCTCTCAAAGTTGGCTTTTCAGGCATAGATGCGTCAGTATAGAAAGGAGGTGCAGTCTGCTAGTGGCTGTGCCGCACCACACCGGTGTGTTTTAATACTATATGAGCACTAAAAGTTTCATGACAGCACTTGAGAAAATTGTATCCAGCTGGAGAAAAAATGCAGTGGAGAAAAGTGGCAATTCTAATGCCCCAAGTCCAGATGACTAGACTGTAAACTAATTACACATAACCTACAGAAGACAGAAACTTTAAATTGGCAGTAAATCAATATTACAGCTGAATAAAGTTTTTTGATCTTTTTCATCACAAGTTAGTGTAGAAAAGCTTGATAATTATTTGATATGGCTACTTCAGATGGTCCTACTGCATTTCAATTCATTTCTGTGACCACGAAAGTTGTTTTGCAGTTCTTCCTTAATGATACAGTATATACTTGATGACATTTTCCTGTTGTGCATGTGAAAGTCAGTGGAAGATTATTGTATGCATTATATTGTTGGAAGGAACGGTTAGTGGAAGATGCATAACAATTTCAGGAAAGCCATTTAGTGGTATTGAATGCTCAGATTCATTTTAACTTCCTACCAGTTTAATGTGATTTGCAACAAACTAAGTAATTGATCAGTTGCCTCGTTTGTGGGCAAGCTGATTCTAACATTGTAAGAGTACTGTGCAGATAAAGTGGATATACTTCCCATTTAAAGGAGTGTTACTGATTTTTGTTAATTTTGTTTAGTTTATTAGCAGGGCAATTTGTATATATCAGTCAAAAGGGGAGAACAACCACAATCGTGGACAACAGTACGCTTGCAGTTCAAAATATCAGTTATTCATTTCAGTAATAGAATCTATGAATTCAAAAGGGAAGCCATATTTGTTATTGCACTTGTGCGTTAGACCAGAAAGGTTGGTTCATTTTTATATTCTAACACTTACTTGTTCCTCCTTTGTCAGTGGAAACGATCCTTGGATTGACAGGTGCCACCATGGGGAGTCTCATCTGTTTTGTTTGCCCAGCGCTTATCTACAGGAAAATCCAGAAGAATGGTTTCACTTCGCAGGTTAGTTTTCTAATTCATAAAGAAGCGGGAAGCCGTTTTACTTCTGCCCACCCAAATCCAATTATGAAGCTAACTTCTGCCTCGCTTTCACATCTTAATTTTGTAATTCCTTACAGTCTCTACTTCCCTTTCTGAAGATAGCGGTTGGGAAGGGAACAGTGTTAAAATTCCTAATGCTATACCAGAGGAATTGTAGGTTTTGCTATGCATCCATGCTGTAGTGATTAATTTTGATTGCTATTTCTGTCCTTTTATGGAACATCATTCAAATATGTGGTAAATATGTATTTATAATACACCAGAACTTATCCCCCTCATAATTCTGTACTCCTGGAAAATGCTAGAAAATTCAGTTTGGCAAAAAAAAGCCCCTCACTAACATCATGATTAATACTGGAATGTTTTGCTCCGTGGCTGAACTCCCACTCTGTTGCCTCCACATGCTTTCAGACATCAATCCTTCAAAGCAGCAAGTAGTATTTCACTTCCTTTTCCAACTGTCCCTACAAAAGATATTTTAAAATTTATATTTAAAATCCATTGCATCGAGTTCAAGTTAGTTTCTGACAAGTAAAGGATTTTTGTCATTAGAACTCCAGCATCTCCCAATCAGTTGAGGAAAATTTTATACAATCTTTCGCAGTAGGGTAGCTAAATTAGTTTTTTTCCTAGTCAACTAAGCGTTCTGCAGTTGTGCAGTGTTCTGTTGTGGCAAAGGGGAAATTGAAGGTTTGTCCCTCCGCTGCAAATATGTCCTTCTGTTGGGGGATCGTGGAGTGGCATTTTAGCAGTCAATCACTTGCCTTGCTTTACCAGCTTGGGTGAAAGAAACTTTGTGAAGCTGAGCTATTTTTGTAGTAAGCGATGGGGAACACCTGGGGATAAAAATAGTTTGAAATAAAATTGCACTGCACTTTTTCTATTATCAGTAGAGCTACGTAAGCCCTATGGTAGTTGCCAAAGGCAATTCTAGTCAAGATGACAAAATGGCAATGAAAGATAACTGGTATTATTATTTCATTTGCAATAGCTTGAATTACATCACTGTCATACTAGATTTATACGTACATAATTTTTCTGGTTTAATTCTCCTAGGGCAATTGCAACCAGAAATTCTCTAAGCAGCTATTTTGGTTGTCCCAAATGATACAGCTGCAGTGCCATGAGGACTGAATTTCCCTGACAGCTTTTAAAATACATGCATGCATTTAATCACATGACAGCAAAAAAAAGTCTTGTTTAAATTATCCAATAGAGTTGGAGAAAGAGAGTGAATCTTAGAATGTTAATTTACTCTAATTAATTATTTCCCCCTCTCCTTTGGGGTAGGATTTACAGTACTTAAAATTAAACTCCGTACACTTAAAAGTGGAGCAAACTATAAAATGGAAATTATTAGAACAGTTGACTGTGACAGAAGTTGATGTGTAGTATCCAGTAACATTCTCCAGTTGTCCTCAATGGCTGAAAATCTTGCCTGATGGTGTTCGTGGTTAGTGTTGCAACTTTACTTTTTTCCTTTGTAAATTGTGTCCTCCTCCACCTTTTTCCTCTTACAATATTACACATGTAAAAGAAATGCATTGCAATGTACATTTTACTTAACATGTTGCAAAGGCTTGCCTAGTTTCTTGCGGGATTAAAGCCACATGGTACTTTGTTACCCTTTGTTTTAATTAAGCTGAAACATGTTTAAAAATGTTGAAGGAGTTGCTTTTTTGATGGTTGTACTGCAGCCAAACCAACCAACGATTAATAAAAGTGCATTGTATTTTTTTTTTCAATGTCCCATATTAGTGTGTTGATGTGGGAACACATTTTATAAATAGAACGAAATAAGAAAAGACTCTTTGATCTAGTCACTTAAACTTTATTTAGACTGTATAGTTTATAGTAAGCCAGCTGGTTATATTTTCTTAGTGGCCGGATCTTTGCTTAGCACGTAAGAAGTTTAAATTAAAGACATTTTTTGTTTTTCTAAGAGTAGAATGATTTAACTGCCTGGTCAACAGGTTTGCAGTGACAGATGGCACGGGGGAGGAGGGCAGTCCACACAACTTGAGACATTAATCAGGAATTCTTTCTTGTAAACCAGTTTCCCTATCCAAGGTGATGAGATGTAAATTCACTAAGGCCTTGACTGTACCACAGTTTCTGAAATGATGCAGTCTTTCTAGAAAAGGAAGATTTAATTCCACTGTCCTCTTGAGCTGGCTTCAACATATTTTGTTGCTAACTCTTTCATCTGTTAACTGTGCTTTCCCAAATTGTTAGTAAGTTTATGCAGTAACTAAATGAGGTATGCAAACAAGGAAAGTCTAATTTTAATCTCAGCCTGTCCTTAGTCAACAGATTTCAGGTAGGACAGAGGCAGCCAAGTATACTTGGTGCCAGTCCCCTTAGTTTAGATAGGAGGCAGGTTTGCCAGGTTTTCTGATTGGGATCGAGCGTGCCTGTGGATAACTGGTGAGGAAAGGACTGGGTTTGATTGTGACATTCATACATTCAAATAGTTTGTCAACATGGTTACCGAGGTTCATGCATCAACAGTGAACATTTGGCAGCATGCCAGAGGATGACCAGTGTGTCTGGAACCACTGTGCAACAGGGAGAGGTGGAGAGAAAGTTGGAGGAAGTAGGGAACAAAGAAAGAAGGAACTTGCATTAATACAATGTCTTTGCATGTTTTGCTTTTGAAGTGCAATCACTTGTGTAGAAAAATGTGACGCTAACTTGCACACTGTAAGGTCCCACTAGCAGCAAGTAATGAATGAATTAATGTTTTTATACTGTTGTTTGATGGATAAATGATGGCCTGGACACTGACAAAATCTCCTATTTTTATATCCATCTGCGCTGTCAAGTGGAGGTGCTGGTTTACCCTATATACAATAGCCTAGTGGTCATGAATATTGGACAGCAGTCCAGAGATCATGAGTTGAAATTCTAAATGCCCAGTTAAGAAATTTGTGGGTCAGCACCAGAATACTGCTGGATCGCTGTAAAAACGCAACTGACTCACCACTGCCCCTCTAGGAAGGGAATTTGCCATCCCTGTCTGCTGTGGCCTATGTTCTGTTCTCGACTCTTAATGCTCATGTGGAAATCAGCAACGAGCAATTATACTGGCTTGCTAATGCCACCCATATCCAAAGAACAAATATATCAAAATCTTGTCTAATTCAAAAGGTGGCATTTCAGAAAATGTAGCCTTCCATTGGTATTGTACTGAAGTGCCAGGCTAAATTATGTCCTCAATTCCTCGAGTGGATTTAAAATCAAAACCATTGATTCAAAGGAGGGAGTGATATCAACTGAACAAAGTTTAAAATTTAATAAATGACACAATTAGCATAAATAAACTATCATTAAAATATATTATATTTCAAACTCCAAGTGTCCTTTGACTGCTAGTTGCTCTGGGTGCTCTCTCTGGCTTTTTAAACTGGTGCATTGAACATAAGAAATAGGAACTGGAGTAGGCCATTCAAGCCTGCCCTGCCATTCAATAAGATCGTGGCTCCTCTTTTGTGCCAGCTCCTCATAACCTTCAATTCCCTGCTTATTTCAAAAATCTATCTACCTCCTCTTTAAATAGCCTCCACAACTCTGTGGGGTAGAGAATTCCAGACATTCACTGCCCTCTGGGAGAAGAAATATCTTCACGTCTCAGTTTTAAATGAGCATTCTCTTACTAACTATGTCCCCTAGTTCACAATTCCCCCACTAGTGGAAACATCTTCTCAACATCTACCCTGTTAAGCCCCCTCGGAATCTTGTATGTTTCAAAAGATTACCCCTTATTCTTCTTAACTCTAAGGAATAAAGGCCTAATGTGTTTAGCTGTTCTTGATAAGTCAACCCCTTCATCCCAGGAATCAGTCTAGTGAATCTCTTTTGAACTGCATCCAATGCTATATATCCTTTCTTAAATACAGGGACCAAAACTCTACACAGTACTCCAGGTGTGGCCTCATCAACACCCTGTACAGTTGTAACAAGACTTCTCTATTTTTAAACTCCAATCACCTAGCAATACGGGCCAAAATTCCATTTGCCATCTTAATTACTAGCTGCATCTGCATGCTAACTTTTTTTTTCATGCACAAGAACACCCAGATTCCACGGTGCTGCACTTGTTTGGAGTGTCTCTCCATTTAAATAATAGCCTTTTGATTCTTCCTACCAAAGTGGATGACCTCACACTTTCCAACATTAAGCTCCATCTGCCAACCTTTTGCCCACTTACTCAACCTATCAATATCCCCTTGCAGATTCCTTATGTCCTCATCACAACATGCCCTCCCACCTATTTTTGTTTCGCCAGCAAATTTGGATACATTACACTCTGACCCCTCCTCCAAGTCATTAATATAGATAGTAATAACTGAGGCCCTAGGACTGAACCTTGTGGCACTCCACTAGTTACATCTTTCCAACCTTTAAAAGATGCATTAATCCCAACTTCTGTGTGTTAAGCAATCCTCAGTCCACGCTAATACATTACCCCCCAATACAGTGAGCTTCTATCTTATGCAACAACCTTTTATGTTGCACCTTCTCGAATGGCTTTCGAAGCTTGAGCTTAAACAAGTAAAGAATCACAGAATTGTTATGGTGCAGAAGGAGGCCATTTGGCTCATCGTGTCTGCACTGGCTCTCCAAATGAACCATTCTAACACCTTCTCCCCGTAACCTTGCACATATTTCCTTTTCAGATAACAGTCAACAATTCCCTTTTGAATGCTTCAGTGGAACCTGCCTCCACCACACTCTCAGGCAGTGCATTCCAAACCCCAATCACCCAGTGCATTAAAAAGTTTCTCCTCATCACTTCCGCTTCTCTTACTAATTAGTTTAAATCTGTGCCTTCTCGTTCTCTATCCTTTCACGAGTGGGCACAGTTTCTCCCTATCTACTCTGTCCAAGACCCCTCATGATTTTGAATACCTCTATCAAATCTCCTTTCAGCTGTCTTTTCTCCAAGGAAAACAGTTCTTAATTTGAAAACAAATTTTCCAAAAGTATGTATCCTCTTCATCTTCTGGTTAGCATTAAACAGTACGGTGTATACCTATTCTATTGTGGGGGGAGGGGCAGGCAGTAATGCAATGGATTCAATTTTCAGTGGTGAATTAAGCAGCTTACGATCTCCATTTGAGAGGAGTTCTTGGTACCTGTTGTCTGTCTAACAAAGATTCAAGAACACCATGTCAGTTAGCTGTCAATGACCAATGAATGACATGTGCAGGCTGGCGAATTAAAAGTAAGAAAGATCTTTTAGAGGTTGAATTAGCTCAGTTAACATGCTTGATGATGACACATTGGATATTTAGCAACTTAGTGATCTAATACTTGAGCCAGACAGTTACACGGTGTTGTGGAGCACTATTGTTGGTTTGAAGGCTAGGTCATTAATGCCACTTAGTGGGATTTGCCACTGGTGGCTTTTTCCACATTGGCCCTAGAAAACTGTCTAATTTAATTCCCTAAAACCTTGGGTGGAAACTTACCAGTGCAGTGTGCTGAGGACCTGTATGGGTTTAGCTAGTTACATCCTTGTAGTATTGTTAATATGCCAACTTTAAGGCCCTTAAGCTTTGGCGTGCATATAATTATTCTGGATTTGGGCTAAATGAGGCATGCCCCTAGAGGGAGAACACTTGATCTGTTTATAAAAAAAAAATGGAAATTATACTTGTTTGGATTTCCCAGTTTGAAGTCCCTTGAGCATGGGATTGGTTTTTTGTGCATGCCTCACCAAACTGTACAATGCATCAGGGATGCTGAGGTTATCTTATACAGACAAATGATAGCTTTGACCAGTGGTCATAATATATTGATATTTGGAGACAGTTGAATCCTAAATCAGAATTCTTACTTTATCCTGATCCTCATAAATCTCATTCCAAAGTTGAATCTTTTGTGCATAAGGAAGAAATTACCATTAATGCAATGCTATAAAATAAGATCTATTCATATATATGTCTGTATGTGTGTGTGTGTGGGTGGGCATACATTGTTTTTTCAGTCTATATCACCATCCTTTTAGTGGCACCTTACTCATGCTACATTTACCTTTATAATGATTGTTAAATTGAAATGTTTATTGTTTATCACTGCTGTGAGAATTGGTATTGCAGCCAATGCTGAGGTTGAAATGCTTTTTGGATGTTGGTGGTGAGTACAGGGTGCACCAATGAAATTCAAACAGTTTCCTATCTGGATTTCGTGTAAAGGGGAAGGTTTGGTTTATCTTGAGCATTAGTTCTTAATACCCAAATATCAACATCTGCCTTAATACCTCTTGTTTAATTTTTATATACATATGCTTTTTATAATGGAGTTCATATTGATCTGATTATAACCACACTGTTCAACAGGTCAACAGCAGCTTGTCAACCATTTCCAGGTATTCTTATTGACTTTGCTGATTATACTAATCCCAATTAGCAGGTGAATTTGAGTGACAAGTAGAAGTGGAACTTAGAGAAATTTATTGGCTTTCCACTTATTAACTACCACACCAGTCATCTTCAAATTTCACTCAGTGCATTTTTTTTTCCAAGATGCCCTGATAGAAGAAAGTGTGGACTTACTTGTTGCCTCTTTAAAAGTTTGGAAACCTAGGTTGGTTCATCGAACCTGCACTTTTCAAAGGCCACGATTATTCCATTAACTTGATGTTGGGTGCAGCTATTGTATTTACGGAATTAAAATTGTATTGTATTTTTGAAAATTGGTATTGCATGCAACAAATTGAAAATGCATCATGTTACAATTTATAAAGGAATTGTTAAAAGAAAAGCATGGCTTTATGGCATATTATTTGCTGTGATTTTCTGTTTCCTGCCTTGAAAACCAGATGTTTCTTTTGGCTGAACAACTGCTGTATTACTGCCAGAAATCAGTCAACTGTTTTTGTGACAGCTGGTTTCCAGCTTTTGCTTCGTTTTCTAACACGGAAGTGGCATCCATGCAGAAAACTGTTGCAAAATACGTTGACACATGTATTAAGTTGTTGTTTTGGGGGCAAACCAGACTAGTGGACCGTTGAATCCACATGAAAAATGAGAGTTAGGCCTTAAATTCACCCACCATTAGAATTTTTAAATTATGATTTTGCTGAAAGTGAACCCTCATGCTAGAAGACACTATATAATATCTATCAATTATGGATCTTAGTAAAACTATAATGTTGGAAAAAAGTTACGAATCTCCTTCTCTTGCATACTGGGGAGGGATTTCCAGGTTATAAACCAATCCTGTTCAATAGAAGAGTGTATATAGTAATTGATGGTAGGGTAGACTTATTAGGCAGTAACACTATTCAAGGTTTGAGATGGCTGCATAAACTTCAAAGTTAGAGCAGTTTATGAATGTCATCTCTACTTCAAAATTGGTTTTTGACTGCTAACTTCCTTCTAGGCATTAGTTAACTAGTATAATATAAATGATTTCTACCCACCTTTATTACAATTGTGATAGTTCATTGTTATAACTTGTGCAAAAATTTGGTACAACACAAAACTAGTCAAGTAAAGCATGGATATAGGGATAGTAAAGATATAGATAAAATTCTAAATTCATACTACTGTGAACGTGAGAGGCTAAGAAGAAGAAAATATCATTTAAGCTATTAAATGTGTTAAGTTTATAGTAAGAAATTATCCTCTTTTTGTACTCCTGCCTCTTTGGTGACACAAAAGGCACAAAGACACCTTAGCATGCTGTTATGTTGGCATCAGCAGTCTTCCAGCAGTTTAGTGGCCATCCTATATGTGAGGGTTTGCAGGCTGTTGAATCATGATGGGAAGAAGGAGCCATAGACAACCTGGTCCCTGTGTATGTACACAGCCTTTTTCACCTGATCATGACCTAAAGTGAAAGTCTGTATTTTCTTTTTCATTCTTCCTCTCCATCGTCATGGATGCAAAAGACACTTTTTACTGCTTCTGATCACTGCCCTGTCTGTGATTATACCGGGGCAGGTTAAGGATCAAGGCTAATACCGATCTAGTTTACATGGTTCATTATCCAAATAAACGATGCAATTTACTTACTAAACTAACCGTGAAGTGTATCAAGCATTATTGATGTGTTACAGCAATGAGCAAGAAGCATCAAGTGGTTAACTGATTTCATAATAAGCACAAGATTACACATAGGTCTTGAACAGCAGAGTGTGGAATTTAGCCTCAGGAGGAGTGATTGGGACAAGTACTGAATTTTTACTTACTAAATGTATTTTGTTTTTCCCTCATCTTTGTTCACATATGAGGTACTACTTTAACTTGTTTATTTAGTACCTGACCTTGGTGGTTTTGAAACATTAAATCCCTTATTTTATCTTGGCATTGAGAAGAGTGAGCCACGGTTTTATGGATGGGTGCTGCAGCATAACAGATAGACTTGTTAAATGGGACGTAGTTATTTGAGTAAGAAATTTAAATACATAAATACTGCATAGTACTAAAATGCTGTAAAGGAAAATTAGTGGCATTGCGTTTCATTGCTCATACTTATTGCTGTGACTAGGTGAGAAGGGGTAAAATGGCTTCCCTCTTCTCCCAGTTCTCATTTGAGTGCAACATGGTTTTTTTAAAAAGATATGCTTGCCTGCTGTGACTGTGGGGAAAAAACCACACAGGTTTTCTTAAGTATTTAAAAAGAGAATAGTATTTATTGTACTCAACACCTGATCTAAATAAGAATAATAGTGCTTCGATGCACTCACATTCAAGAGCTCTCTCTATCATACACACACACGCACACACACACACACACACACACACACACACAAGTTACAAAGGGGAGGATAGATTAAGAGATCAAAAGTCCAAAAAAGCCAGTTATATATGATTCGGTAGATTGATGCCTTGGATGGTTTCAGACTGGACTGAAGGTCCTTCAGATTTCTGCAACTAGATGATTTGAAGATGTTGGTAGAAGACTTAGGTTTGGATTCCTGGAGTCAGCAACTGCTAAGTTGGTTTTTAGATGCTGCCTGTGGCATATAACTGGTCAAATAGGCAAGGCTCAAACTTGCAAGATGGATTGGGGGAGAGAGAGAGAGACAGTGTCCACTCTGGGACCAGCACCTTCTGCACCTCTTATGTTCCTTAAAACAAAAGATTAATTGGCTCACCGCATGATCCCCTCTCACCAGCTGACCAATTACCCAAACGTGGTCATAGCAAGTTGATTCCAGGATGTTTTGTGAATGGGTCATGAGATGGGCCATTCACATTCTTCTAAGTTGATTATCTCTGGTGGGTTCTTCTAAACAGGCCGGCACCGTTAGAACAGTTTTGTAATTTGGAAGGTACAGCAATGTTAATGTTCAGCCATCTTAGAAGCTGCAGCTTTAAGTTACCTGAAATGCTGTTGTGCAGTCTTTTAAAAAAAACTCAACCAGTGGCTTCTGTCCAATATTTACATAGTCATTTTCTATATAAAGCATAGCTGTGTAACATTATGCAGAACTAATTTACACTCAACCAACTGAAGAGGTGAGAGAGAAGTGCCAGAAAGGCTCTTTCAGTTGAATGCAGCACTAATGGTCTGTGTGAGTTCTTTGATCCTAAATTAAAGATATTTTGACCAACAGATGGTTATTCTTTAAACTTGTCCTCTATCATCACCCCCCCCCCCCCCCCCCCCCCCCCCCGGCAAACCCTTCCCACAGCTTCAGCAATATTTTCAACATAATAGAGTGGAACTATGCACATTAATGAATCTAAATATCCAGCTGATTATTGATACCCTGATCTTGGGATCTTTTACTACATCTTGAGAGGGCAGATGGAGCCTCAGTTAAATGTCTTCTCTAGAAGATGCTATTTCAGTTCAGAACTGTCTCAGTACTAGACTGAAATGTCAGTCTCAATTATGTGCTCAAGGCTTTTGGACTTGGTCTTGAACCCACAATCTACTGAGTTGAAGGTGAGGATGCTACCATTGAGCCAACTCTGAGCACCGTCCAGACTCTGACTGACCGCCATTCAGTGACCTCCGTTGATTTGTGCACTTGAAACAGCCAGGTGAGAGCCGGAGTGGACTTGGCTGTCATGCAGGTCAGAGGCTAGAAATTCTGCGGCGAGTAACTCACCACTTGACTCACCAAAGCCTATCCATCATCTGCAAGTGTTGTGATGCCAAGGTAAGATGGTTCTGTTTTGGACTGTCTCTTTAAGTAAAATGCAGTAATGAGTAGAGTCATGTGATCTGCCAAGAGTTCTGCGTGACAGCAAACCTGTGTGTCTTGGTTACTATGGTGGCGGGGGGGGGGGGGGGGGGGGTGGGGGGGGGGGTGGCGGGGGCGCAGGTTGAGTGCTATTGAAATGCACACGCCAGGTTTAATACCTGAAAACAAAGCCAGAAGCAGATGTTCTTATTGCAGACTTTCTGCCTCAGAGACTTTGAACAGGAACAAAGAGAGTGACTGAGCAAGCCAGGAAAGCAGTTGCTGTGGTCTTCAAAGGAATAAGGCTGTATTCCCTGTTAGTTACCAGACAGAATGCTGGGGAAAGCTTGACCACTGGTTGAAGAGAAGGAACACACAGTGATTTAAGGATATTGTAAGATTTGCTCTGGCGAAGCCAGGAGAAGGAATCACTGAAGTGAGTCTTACTGATGTAAGTCGATTTGGGGATTCTCAAGTGACTGATGAAGAGGATTTTCAACGGTTGGTGGATGTTATGACATGGCAAAATGGGAAGAAATGGAAGCTGGGAGTGACTTTAGACTGTTTCCTGAAAGACCTGCAATTCTGCAGAAAGTGTGCTGTCATGCGTTGTGGGGCTCTTGGTTTTGTTAAGACATTAATAAGTTATCTTTTGTGTAGTTTAGAGTATTATTTACCAACTAAGTTTTTTTAGTTTGTTGCAGTAAAAGTCTTAAAACTTGGAAATCTTTTCATACAATTCTTTTTTAAGTTGGTCACTGGGATTTCAAATATCTTATAAAAGTTATCTCCTCTCAGGGATCGCAACACAAGGCACAAATGAAGAGAGTGATGGAATACTCTCCACTTGCCTGCAACTCCAACAAAACTCAAGCTCAGTGCTATCCAGGATAAAATAACCTGCTTGATTGGCACCCCATCCACCATGTTAAACATTCAGTCTCTCCACCAGTAGCACACAGTGATAGCAGTGTGTACCATCTGCAAGATATACTGCAGCAACTTGCCAAGGCTCCTTCGACAGCACCTTCTAAACTTGTGACCTCTACCACAAGTACAGCAGACGCATGGAAAGACCATCACGTGCAGCTTCCCCTCCAAGCCACACACCATTGTCATTCCTTCATTCTTACTAAGTCAAAAGCCTGGAACTCCCTTCCCAATGCTGTGGGTCTACCTACATCACATTGCAGCTGTTCAAGAAGATGGCTCACCACCACCTTCTCCAGGGCAATTGGGGATGGGTAACAAATGCTGGTTTTGCCAGTGGTATTCACATCCTAGGTACAAATAAAAAGTTCTGCTTATCTGGACTCGTACTTGTTCACACGCTTCAAATGTAATTGTGGCAAATATCAGAATTTGCTTTTTCAAATAAATAAAACTCTGAATACCCTACTGATTGCATTACTTTGTGTAATGTATTGATGAACAAGTGCTCTTTGGCAGGGTCTGTTGGTCTGTTTTGTTGACTGTGATGGTTTGGAAACATTATGTTTTCACTTCTTTCCTGTCACCCTGGAATCATATTGGTACAACATAATTATGTAACCATCAGGTAATCATAACCTGATCTGACACTCAACTCAGCAATTTGATATCGGTTGTTGCAGGCCATCTCATATTACTTGGGTTTGATACAATGTGGGATAATGTCAAATTAGATTTGTAAACAGCTCAGCTGTCTGCTGGCCCCAGAAATTTGGTTCAGAGCCTGGCAGTCAGAATGGCAGTTACAATGTAAAACATCCTTAGCTTTAAAAAAAAGTCACGCAACTACTCTCTCTCAAAAAAATATATTTATAATTACCGTTTAACAAGCAGACTGCTTATGGAACAAAATGTATTCTGCCTAAGACTAAGCAGACTTAAGACTACTGCCTTGTAATTTTTAAGTACAGAATGTAATTTCCTTGAAAAGCTTTTTCAGGCTTCTTATTTATCATGTTAACTGAACAATTCATCGAGTGTAGGCTATTGGTAGCACTCCTCATTTTTGCTTCCTGCAATAATTATTAAACCTAACATCTCTTAAAATCTTGATGTATAAACATTAGTAGGTTACCATTGAATCATGTCTGCTGTTGGCAAGTTGGTAAATTACATGTAGAATTATTCCTGCCAGAGGCCTATGGCTGCAGCAGAATTCCTGCATTGGATGGCTGTAATAATGCTAAAAGGTGGTGTAGTAAAACTGGCCATTTAAGAAGTGATTCTCCAATGTAAGTGCAGCACCAGAGACTACTGCAATTACCCTATCTATTAAGTGGTGATTCTTTTGAACTCTTTATTTTAACTTTGTAATAAGTGTTATGACCCACCCCCATGTGAGGTTCCCCAAAGTTGTTGATCCAGGCAAGACCCCTCAGTTTGTCACCGTCTGGCTGGGACGACCCCAAATTGTTATAGCACGGGAGAGAAGGAATGAACTGGCTCCCTGTCTTTGTTCAGCCCCCCCCCTGTTGGTTGCAATGCGATTCAATCTAAAAAGGATCCCTTTTGCAGATACCTTTTTCCCAGACCCAGTCATTCTGGTTTTGAAGGAGCCAATTTGATCAGACTTTGAGTTAAAGGTAGGAGTAAGTTTATTAACTACTAAAGGCAAGAAAGGATAAAACACATGCATATACAGCCATACAAGTTAAAAGTAAGAATTTAGTTTGAAGTAAGTGAATACATATATGTACCTTTTTTAAAAAAAAGGTATATGGAACAGTCCTTGACTCGGGAGTAGGTGTTTGGCCGTTATGATTTGAGATTCCAGTAGAAATGACTCCGGTAGACGTATAGTCGGTTTCGAGACTCCAGTAGTGTTGAATTCGATAGGGGGGGGAGAGGGAAAATGGCGATTTGCAGGGTTACTGTGGCAGTTACTTCGGAGTCAAACTTACATCATTTGCTCTCTCTCAGAACACCCACCAACAGACAGACACTGGGGTAGTTTTTCAGCTCACTTTTACCCTCTTCTTTGTATATTCCAAGTGGGAAGCAAATTCACAAATCTGCCTGGGCATTGCTTCTTGATGAGATAATACTCATCTCCCATTATGGCCCATTGTCTCTACCGGAGGGATCAATTAGTTTCTGGATGTCTTTAGAAGTACCTTGCCTGGCAGGGTGGTGTTCCATTATCTCTTCAGGACTCACCCTGCAGCATTCCAGCCAGTGGTTTCTGTGCATTTTTAAAAACTCTTATCTTGTTTTTAAAGTCCAATATTTCCGGTCGCAGTTCAGTGTTTTTCCTTCATTATCATGACATAAGCAAGTTAAATATTCAGCAATGTACAACATTGTTTGAGAAGTGTTTTCTTGCATAGGAACTGGAAATGAATTTGGAATATCCCTTGTGGAAAATACAAGATGGTTTTGATCAAATAAGGATCATGTATTTTGATACTTTTGGCATTAATAGCCCCTAAGCTGTGTCTTCTGGCATTTAAATGAGAAACGTTTATAGGACTGAAAATGCCTGCCATTACATAGTTAAACGATGATTATTGCTTATTGGATTTTACTATTGACCACACCCCATTTTAAATAAAACAAAGTATATATCTTTCAAATGGTTATGAAAGTTTGTGAATACTACATATCTGTTGATATGTTTGAATTTCTTCAGATTATTCTCTGGGTTGGCCTAGTCATTCTGGTAATCAGCACATTTACTACTCTGACTGCAACAAGTGAACAACCGGTGACACCTGAAAAGCCACCACAGGACATTGACCATGAAAAGCTACAAAATGAAATGGACCAGCAACAGAAAATCTCAGGTAAGTGTGGGAGTGGAGAAGAGACCTTGGTGATTTTAAAGTGTCAAGCCTTGTTATATCTGAGCACTGAGAAACATAATTTTATGGATGGGTAGCAGATACAGTCTTGTTAAGATAACAAGTTATTTAGGTAAGAAATTTAAATACATAAATACTGCATAAGACTAAGATGATGTAAAGGAAAATTAGTGGCATTGTCATTCACTGATTATTTAATTATGCAAAACTAATTTACACTCCACCATCGAAAGAGATGAGAGGGAAGTGCCAGAAAGGCTTTCAGTTGAGTATAACATTAATGTGTGTACACTTTGGTCATGAATTACAAATTTTTTTGAGTAATCGATGGTTATTTTTTAAACTTGATTTTCATTCTGCATCCCCACCACCACCCTCACCAATGTTCTTGACATAATAGCCCATAACCATGCACACTAATGGTTCTAAACCTTATTTATACCCTGATCTTTGGGTGACAGAAAAGAAAGCCATTGGATTTCGGAATGGGGGTGCCTGGGGAGAGCAGATAAGCGTCCTTATGCTTTCCAGTAACAAATGCAGGTATAAAACACATAATTGAACTTAGAAAATTAAAAGTAATCTGTACTATAATAATTTCTGAGTTAGTTATAGATTTCCATTACTTTTAAAATAGCATGCACTGAACAGTATTAATCTATTTCAGACATCTTACAAAACCATTCTCTCCCTAAACTATTCACTATCAATTTCTGCTCTTGCCTGTTTAGACCTGGGATCTTCTCTAGCAATCTGTCCTTTGCAGATTTGTGTGACATGATACTCTTCTTAGTTTGCTTACAGGGTTAAACATAATCTAATGGTATGCTACCATACTCACAATGGATTGGTGAATATTGAATAGAAACTTTTTTAGATTTAAGTTAATTTAGATGACACAAAAAAGACAAGGATATAACATAAATACAAGAAAAATTCATATTGGCTCAGTTGCTATTTGAAAGAATGCTTTTTTTAAATCAAAATAAAATCTCAAACTTCCAAGTTTGGCATATATCCTATGCTTTGGATTGTACTTAATGTAACCCACAAATAGTGTAGTGGAATACTTTGACCTGATGCAGACCTTGGAATATATTTTGGTGCTGCTTTGGAGACCTGCTTTTAATCCCTTAATTCTTTTGAAGTCAGGTTTCCAAGACTATCTTAATGATATATTTGTAAATAAAATTGACAAATGCTATTGTTGCACTTCCTGTGGGGGGTACTGTAACCAAAATTACTGAGTGACTCAGATAAAGAAATTTCCAACAAGAATCCATTTTTTGTAGCTTTTATTTCAACATGAATCAGAACCAATGTAAAATGAAACAACAGATAAATAATACTTCAAATAAAAAGGTAAATTTCACTTTAAAAATGCATCTTGCGCAACACAAGCACCCCCATCACTCCCCACATAAATATGGCACTACCAAGCTACACAGTTTCACAGAATGCTGTTCTTTTTTGAAGTAAGGTAGATCAGGAGTCCTATCTGACAACAGCTTTTACCTCCAAGTTTCACAGGTACGATTATAATCAACAATACACGCTTCTATGAACCCTCTCCCTCGGGTCATGACAGTCCTGATGGTGTACCTTTCCAGAGTTCCTTTTCAGCCAGCCAACCAATAACATCCAGTTGATGGTTTGGCCACTTCTGGGAAAACACTCAGCTCTTTAGTGCCTCTGACCTATTCACACAGCTTTCCAGATTTTATACCTTTTTTAATTAACTCGGACATGCCTCCAAGAGCTCTTGTCTCTTTTTCTGCCAAGCAGAAAAATTGACCTCTTCCTGAGAGTAATTTGCTTTTTCTACTCGTAAGACTTCAGACTCGCAAAGGGATTCCTCTTTGTCTCTGTCTGCTTTTTCTGTGGCTGCATCTGTGCCTTCACCTTCCAGCTCCACTGCTTCTAGCTCTTTTGTTCAGGCCACATGACTTCTGGCCCAACTTCCATCCTGTTGGTACTGCTTCCAGATCAAGGGTTGTCAGGTCACATAGACCAGTATTTCTTATTATCCAAGAAAATTACAATTGATACAAATTCTTAAATGTCCTTTTCAAACATTCTTAAAAACAATTAGATTCCCTAGACATTTTAAAGAACTTGCACATTTTCCTTACTGCTACTGCTTCCTGGTCAAAGGTTGACACACTGCTTACAATTTGCATACATATATAGTTGTTTATTCATAAATACAATATTAACTTCATACCCTTTACTCAGCAAAATCCATTTTTTCTGCCAATTTTGACAATTCAAAAGTTTCAGGTAAACTGCTCTGTTGGCTAAAGGATAACCAAACCTCCCTAATGTTTACACACTATGTTCCCTCTAACTTCTGTTG
Source organism: Carcharodon carcharias (assembly GCF_017639515.1). Lineage (NCBI taxonomy): Eukaryota > Metazoa > Chordata > Chondrichthyes > Lamniformes > Lamnidae > Carcharodon > Carcharodon carcharias. The sequence continues at coordinate 43,518,890 of NC_054488.1, read as the reverse complement.
CTGTGCACTGTATGGTACACACATTTAAGATTGATACACGTATATCTTAAAGGGAATGTTGCTTGTGCATGGCATGTTTGTTCCTGGTACTGCATATTCCAAATTGCTACATGACCCCACAGATTCAAGGAAACACCAGTTACAAAAGTAATCTATTTAGCCCATTCTGATTGCAGGAAATTTTGTTGTTTACTTGTTAGTGCATTGATTGAATTAAGTATTTAAATCAGTGAACTACTTTGATCTAGGATCTAAAAGCCAATGCCTTTTTCTTTATTTAAAAGTGAAACTAAAGAAACTGTTTAAAAAGGCCACAGACTATACTTTCCTGGCAAGTATTTTGGCATAGGTCATTTGTAATAAGATCTGCTTTATTTGTTTGAATGTTATTATTGTAGTCCTCTTAATGCAAAACTGCGCAATGTTTAGGCTATGTCTAGTATATTAACTTAAAACCAAAATACTGTAGATGCTGGAAATCTGAAATAAACAGCATTTTGTTTTTAAGCATATTGGCATTTACTATATGTAAAAAAAAAAATTTAAAGTGATGAAACACGCTCATTGCTTGTATTCGCGGCATAAAACTCTGTGACAAATCTTGTCTTATTATAATCTTCTGTTACCAGTGTGATTTAGCCAGTAATTGACATTTTCTTTTACAAATGTCACAATGCTACATGATTTCATTGCAAATTCTTGTTTCTGATGTATTCAGATGGGAAAAATCCGATCTGAAGCCCCATGCTACGATCTATATAAATTGTCATTGATATGTAAACATGTCGTTATGACGTTGTGTGCTGTCAGACTAGTCAATAAACAATTAGTGTACCAGCTTTAAAAATATTCCTACACTGTTTTAACAAAAAGTATTTGTACATTAATGGGTACTCGAGGAACAGTTCCAAGATGCATTCCTTTGGAGATTATAACCTAGTAATCATTCCAAGATTTTTTCCAACGGAGCCTGTGTTTGTGTGATAATTTCATTGGCCCAATTTTAGTAAGATGACAAACTATTCCATTTCTTTTTGGCAGAGTCAGATGGATCACTGGTATGGAAGTTCTGTGTATTTGATACCCTCAGCTTGGCCTAGCAAAAGGGTCAATGATACCAGCATTTATAGGTTAAAACTATTTGTTGGTTTGTTTATAAATGTATATCTCTCTTTTTAAAAAAAAAAAGATTTTCTGTGTTCTGCTGTGAAGCCATAGATGTAATTTTCAGTGAACAGTGGAGAGGATGCACTGAGGTGATAAATGGCAGGGAAATTCTCTTGGAGCACATATGTTCCAAAATGTGGTCTCATTGACATGACTATAAACTGATTGGAAGCTGGTTGCACTCTTTTTTTCCCAGCCAAAATTAAGTATTCCCTATGCCCCCTTCAAAATATATTTGCTCTAATCAAGAAGGAAAGCAGGCAATCTGTTTGCTGGCTCTGACAGTGCTGCACTTGTGCTAGCTTTTAGGTTCGACATGAGTGGTAGCAATTGACTTGTACAGTTTTTCCTCTGAACGTGAAACAGTGGCTAAATCCTTATGGTACTGATAGATCCACAAATGTGCTTTTAACCCCTATGTGGTAAACTGAATAAAACAATGAATATTATACTTTTGTTTGTATAGTTGTCTCAGCAACCAATCACATTATGTAGTTTTGCTACCAGCATATAAGTGCAATAATTATATATTCACTCAGCCTACTTTGTGATCTTGCCCTGCTTTAAGCACCCTGTTGGATTGTTTTAACCTTTTCCTCTCTGCCTGAAAAAATTTCTTGGTGCAATATTACTAATTACAGTTACATGACTATAGGATTCCCCGAATGTAGAGCTTGAGAAACAACTCAACAGATCCCAGAATCTTAATGCCCCCAATTTGAGCTTTTCAGCAATGCCTCATTTCAGACATTACTTCATCTGTTATATCTGTAGTCCCCAAATTGCAGTAACAGTTTAACCTGAAAGAAAGTGTGTAATAATCCAATCAGCTGTGAATAATTACATTTGGACTATCTCATTGTAAAGTCATAACATAGATTCTGATGATATTGGATATTTCAGATCTAACTTTTGTTCTCAGCTGTCCGGTATCATGTTAAGGGGTGTATTAAAATAATTTAAAATTTATGTGCAAGTGGTAACAAAAAAAAAGCCAATGTCTAAAGTTCTCTCGAAGATCTAACGATGGTTGCCAGTCAGATGTGCTGGAACTTTACAAGTTTGCTGGAGATCTTGCTTATTCAAAATTTGCTTAAAAGAATAGCGAGCTACAAGTTAGACTTAGGTCTTGGGCACCCCCTTCAGTGCAAGCCTGTCAGTAAGGTCTTTTTAAGCAGGTGCTATGTGACCCTGCTTTGACCTTCACCATCTGTGTCCTGTTTTTCCTGATGCAAAAATACTCCAATTCTGCATTCAAAAGGAACAAACGTAAAACACGCGTCCTGGGGATTATCCTAACATTGGGGCTGTCACAATAATTTATTACCAAATTAACCAGCCCTGATGAGACAAAATATTGATTATTTTTAGCATAATGATGGTAATGTTTAATGTGATAATTGTATGAGCTGTGGCAGTAATTGTCACTATGTTAATTGTGCCTAAATCCTTTCACGTGACATATCCTGACTTTCTCGGAGGGAACCTCATTGTTCTTCTGTGGAAGAGCAGAAGAGAATGTGGCTTGAGTTGAGGCTCATTTCAATAATGGAAATCTACAGCATTTTCTTGTATTTAATAGCTGGTATGCGTTTTCCTTTCAATAAAGTGCTGATGGGCAAAAATGATATTTCCATTTACAGAAAGGTTCTTTGGCAGTTTCTATACTTGGGTGAAAATACGTGCATAACAAGGATCACATAGACTTGCTTCACAGCAGTTCTTGAACACTACCAAGCGGCCTTACTCCTTTGATCTGTAATAATTCTTCTGCTATCAGAAATGATCCTTTTTTTTTCCCAGAATGTATAAATCCAGTACTTTTTTGGAGTAGCAAACAGACATTAGCCTTGGAAGAATAAACATAAACCCAGTAATGATTGTCAGAGGAAAGGTCATTGATCTGAAACATTAACTCTGTTTCTCTCTCCGCAGATGTTGCCCGACTTGCTGAGTATTTCAGATTTCCAGCATCTGCAGTATTCTGCTTTACTATACACACCAGTTTGAATAAGATCCTTCACATTTCTAAAGCATGCCAGGGAGTGAGTAATAATTAAACTTTGTTACGACTGGTCCCCAGGCGAAGTCCCCCAATTTGTTAGCTTCCCGAATGGGACCCCTAATTTTGTTATGCTCTTGGGTGAGGAGAAATGTGCTGCCTCCCCTTCTTTATTCCACCCTCTCGGTTGGTTGCAACAAGGGATCCCTTCCTCTCCCTTGGATACCTTTTCCCAGACCAAATGTATTCATTTTTTAAAGGAGGAGCCAATTTAACCAGACTTTCTTGAGTCAAAGAGTAAGTTTATTAGTTACTAAAACCCGAGGAAAAAAAATCAACAGATGATGGATTTTTCGGTGATTGCTGAGATGTGCAAATCAGTCTTTTGTCTCTGCAACCACAGGTTAAAGTTCTGTCTTTTGCATCTTTCCTATCTCCCTTTCAGTGTCTCTGCTTGAAGAAGGCCAAGATACCTTTTCAGGTACGACATTCCATATTCTCTCAGGTCAAGTCTGTCAGTATAATCCACATAGGAATTTTCCAAAACGTGGTCACTTTACATTATCAGCCATCCTTTGCTCGGTGTCCTTGCTTGTATTTCTTTAAAAACACGCCAGTCTTCCTTAAAAAGTTCAATATGCCCGTAAGTAATTCGTGGCAGTGATCGACTTTTCATGATAACTTGAAGTTGATCCAAAAGAATGAAATTGGTGTAACCTTTAAAGAGCTGTATTCCATTGTTTTGATAGTCAAAAATAATTTTTCACCTGGCCTGCATTGCTTAATTCATGAGAACCACCATCATCAAACTTTTTAAGTTAAAAATTATTTATTCCAGTTAGGGCATAGCAGAATGTGCCCTTTGTTTAAACTCTCAATAGCTGATAACTCCCTTCACTTGTGACTTTAACAAGTATTTCCCTAGTAACAGTGCTGCTACCAACGCTGAGATACCTGAACTAAAATGTTTTCTGTAATGACAGCCTTAAGAGAATGAGAGTTTTATTCATTGCTTTGAGAAGACATCACACTTCTTTGATATCATGACATCACTATATGTCAACTTAATCCATAATTTATGTTTCATATTTATATCTATATTCCGATCTCTTGTATAGAATTTGAATGCTTGTTTGCATCAGCAATAAATCTTGAATATGAATGACTCACTGAAGAACTGTAATGCGAGGAAATAATACTTGATGTGCAAAGTATAGAACAAGGCTTGCTCATTTTTTTTTGAAAAGGATAGATCTAAAAATGTATTGGAACAAATAATAAATACACTTTTTTGACTTCAAGCTAAAGTATTAATCCTTCATGTATAAAAGTGTCGATTTTGTTCAGTTAGCACTTTTTTGAATCAAGACTATAGATTTGAATGTCATGTGAATGGATAATCCAAATTGAGTGTAGCATTGGTGTACTCTCCTTCAAATGAAACATTAAACTGAAGCTGTAATAAAAACAATGATTACTAGAAATACTCAGCAGGCCTGACAGTATCTGTGGAGAGAAACAGAGTTAACATTTCAGGTCGAGATGATCTTTCAACAGAACTGTAAACTGAAGCTGTGCCTGATAGTTCTCCTCCTGGATTAAATGGAGCATAAATGAGTTTAGTACTAAGAGTCATACAGCACAGAAACAGGCCCTTTGGCCGATCGTGTCTGTGCCAGCTGTCAAGCACCTATCTATTCTAATCCCATTTTCCAGCACTTGGTCCGTACCCCTGTATGTTATGGCTTTTCAAGTGCTCCTCTAAATACTTCTTAAATGTTTTGAGAGTTTCTGCCTCTCCCACCCTCTCAGACAGTGTGTTCCAGATTCCAACCACCCTCTGAGTGAAAAAAAAATTCCTCAAATCCCCCTCTAAACTTCCTGCTCCTTGCCTTAAATCTATGCCCCAGGTTATTGACATCTCTGCTAAGGGGAAAAGTTTCTTCCTATCTATGCCCCTCATAATTTTGCATACCTCTATCAGGCCTCCCTCGGCTTCTCTGCTCTAAAGAAAACAACCCTCGCTTATCCAGTCTCTCTTCATAGCTGAAGTGCTCCAGCCCAAGCAACATCCTGGTGAATCTCTTCTGCACCCATCCTTCCTATAGTGTGGTGACCAGAACTGCACATAGTACTCCAGCTGTGGCCTAACTAGTGTTTTATACAGCTCCAACATAACCTCCCTGCTCTTATATTCTGTGCCTCAGCTAATAAAGGCAAGTATCCCATATGTCATCTTAACCACCTTATCTACCTGTGGTGCTGCCTTCAAGGGCCTATGGACATGTGCATTAAGGTCCCTCTGATCCTCTGTACTTCCTAGGGCCCTACGATTTATTGTGTATTCCCTTGCGGTGTTAGTCTTCCCAAAATGCATCACCTCTCACTTCTCAAGATTAATTTCCATTTGCCACTGCTCTGCCCATCTTACCAGCCCATCTATATCGTCCTGTAATCTAAGGCTTTCCTCTGCACTATTTACAACACTACCAAATTTTGTGTCATCTGCAAACTTACTGATTTTACCTCCTATATTCTAGTCTAAACCGTTAATGTACACTGCAAACAGCAAGGACCCTAGCACCGATCCCTGCGGTGCATCACTCATCACAGGCTTCCAATCGCAAAAATGACCTTCAACTATCACCCTCTGCCTCCTGCCACTAAGCCAATTTTGGATCCAATTTGCCAAATTGCCTGGATCCTATGGGCTCTTACCTTCTTGACCATTCTCCCATGCAGGACCTTGTCAACAGCCTTACTGAAGCCCATGAAGGCTACATCAACTGCACTACCCTCATCTACACAACTAGTCACCTCATTGAAAAATTCAATCAAATTTGTTAGACATGATGTCCCTGTGACAAAGCCATGCTGACTATCCCTGATTAATCCCTGACTCTCCAAGTGGTGATTAATCCTGCCCCTTAGACTTTTTTCCAATAGTTACCATACCACTGATGTTAGACTCACTGGCCTGTAATTACCTGATTTATCCCTACTATCCTTCCTGAATAATGGTACCACATTCATTGTCCTCCAGTCCTCTGGCACCCCTCCTGTGGCCAGAGAGAATTTGAAAATTAGGGTCAGAATCCCTGCAATCTACTCCCTTGCCTCACATAGCAGCCTGGGATACATCTCATCTGGACCAGGGAATTTATCTACTTTGGAGCCGCTGATACTTCCTCCTTTTTAATGCTAATTTGTTCAAGTATATCACAGTCCCCGTCCCTGATTTCTACACCTACATAGTCCTTCTCCATAGTGAACACAGATGAAAAATAATCATTCAAAATCCCACCTACGTCTTCCAGCTCCACACACAGATTGCCACTTTGGGCCCTACTATTTCCCTGGTTATCTTCTTGCCCTTAATATATTTATAAAATGCCTTGGAATTTTCCTTTATCTTGCCTGTCAGTGTTTTCTCATGCTTCCTCTTTGCTCTCCTAATTACTTTCTATACTCCTGTAGGACTTCTGCTGTTTTTGGCCCTCCATCTGCCATAAACCTTCTTTTTCCCTTATTCAATCCTCTATATCCCTTGACATCTAGGGTTCCCTGGACTTGTTGGTCCTACCTTTCACCTTTATGGGAACATGTTAGGCCTGAATACACACTTTCCTTTTTGAATGACCCCCACTGGTCTGATGTAGACTTACCTACAAGTAGTTGTTTCCAGTCCACTTTGGCCAGACCCTGTCTTTTCACATTGAAATCGTCCTTCCCCCAACCCAGGACCTTTATTTCCAGTCCACCTTTGTCCTTTTCCATAACTACCTTAAATCTTAGAGTTATGGTCACTATCCCAAGAGTTATGGTCACTATTCCAAGCAGTGTGCTATTGTGGTTCTCTCAAACAATTCCATCAAAAACAGTTGTTTCATTTTACTATTGTTTGTGGGACTTTGCTATGTACAAAATGCTTGCTGCATTTGTATTGCAAAACATTGCAGTTCAGGGTAATTCATTGCATGTGAAGCATTGATAGATATTTTTAAGAAGTGTGATGATATAATTACATTGATGCAAATTCGGCTTGTTTGCAATAGTGCTCTTCATGTTTTGGGATTTTTGATCGTTGTTTCCTTTAAAGTAAGAATTTAGGAATGAGTTATATTTGAGGCTTGGGTTTTAAAATGAATACTGAGAAATATATAAACTCTGACTGACTGCCCCCAGAGTCTTCATTCTTGTATACTCTGAGGATGGGATCCCTGACTTCCCCTTTCAAGGGATGTAGGCCTTTCAACCAAACCATCTGCTCCTGTTCCTAGGAGCATATTCGCAGTGCATAGCTCCTGCTGGGCTCACATGGACAGAATTATCCTCATCATAATAGGCCTGGTTGTTTGTTAGGCTATTAGAACATAACTTAAGAACAAGGAGCAGAAGTGAGCCACTTGGCTTCTTGAGCCTGCTTGTCATTTAATAAGATCATGGCTGATTCTCAACCTCAACATCATACATATGGACATACAAATTAGGACATACAAAATAGGTCATCGGGCCCCTCAAGCCTGTTCCACCATTCAATAGGACCATGGCTAACCTGATTGTGGCCTCAAATCCACTTTCCTGCCTACCCTTGTTACCCTTTGACTCCCTTTGACACTCCTGCCCAATCCCCATATCCTTTTCTTTCCTTAGTGTCCAAAAATCTATTGATTTCAGCCCTGCACATACTCAGCAACTGAGCAGCCACAATATAGGGTTGTTTCATAACCCTGACCATTTTAGATAATAAGCAGAGTTTGTTCATTAACACATCAAACTCCCTGCTGTTTGTGTGGAAAATCTTTTTTTTAAAACCTGTGCGAATTCACTTTATTTTAAAACATAACCTTTTCATGCAACTCAAAGTGAAATTCCCTGGTTTAAAAAATTGTTCAAAAATCATTACCAAAACATTACCAATCTGTTTCTGCTCTGAATAGAGCATGTGCTTACCAACTTCAATAATCAGTAGTTTACTGCTTTAGCTCACTACCTTTTCATAATGTTTTGAATAAAAATTGATGTACGTTGTTCCCGTTTCCTCCCCTTCCTATATCTCCCATCATTGCTGAATGCAACAGTTGTTGCATGTTTGGTTAACTGGGAACTTGGGTAGCATTTCTGTAGAATGCCCAACTGTCCGTTCTTCATGGGTAATTTTGATATTGCTTTTCAGCTAGCTATTTAATTGTTAGAGGGCATAGCAGCCAAGTGCAAACCTGTTCTCATTCTGTCTATTGAGCAAAATTGGTAAAAATCCTAAATGTAGGTTGGATGATGCATGCAGATCCAAAGGTGAAAAAAGAAGGTGCCTCAAGGGGGAAAGTTAACTTCCCTAATGATCTTATGTGGGTCGGAAGGAGGCTTCAATAAGTAGCAATCAAGAATGAAAATCTTGGTTGATTTTTCCTCTTTATCCTTTCTCTATCCGATGGGTGCTGGAGGCATTGTAGTATCCCAAATGAAATGAGCTAACTCATCATTGGCTGAACTTGAAACCTCCTGGTTTCTTTGCCTTGGTACTATACTGAGCTATATCCTTACTCAGCATATGGGGAAATAATTTGCCACATTTTAAGGTATGGTGTCTCCTTTTACTTTGACCTTGCACCATCCCTGAGCAAAAGGCTTGGCTTTTTAGATTTTACCCAATTCTGCTCAAATCAGGGTACCAGTAAGTACATAATGATGTTCCTCTATAACCCTTTATCACCATCATCACCTTTACTTCAATAATTTTACACAATGAAGTTGGTGAAAATGGTGATGATGGAGAACGTTGGGTGGTGCAGTCCTGTGTATTGGTACTGTCTGCTGCCTAGCCCACTTGAGCCATCCCATTTATTTCACTGATTTTACATCCAGCAGATCACACTCTGGATTGCTTTCATAGCAAAGACCATTTTCTTACGTGAACAGGTCACTAGCTTGACTCCTGACTTTCCACCAAGAGACCCGACTAAATGCGATAGGATGGATTGTCATTCCTCCCATTGAATATCAACCCAGTTTTCAGAGGCTGGAACTTGCTACAGCTATCTAGAGGAGCTCAAACCCATAGCATTCTACCTTAAGTTGGAATGCTGCCACCGCACCAAGGCTCACTCTGACTGGCAACACTACCATAAAGAAAACTACACACAAAGCAGTTGTCAGAATGCTATCAGAGTGGGGGTGTCTTTAAAACTGGAACTTGATGAGAAGGCAGAATACCTTTCATATTTTCTTAATGCACAGGAATCCTCGTTTTGACTTCCAAACCCACTATATGGTCATCTAACAGTAAATAGTATGTAAATAGGATGAACGGATTGTATTTCTGATGTATGAAAAGCTGGGAATGATTATCAAACACCATAGAAACATTTAGTTCAAATTCTTGTACGTTCTCAATGTTGTAAAATTAATGGTGAATGAAAAAGAGTTACGTCTTTTGATTTAAAAAAAAAAGGTACAAGATAAATGATCTATAATGTTGTATTTCTGCCAAACGTAACCATTTAACAATAGTTTGATGGAATGGTATTTGACAGGCACATCCCAAGCTGCTTATCCCTTTTATATAAGACTCCTTACAAATCTAGATAACTTGCTTACAATCTCCTGAAAGTTCAATAGGTCAGTAAACACAAGAACTAGTTTTGCTTTCGGAAGATGTAGCCATTTGATTGCTTAAGAAATTGTGCATGAGAGACATTGAGCAAAACAAAAGCAGTCCCATGGCCTGCTTTACACCTTACATAAAACTGCTTACTGATGACTCATTGGATTATAGTTGCAGCTATGATTGGGGAGATGGGGATAACCGAACAAAATACAGTACAGAAGAAGGTTTTTGCCTCTGTGGATGCTAGCCCCATTTTCTTATAACCTCTCTATAACCTTTTACATTATTTTTCGAATACTTGTCCAATTCCGTTTTAAATTAAATCAGTATTTTGTCTCAATAGGTGAATATTGTAAAGCATTCCATGTTCTAATAATTGTCTTTATGCAAAAGAAATTATTCTAACTCCCTTTTTCAGAACTGATAATGAACCTTTTGTTACTGATTTAATAGCAAGCAGAAAACGATCTTTCACCACTGTGATAACCCATGTGCTTCTGGGGGAAATTGTTTTATGTTGGGGCAATTGTCCCTTTTAAGAACTAGGTTTCTATAGAAGATTTCTTGTGAAAGGCAACTTGCTTCCAGTTACTGATCATGCACCAAGTTGCCTGGGGGATAAACAATAGTAACAAAAGCTATACAAGAAGTTAATTATGAGGAGGGGCGAGGGAGAGATAGATTCCTGTGTGTGTGTGTGGTTCTGTTTTAAAGCAGTTGAGTTTAGAACAAGTAAGCAGGAATGTTTCAAGCTGCATTCATTTGAAATTGTGTGCGCTGGCTAAAAGGGTTTAAATCCTTTGGTAACTGAAGGACTCTACAGTAAGTTGGATAACTGGGATAGCCAAACTGTGAAGAGAGAGAGAGAGAGAGAGAGACCCTAGATGCAAGACTCCAGAGTTAAAGAACATTAGAACCATGAGAGTTCTGTGGCTACACTTAAGACATTAGTGATACCTGTGCTGAACTGGGAGTCCAAAAGCATAGGACAGTTGGAAGAGATTTGAAGGTACAACCTTAGCGAAATAAGTGGAAGTTCCAAGAAATTTCAACCCTTATATGAATCTTTGAAACTGTACTCAGACCAAGTGGGCAAGTTTCCAGCTTCTGGTAAGAATCAAATGGGAAGGAAATTTGAGTAAAAAAATACAGTTTAGAGTGTAAGTAGCTGTGTTCATTGTATTTCTGTTTTTAACGTAGCTGACTAGTTAAGATAGAGTGTAGTTATCAGCATTCATGTTTTTTGACTTTGGTGTAGTAAAATTCTTTTGTTTTAAACAATGAACCGTGTGGTTTCATTCTTTTAGTAAATACTCGGGCTTTTAGACTTCCAGAAAAATTTTAAAACGTCACTGGTCTCTCCCGAGATCATAACACCACCAATTTTCTTAAGTTTTTGCTATTTTGAAAACTTCAGTTAATTTCTAAGCTTATCCCTCAATGAAAAAGACACCTTTTTTAACGTCTGTTTTAATAATTATAATCTCCTTTTCCTGGTATACCCGAGACAGAGGTACAACAAAGGCTGAATTCAGGATATCAACAACATTGTTCGACTCACTGGTAAGTTAAGAACAGGTAAGCTATCTATCGAATTTCTCCGCGGGTGTATTAGACCCAAGGTTGTGCCACTGTTCATTTCCAAGTTTATTGATAATGCTAAAGTGAGACACAGTCCTACTATAGAGCGAGCATTTATGCAGGTTGAGACTGAACTGAGTGATAGTAGGGTTACTAATTTATGCCATGTCCTACACTGTGTCTGGCCTGAGGTACGCAAATTTCTTTCATTTTTCAATTTGATCTGTGTGCCACTATTTTGCCTCAATAAATGACCACACGATAAAAAATGCACGCTTGAAACATGCCTGCAATGTAAACTCACTTAGGCGGAAGTGGTTTGGCACTGCAATTAATGACGCCGCCAAATACTTAGTCAAGATCTCTGACCATGCACTCTGAAAATAAGTAGTTTGTTCTCACACATGGCTTCAATTTTAGTGTGCCTTCGTCCCACATCAAACAGGAGTTCATGTTTGCTAAGCATAAACTCCTCTATTCCCAGCTATCCTGCCACAAACCAACGTCCAATGAAGACGATGAGTTCTTGAAAGCAAACCGAGCTGATCTAGTGCGCACATATTGCGGGATACCCAATGACTTGGCCGATTTTCACGTGCATCACAAATATCTGGTAGCATCGCAAGGCCTCAAGGGCAACCTAGATATACATATCTGTAAGCCCGACAAAGGGACTGGAGTAGTCATGCTTAACAAGCATGACTATGTTGACAAAATGCAGGCCATTCTTAATAATGGGTCCAAATTTGTACTCTTTGGACCTGCTGCTAAGCATGATCGCACAGCCCTGTTTGAAGGCAAGTTACAAAAACGCTTGTTGGCCTTGTGTAAGATTAACAAGTTGCCTGATTTTTTATATGATAGGATTCAACCTCACGGTTCACTGTGTCCACACATGTATGGGCTTCCCAAGATGCACACAAATGATGCCCCTTTATGCCTTATCTTATCCATGACAGATTCTGCACAAGATGAATTGTCTGAATGGTTGAGCAAGTTGTTACAACCAGTTCTGAGCAAATTTTCCACATGCACGGTGAAGGACGTCTTTGCAAAGACCATACAGGACTTGCATATCGATAGTAATGCCGTGTCCATATGCTAGTTCAACATTGCTAGCTTATTCACTAATGTGCTGCTCAAGGAATCCATAGATATTTGCACCATATTACTATATCATGGTGATCTTGACATGCCGCCATTTTCTGAATCTGTATTTATTAAACTTATGAACTCAGCAACTTGCGCATAGATGATACGTTGGCTATATTTGAATCTGTAGCTGCATGTAAGAATTTCCTTACATCAATGAGCTCCATCATGCGCTCCAATTCACCATTGAAATGGAGCAGTCAAATGAGCTCCCTTTTCTTGATGTGCTAGTTCAGAGATCTGCCAGTGGGTTATCTACTACTGTCTACCACAAGCCCACCTTCACTGGTGACTGAAATTCCTGCAGTTCCATATGCTATAAGATTGGCCTTATCAGCATCCTCGTAAATGGGGCCTGAGCCGTTTGCTCACAGCGCAAGCTTGTTGCGGAAATAGGGCGCATCAAAACTATCCTGCAGGTAAATGGCTATTGTGCAAACTCATGAATGGGCCTAAGGCCTCCATGTTTGGACCTGAAGGGTGCTCAATGTACCTCAGATTATCCTGGAAGGATAAGCTGTCTCAAAAATTTGAGCAACACATAAAGCTAGTCATTTCACCTGCTACTATGCAGTAGCAACACGAGCCCTAATTTCCACTAACAGGATGCTGCCAAAAACACGTTCTGCCTACCACACAAATGAGCCATATGGCATATGAATTTCAGTGCTGGTGTGATGCCAGATATGTAGGCCGCACATCCCAATGACTGATGGATTGTATCAAACAGCATGTCCCTTTGGTTGTTTGCAGTAGGCAAAGTACTGATGTACTCAACCAGTCTGTGCTTGCAAAACTCAAAACAAGTCCAACACGAGATGTGATTCTATAATTGGAGAACAGTTACAATGCAATCCCGATTGTGCTAAAAATTGTACTAATAACCAATTTGGAGTTCAGTTGGGCTCAGTGTGGCTCCTGTATGTGTACTGGAAGCTACACACAGGACCCTGTCATTTGCAAACAGAACATATCCACGCATTGTACCTTTTTCAGCAAAACCATTCCCCGGTTCATTTCCCAATGCAATTGATCAATCAGAGTTGTCTAGCTTGGTTTGAGTTTGAACAAAAGCTTCGCAGTTAACTGTTTCCTCCATGCATTCTCCATGGCAACATCTCTGCCAATCAGAGTCCACTTGCCAACCAATTAGCACCCTCTTCTTGCAGTAAGAACATAACAAGAAATAAGAGCAGAAGTAGACCATATGGTCCTTCGAGCCTGCTTCACCATTAAATACGATCATGGCTGATCTTGGCCTTCCAACTCCATTTTCCCATCTGCTCCCTATCTCCCTTAATTCCCTGAAAGACCAAGAATCTGTCTGTCCCAGTCTTAAATGTATTCAGCAATGGAACATCCACAACCCTCTGGGTTAGAGAATTCCAAAGATTCACAACCCCTTGAATGAAGAAATTTCTCATCTCAGTCCTAAACGATCGGTCCCTTATCCAGAGACTGTGCTCCCGTGTTTTAGATTTCTCGACCAATGGAAACAATTTCTCTGTGCCTATCCTATCAAGCCCCTTCAGAATTTTGTCAGTTTCAATTAGATCGCCTCTCTTAACTCCAGAGAATATAAGCCCAATTTACTCAGCATTTCATTATAGAACAAACCCCTTACCCCAGGGGCCAATTTAGTGAACCTTCGCTGTACCACTTGCAATGCAAGTGTATCCTTTCTTAATGTGGAGATCAAAACTGCACACACTATTCCAGATGCGGCCTCACCAAAATCCTGTACAACTGTAGCAGGACTTCTTTATTCTTGTACTCCAATTCCTTGCGATAAAAGCCAACATTCCATTTGTCTTCCTAATTGCTTGTTGCACTTGCATGCTAACTTTGTGTTCCTTGTACAGCAAACCCAAGCATGTTTGAACATCAACACTTACAAGTTTCTCATCTTTTAAAAAGTATTCTGCTTTTTATTCTTATGGTCAATGTGAATAACTTCACATTCCTCTATATTCTACCCCATCTGCCACCTTGTTGTCCACTTACCTAACCTGTCTTTTTCTATTTGCAGACTCTGCCTTCCCCATAGCTCACCTTTCCACCTAGTTTGCTATCATCAGCAAATTTAAATACATTACTCTCTTTCTTCATCTAAGTCATTAATATAGACTGTAAATAGCTGAGGCCCCAACTGATTCTTGCGGCACACCGCTATTCAGTGCCTGCCAACTTGAAAAAGCCCCATTTGTACCCACTCTGTTTTCTATCCGTTAGCCAATCCTCTATCCATACTAATATATTACCCCCAACTCCATAAGCCCTTATTTAGCCTATTACTTTTTTGTGCTGCACCTTACCAAATGCCTGTTGGAAATCCAGGTATGCTACATCATTTGGTTCCCCTTTATCTACCCCTTTAGTTACATTCTCAAAAATTCTAAGAAATTTGTCAAACAGGATTTCCCTTTAGTAAAACCATGTTGACATTTCTAATCATACTATGCTTTTGTAAGTGCATTAAGAGTTTCTTAATAGACTCCAGCAACTGATGTTAAGCTAACTGGCCTGTAGTTTACTGCTTTCCCTCTCCCTCCTTTCTTGAAAAGTGGTGTAATATTTGCCAACTTCCAATCTAGTGGGATAAATCTAAATGTAAGAAATTTTAGAAAACCATAGCTAGCACACCTATTCTATAGCTACCTCTTTTAGGTTATTGGCCATCAGGTCCTGGGAATTTATCGGATTTTAGTCCCTTAAGTTTTTCCAATACTTTTTCTCTATGGCTATTAATTTCCCTAATTTTCTCACACTTTTTAGCCCTTTGGTTATTGTCTCTTTCTGGTATGGAGTTTGTGTCATCTACTCTGAAGGCAGACACAATATTTGTTCAATGCCTCCACCACTTCCATGTTTCCGATTTTTCTCCTGCATTTGCTTCTAAGCAACTAACGTTTACTTTAGCTACTCTATTCCTTTTTATATACTTATAAAAGCTCTTACAATGTGTTTTTATATTTCTGGCTAGTTTACTCTCATTGTATTTATATAATTTTATCAACTTTTTGATGGGTCTGCTGGTTTCTAAAACACCCAATCCTCAGATTTACTGTTGCTTTTTGAAATATTGTAAGCCTGTTCTTTTAATCTAATACTATCCTTAACTTCCTGAGTGAGCCACGAGTGGGTCCTTCTTGCTGAGTTTTTGTTCTTCAATGGAATGTATTTTTGTTGAATGTCTTTAATTGTTTCTTTAAATGTTTCTCACTGTTCATTTACCTCCATACCTTTTTGTCTATTTACCCAATTAATCTTAGCCAGTTCTCTCCTCATACTTGTAATTGGCTTTGTTTAAGATTTTTGTTCACGATTGGAATATGTCAATTTCAAACTTAACATGGAATTGAATGGTATTATGGTCACTATTTCCCAGTGGATCTTTTATTAGGACATTCCTAATTTTTTATTATTCTTTCCTGGGCTGCGGCTTCACTGCCAAAGCTAACATTTGCTGCCCACCCCTGATTGCCCTTGAACTGAGTGGCTTGCTAGACCATTTCAGAAGGCAGTTAAGAGTTAACCACACTTCATTGCACTATACTGGATCTAAGGTAGCTTTATCCCTAGACGGTTCCACTACTTACTGATCCAAGAAACTGTCACGAAAACATTCCACAAACTCATCTTCCAGACCATTTTTGTCAATTTGATTGTCCCAGTCTATATGAAGATTAAATTCCCCCACAATTATTACATTTTCTTTGTTACAGGCTCCAACAATTTCGTGTTTAATGCCAATGGTATAACTACTGCTAGTCAACCTATAAGCTACTCCCACCAGTGTTTTCTGACCATTGCTTTTGCTAATTTCCACCCATATTGATTCTACTTCATGATCTTCAGAGGCCAGATCCTTTATCACTAATGTCCTTATGTCATGCTTTACCAAAAGGGCTACCCCACCTTTGCCATTCTGTCTGTCTTTCCGAAATATTGTGTATCCTGAAATATTTATTTCCTAACTTTGATCACATTGTAACCATGTTTCTAAAATGATGATTAGATCTGAAGCATTTACCTCTATTTGTGCAACTAATTCTTATTGCAGATGCTTTGTGAATTCAAATAAAGAAGCTTTAATTTCATTTTTTTTACTTCCGTTCCCTGCAATGAACTTATTCACTGACGTACATTTTTTGATAAACTCTGCCCATTCCTGTCACACTCTGCTTTTCTTTACCCACATCGCTATACTATTCTGAAACCTCAACTTTTCTCTTTGGATTTCTAAGCCTCCCTTCACCCACCAATCCCATTAGTTTAAAGCCCTGTCTGCAGCCCTAGTTATATGATTGACCAGGGCGCTGATCCCAGCCCGGTTCAAGCGGAGTCCATCCCAACGGCATAGCTCACTTTTCCCTGAATAGTGATGCCAATGCTTGTGAACTGAAGCATAAATTGAGATTTGGTGGTATTGTGAATCAATCCAGATGAGAGGTAGACCATATAAGACTGAGATGAGAAAAAATTAGAGGGTGGTACATCTTTGCAATTCATTGTCCCCAGTGGGCTGTGGAAGCTCAATCATTGAGCAAGTTCAGGACAGAAATCAATGGATTTCTGGTGACTGATAACATAAAGGGATATGGAGATAGAGCAGGAAAGTGGCACTGAGTAGATGATCAGCCATGATCTAATTGAATAGCAGAGCAGGCTTGATGGACTGAATGGCCTACTCCTGTTTATGTGAGCACAAGACAAGACAAAAAGCTTCAACAACTTGTCTCTTTCAGAAATATTCTTGGTATACTTTTTAAAACAAAAAATTGCTGTACCCTTTCTATTGATGTAATATCCTGCCCAAAACTGTACGCAATACTCCATAGAGAGAATTTTTCCTATGGCAGGCAGGCTGGGTATGGAGCTGATTGCCGCCCGCGATTGGTTGCGTGCCGCCATTTTTTGCGGGTGGGCTGATTAAGACCCACCCAACATAACCCGCAGCCAGTAGCACTCAGTGCTACCTGTGCGGGGAGGGAGGAGGAGGGGTGGGGGGGCCTTGACACATGCGAGCGAAAAAGCGCAACAATCTTCCTGAGGCATGGAGCTGCCTCAAAGAGATTGAATGGATGAGAAAACTTTTTAATAAATTAGTAAAAATTGATTTAAACATGTCCCCTCATGTGACAGTGTCACATGAGCTGGGACATGTTTGTGAAGTTAGGAAAATTTATTTATTTATTTATTTTATAAAAGCTTCAGGAAACCTCATCCCTTAAGGTTGGACGGGCAGTGTTCCTAACAAGTTTAATTACTTTTTTAATGGTTTTAATAGGCCATTGACAGTTCAGCAGGTGTGCAGCCGCCGCCAAATGAAATATTGAAATGACGTACGATGATGACATGCGCGCCCGATGTCATTTCGCATTATTTTACACGTCGGCATGTCGGGTCCACCCCTGCACACTGACTGGAAGACTCAGCCCCATATATAAGTTAAGTATTGCTGTGTAGAAATCCAACATCATTTCCTTGATTTTATATTTAATGCCCATTTGGTTTTAATGGCTAATACCGCTTGTACTATCACCACGTAAAGATTTAGGCATTGACACCCTTTGATTTTTCTGTACCTCATTCTGTTAACCATTCTTACCTTTATTGTTTGCTTCTATTTTACTCAAAATATACTAGTTTACATTTCTCTACAATGATTTGTATCCAGCTTTTAATTGATGACTCCACTAATCAATGCCCTCCTGCAACCTCCTTGATTTCTGATAGTTTGCCATACTCCTAGCTTCAGTATAATTCCTCTTGTCATTATTTAGTCAGTTAGGCATCTGTCCATCTTGGACAATGATGGACTGTGCCAGGGTGTATGTCACTTCTGCATTGAACATGTCTGTTGTGGCTGTAGATACTGATTCATGAGTGGCAGCCCCTTCCGCAGATGGCACAGATGAATAGCGTTGGCCCAAGTCAACTGATATTTTTTCCTTCTGGACTCTCTTTTTGGCCATCTGGTCATTTCTTTTGCCTCCTGCTTTTCCACACCCTTCCTGACTGTTTGTCTCCATACACTCTGATCAGCAGTGAAGACTTCCTATGCAAGGACTCTGATCTGGTCAACTTTTAAGTCTAGCTTGCAGACATCCATGTATTGAGGCTATGCGTGACGTGTTGGTCTCATGCCGATCGCAAGCTTGCCGTAGAGCATGTCTTTTGGTTGGGGATGTGGCTGTCATTCGTTCAGTTCTCATGTCCTAGCCAAGAGAGTCACTGTTGTTTCGAGTTGACTGGAGGGAAGTATGCGAGGGCCCCTGCACACTGGTGTACTTCCATGTTTGGCACTTTGTCTTGCCAGGAGATGTCCAGTATTCATCTGAGACAGTGGAGGTGGAAGCTGTTCAGCTGCTTTTCTTGGTTTGCATATGTTGTCCATGCCTCACTACGTAAAGAAGGGTGCTGAGAAAACAAGTCTGGTACACAGGGAGCTTTGTATTTTCGGTAGTTTGTTGGTGGTTCCCACTTGTCCTGATGCCAACTCTCTTTGACATATTTTTTTCCATGGTGCTATTGTATGCTTTTGGTGACTCAAATGAGGGTGCCTACCTTCATTCCTGAGCTGACGGCAAGCTGTTCAACTTGGCAAGACTGCATGCCAAGACCAAAGTGCATAATGCCCTAGTCCGTGAGTTGCTGTTTGCTAATGACACCGCGCTGGCACCCCATACTGAAGTTCATTTGCGACAGCTTGTAGATCAGTTCTCCTGGGCCTGCAGGGAATTTGGACTTACAATTAACATCAGGAAGACCAAGGTTATGGGCCAGGATGCAGAGACTCCGCTTTCCAATAACATTGACCTCCAGAGTGAGGTTACCATCGACAGCTTCGTAAACCTAGAATCAACAATTTCCAGTAACCTGTCTCTTGATGCTGAAATCAGCACCTGGATTGCCAAGGCTGCAGCTCTTATGATTGTGTCCAAATCTTTTCAGATAGATGAGGATCAAATGCCTGATACGTCAACACTAAATCCCACCAATCTTAAAAAAAAAAAGCTGTTTAATCCCACATGTTGCTTTCAGTTCCCTGCCATCTCTCACCATAAGTCTATATTTTCCTCATACTATGTGCTTTAATTTTCATGTCCCTTATTAAGTGCCTTCTGAAAATTCATTTGTAAATATCGACCACATTCCTTTTATCACTGTTTGAAAGAATTGAATTTGACTAGCGTGAGCTGCCCTTTACAAATCTATGCTCTACTGTCCTGATTAGTTCATAACTTTCTAAATGTTCACTAATTTCATTTCCTCATAGGAATCTTGGAAGTTTACCCACAACTGAAATAAGACTAATTGCCTTTAATTTCTTGGCTTCTGTCTTTTTTGCACAGGGATCTACTTGTTACCAACCAATCCTTTTGGCACAATTCCTGTTTCAAAGAAGTTATGACTCCCTTTCAGTGCTCTGAATCTATATGAGCCTGGATATTTTTAATCCTGTTCACTATTTTTAGATGTAATTTTCTTCTGAATATTTATCTCCAGCAGTTCCTCTGCCATATACTCAGGCACTTCCTATGGTTCCACAATGAACTGTTAAGATCTAATGCAGCATAATTATTAGCATCTCTACCATTCCCTCCCTTCATAACTGTGGTCCTACACCTTCTTTGATTTATCCTTCTGTATATGTTTTTTTTTTAAAGCTGTCACTATTCGTTTATCATCTTCTTTCATTCTATTCCTTAACTTTCCTAATTTTTCCTTTTACATCCACAAAGCTGTTTATATTTCTTTGTTTTTTTCTGTATTATTCCCATTTTTCTTTTATAGTACCTTTTGAAAAACAATCTCTATACAACCCCAGCCTTTGACGTACCATCTTTATTCCTTGTTGGAATGCAATTTAACTAGTACTTTATTCATTCTCTATTGAAACATCTTCCATTGCTAGCCTGCTGTCAATCTGGATTTGGCCCATTGGCTAATTTCAACTCTAGCATCTTTATGTTGGAATCCTTTTTGCCCCTATGTTTTCAAATTGAGCTTGATGAGATTATAGTCGCTACTTCACTCTTAAGGAAACTTGCTTGTCCTGCTCATTAACCAAAACAAGAGCTAGCACTGCATCTCTTATTGTTACAGTAGAGCAATTCATGCCTTTACCTGAAATCTTTTATGGAAGAGTATTCTGCTAAATTGTCACATGATCTTAAATATTAGAGAGTAGTATTGATTTTTATCAATTACCAAGTTGACTCTTCAAAACCGTTGATCAGCAAGTTGAGGAAAAGGTATTTGGTTTACAAATTCCATTGATCAGAAGAATCGGCTCTGGTGAATAATATGGAGGTGGAAGAATTTGTATTTGCATAATGCTTTATATTTTTTAGGACATCTCAATGTGTGTTACAACTAATTGATTTTTGAGTGTAGCGGCTGTTATGGAGGGAAATGTGGCAGCCAAGCTACACGTAACAAATTGCACATCAAACAAATAAATGGCCAGAGATAATAGCCTGAAAACCTTTGTCAACACAACAGCAAAGCTAATGGTGCTTGCCATTATTTAGTGCAAATGCCACAGCAACTTGAGGTGGGGACAATGCTAGAAGAAGTTGCTTTTAGCTTCAAGAATATTACATTTCCCTGTCTGTCCCATCAGTTAAATATATTGAACACTATGAATTTCCTGTACTTTGTTTAAAAAAAAGTGAAATCGCCACAAAGTTAACAGTCATATCAAGTTTTATGCACCCTTTTACCAATGTGGTAAGTGTTAATTACTACCAGTCAACCACTGATACTGAAAATTAACTATTACAGGCAGAGTCTCACCCCTTCAGATTTTGATTGTTGGAGATTTTTTAAAAACAAAATTCAGTTTTTAACTTCTCTCAATTCAATATTTCTTTCTCTTTGTACCTGATTTGACATTGAATTCATCCATTCTAACTTGCACTTTCTTGTTAAGACCTTGCACTGTTAATTTCACAATCATTCAATCTGATTAGTTAAGGAAATACAGTTGTTTTCCCTGTTCATACAGATCGATCCCAGATGCTCTGTAGATGGCAACGTGTATTTGCATTTCCAGCAACTTGCCCTTTTAATCTCCATGATATTTTGTGAGACAAGGGCACGTATAACTAACAGTGGTTGCAGTTCATTGACCAATTATCGAAATATTGGGCCATTATGTTTTTGGTATCTGTAAGTATAGTGATTTACCCTTTTTAAAAAAAAAAGTGGGTTGATGCAATGCATTTGCCTTTTATTGGCAGTAAGTACTTTAACTTATATTTCGCTGAGTTCCATCACTCTGCCTGTGTCCATTACCGTAGGTGTATTTAGAGTAACACATGGCAAAACTGAAAAAAGTGGCAAACAAATAAAGTCCCAGTTGAGTCAGCCTCAAGGGGATAAATAATAAAATGCATTTAATGGAAGTATTAATCGCAATCCGGAGATGTTCTCTGTTCATTAGTGTGCAGCTACCGAAAGGGAAAATGCTGACGGAAGTTTAGTAAAAATTAAAATGCATAGCCAAGCCACGTACTTAAGGCATTATTTAAAAAAGGGCTGCAAGCGTGCTTAATATCTTACATTTAATTATGCCCTCCAAGGTAACCTTACAGGTCAGTAGACACTATACCAAGGCTACAAATGTGTAACTGCCTTGTGGCTGTGTTCAGCATAAAATATCTGATCAAAGCATAACTATGTAATAGAACACTTTAGCAGTTGAATCTTATTTCCCAGAACAATTTTTTTTAACGTTTGGATTTGACTGGCAGTTTGATGAAATGTAGAAGACAAGCTTAGTTTCAGTAAATAGATCAGGTTGGAACGCTTGCATTCTTTGTGTTGACATGAGGTGATTCAAAGAACTTCTGAACCAAAAACAGGTGCGAGTTGTCAACTTATTGCATTTAACATGGAGGTTCTGAATTTCTCACTAAAATCTGTTTAAATTTTCTCCAGTTTCTTCACTTCTAGATTAGCTTGTCAGACTTTGATTAGGAAGAAGAGATAGACAAATTGCATGCCCAGTGCAAATGATTTTCCAGCTAACTCTTGTGCATATAATGAAATTATGGATCTATATTGTAGCCTGTAGCTAAAAGAAATGCTGTAAAAACTAAATTAGTGTTGTATCTCAAATGATAACTCTATACTTAAACTAATTATATGTATAGAAACCAGTGAAATAAAAAATCAATTCAAATTCTATTTCCTCAATGAATAGTTAAATGTTTTCCATTTTGCCTTTCATTAATTAAAAGAAAACTGAACCACATGACATGGTAGAATCTAGGTAAAACTGATGGAATGAAGGGCTCTTTCCAAGAACTGTAAAGATCCAAGTTAAATGAGTTTGAGGAACTCAGTTATGGCCCACGGTATAGAACATAGCATATTTGATAGAAATAAATAGTCATAATTCATTTGAGCCAGATGCCTGGGGAGGGAAGTGGAAATATTCACACTTGTACAGTAGTAGGCATTTTTTAGGTTGAAATTAAAGAGCATGGTTGAGATCAGATTCTCTGGACAATTGTGTCCCATGAGAGAGATTTTTTTATACATGTTTTCTATTGTACAAACAATACACCATGGGAACAATGTAGAAAACTATATTTGTTCCACATATGAGTAAGACTTTTTGAAAGTCTTCCTCATTAGTGGATTAATCTTGGCATGTCTCTATTCACCCCGTGCATCCTCTGCGTTTTTCTTCAACCCTGTAGAGGAAAAGTACTCAAATAGCCAAATGGCTACCAGCCAGGGTGAGTTATGGTATAATCAGATCTGTCCTAACATGAAATTGCAGCCATTATGGATGTGGCCTTAGAATCTGGGAAACAGCTGCTTTCTGGTTAACAGCATGTGCACTATATACCAGCACAGCCTTTCCATCACCTGTGCCCCCTTAATCAATAAACATCTGTTTCCCATTCAGTTTACACAAGCTTGTTTTATTTTAACATGTGTTTTCACTTTGAACAACAAGTACCTTGTTTTTGCTTTGTGGATTGATTTTTAATTAATAAGTTGGCTCATGGGATTGGTCAGTGTTTTTGTTAGTGAAGAATAAAAGCAAAAGCAGCCAACCTGCTCATAATAACTATTTGGCGCTGCTTAATGGCAAATGATGAGGGGAGAGAAAATTCTTCCTTCCACCCCACCTTTTCAAAATCTGTTGTTTTCGTATTAGAAAGCACAGAAGGAGACGTCATTACAATGCTTGTGTATATAGTTGAGATTAGAAACATGCATTGCATGGATAAAAGTTGGTGGTGGACAACTACAAAGCCTGTCTGGAACTACATTTGAGACTAATCTGACATCAGAAACATTGCTAGTATACACATTACTGTAGGTGGAGTTTTGTCTACAGTCTGTCTGCACATGACTTACCAGCAAAGCCATACACACTTCATTGTGGTATGGCATAAATTGAGCATCTTACTTTACTCAGTTCCTGCTGTTGTGCCATCATTCCTATCAATTTAGTCTGCTATTAACAGCTCTTTTAATCAACTCAATTAATCTGGGGAAATAATTAAATTCATAAAAGTAATTGCCAGTGTAACTGGCACCTATTTAAGCAAGGCAAATTATTTGTTTTCATTGTGAGTGACATTGCACGTGAATTACCTGAAAGGAAATTAAATACCCAATCCTATTTCATTATTTCTTTATCCTCTAGATCATTTCAGGACACCCCTGTCTACCAGCCCAACCTATAGCACATTTTCCCCCTTTGGTGACATTTGCAGGTTGGGGGTGGCACAGGGGGAATTTCAGTTTTTTTCCCAATCTTCAATGAGATGCTTTGCTACTGTGAATTGTGAAACTTTGAAAGTCCAGCTGAGAACTAACAATGTGTCAAGTGAGCTTTGTTTTATTATTTCTTCATGGGTTTAGAACGTCACTGGCAAGACTGGCAGTTATTGCACATCTCTAATTGCCCTTGAGAAGATGGTGATGAGAATTGTGGAAAGGATGAGCAAATGGTTTTGCTTTAATTATTTCCTTTTAAAGGGCAAGTCACTTGGCATCAAACCTTTGATTGTTTCTGCTGTACTTTCCCCCACTAATATCAAGTTTCCTTTATTCATTTGGCAAAGTCGGAATCACAACTTTCTCCTCTTGTTGAAAGGTAAACATTACATGCCTGATTGCATGTATGCAATTTATTTTTAAAGCCAGGGCTATTTATATGAGGATAAACTGTACACTTAAGCAGCTCTGTATCTGTGCATGCATGAAGTTGTTGTCACGTAATGAGGCGGAATGTTGAATACCAAGACACATTCTAACTGTATTCTGGTGTAGGAGAAGGAAGGCTGTCAGAATTTTATTGTGGGTGCTGTACTACCTTGTAATTACTCCCCTTTCCTTCCTGTCCTCCGCACCCTTGCAATAAAAAAAGGTAGACTAAGACCAATTCTTCTTCATAAGCACCCATGGAATTTACTCAAGAAATTTAAAGTCTCTCCATGTTAATGCCAAGTATTGTTGTTGGCTTCTGTGGAACGAACCAGTTCCAGACATTGAGGGCTTTCCTAACTGCTGCTGTTGATTTACTGGTGGAGGATAGTAATGCTGACTCTTGGTGCAGTATTTAAATGAGCCTAGTTTAAAATATTCAGCCACAGGCAGATTTGAAGTGCATGAAGAGTAGAGTGTTTCATATGGCTGGATAATTCCAACCCCTAGAAGTAGTTAGAATTGTCCAAAATTGATTCCTTAATTCAGGTAAATCTGCTCTTAATGCATACAAGTAAACTAGTCCAGTAACTACTTTTTATTTCTCCTATTTTGGAACTTTTGTTCCAGGATTTTCTTAATTGGTGCCTTCAGGCCATACTAAAGAGCCTACCTCTTGATTTTCTTTTCCAAGTCCTAATCACTCTGGAGCCTTTTATATTTGTTGAAGGTATTCCATATTGGTTTCTAGAATGCTTACTGTAAAGGCAACTGCTGTTACAATTATTGAATGGATTTCTGCCGTAATTAAAGGCAGTCATATTTAGATAGGTGTTCCAAAATTTATAGCATTTGCCTGGTCTGGCAACTATGAGAATAAGAAGCATATCTTTGGTTTCCATGTCACTAACTGACAGGCTGATACAGTTTCCCCAGAAGATTGTCCAATAACTTAAAGTGTGGTGACTGATTCAAAGCCAGTTTTAGGAGTTTTGTAGCAATAATACTGCACCTGATGAATGTAATGAAGTGGCAAGGCTCTCTGTTCAATGACTAAGATTTATTTGAAAAACTTCGTTTTGCAATTCAGTTGTTGCTAAATTGGTTGAGCATTTCCCTGTGATGAAGCCTGAACCGAGTAGAGTATGGAAATGAGATTGTCAAGATATTAATGCTTCTTTAAACTAAGTAAATGTTAAATAACTCAGTAATTTAATTCAGTGAGTAGCTCAGATCAGGAAAGTCCAGGATTTCATCCCCAGCCTGTTTTGAGTCAAGGTTGACAGAAAGGAACTTCAATTGATCTCAATATTCAAGGCAAAGGAAAATCTTCTTATCATTCCTTGACCCGATTTAATGGCCACTATAAAAGTATTTATGTATGTGTGTATGTGTGTACATGTAGATTGTCAAGTGAGGATACCTGAGGCTGAATGACCTGCTGATGCTTATGATCTAGATTCATATTACATATAAATCCCAAGTCCTTTGAGCAAGGTATAGGAGGGCATCTAGAGCCCCTAGAACTGTACATCATCAAGACCTTTGCTATCTTTCATTTTATTGTATGTTCATAAGTAGTCAAAAGTTCAGGAAGGGAAGAAAATTGGAATTCATCACTATTCCCTCACGTATTAGCTTTGAGACTAAGCAAACGAATACTGTTAAGAATGAATTTATCCAGAGAGGCAATTGAAATGAGCTTCTTTGCCACTGTCATTAGTAGAGTGTTTTCATTTGTATTCCTTCTAATCGCATTACTTTGCTTTCACTTGTGGATTACGCCGAGTGTGGCTATCAATATCTCGTTGCTGAATGAATGGAGGATATATAGATTAATCGAATAAATTAGGTTGGAAGTGGAACAAAGGTAGGCACTTGGGGAAATTAGAGACATTTTTGCTGGATTCAAATTGGAGGTAGATATGTTGTATAAGTCAGATACTTAAAATTAATAGAAAAAGAAATGGCTTTTTTTTTTGCAGATACTAGATTTGAATACAGATGGTTGTGCTTATGTTATCCACACAGCATAAATAATTTGTCAGATTAGTTTGTAGGGCAGTGACAGAAATTAAATACAATACACAACTACAACACAATATTATGTGAACCCACACAATTTCTTAGGAACAGATTATGTTAAAACTGGAGCAGTATATGGGAATTGGCAGGATGTTACAACTGAAAAAGTCAGTACACAAAGTTGATTACATTGGTCACTACATGTCATTTTCTCTCGAAATTGATGTAATTTTTGAGTGCTGGTCTTCATCTCTCCCATGTGGTTCTGTAAGATCTCACCATTCACTAGTTAACTTTTTGTTTTCAATGCAAAAGCTTATCAAAGATTTGGAGGTATTGTTTGGAAGTTTAAGCTGTCAACTATCAAAGTCAGTCTTCTCTAACCATAGATATTGATTTTATAAAACATTTCAGGACGCATTTAATGAAGTTGAGATAAAATTCCCAAACTACATCTGGAGTGTGGAAATTTTACGATATTAATTTTTTTTTAATGAGACATTTCTAACTTTATTGGGGGTATTAAGAATTTGACAACAGAGTAGAACTCCTTTTCTAGCTATCAGACACTCGCTGGGTTTGTGTTGATGTCTGATACTTTTTCTTTTCCTCCTAAATCAAAAGCGGAAATGGGAGGAACATATTGATCATGCAAGTAACCCAACTGTGGTGTAGCATTGAATCTTCAATCAAACTCTTTCATCAATCATTGCAGTGAAAGGGTTGTGTGAAGAGTGCTGTATCAGTCAGGTGAGTTTCATTAGTTGACCATTTGATGCCATGCAGTGCCAAGGATGTTCCATTTCCCATGTTCCATATGCAGAGCAATGCATAACCTGAAATACAAATGCAGGAAATACTCAGTAGTTTAGGCACCATTTGTGAAGACAGAAACAGAGTTAAGAATTCATTTTGCTGATCTTTCATCAAAATTAGAAAATGTTACAGATGTAAGAGGTTTTAAGTAAATACAGGAGCAGGGAAAGATTGGGTGAGGATAGGGGGAGGAAATAACAAGAGGGAAGGTTTGTGATGAGGTGGAAGGCAAGAGTGATTAGTTGATAAAAGGAATAATGGTGCAAGGCAAAAAGGGATGGTAACGGGAAAAGGAAAGTGCGAAAATAAAAGATGGGTTTAGAGGAGCTGTAAATTACATCAGTAGAATCATTTATCAGCACCTGTTGACTTGAGAAAATGGGAGCAGTGGTTATGATCTGGAATTGTTGAACTCTGTTGACTCTGGAAAGTTGCAAAGTACCTAATTGAAAAATTAGTTGCTGTTCCTTGAGTTTCTGTTTAGCTTCAATGGAACAGTCTATGAGGGAGAGGGCAAAGAGCTAATGGGAGTAGGGCGGAGAATTAAAATGGCAAGAAACCAGAAGCTCAGGGGTCATGCCTGCAAACAGAACAGAGGTATTCAGCAAAATGATCACCCAATCGACATCTGGTCTGCCAATGTAGCAGTGAACACAATATGCAAAATTGAAATAAGTATGAGTAAATCACATTGCAGGAGTATTTGGGGCCCTGAACAGTTGATAGAAAGGAGTGAAAGGGCGGGTGTTGCATCTCCTGCTTGCATAGGAAGGTGTCATGGGAAAAAGAGAGGGAGATGGGTATTATCTCTCTGTCTTTCCATTCGCTTTCCTTTTCTAAAGAATGGATTCAAAGAGACACATTAAGGGAACAAATGCTAACACAAACCTTCCTGTATTCTGAGATATGCTGCTAAGCAATCCACAATAAGAGAAAACATGTTTTTGTTCTGAAGAAAGAAACGGAAGAAAAAAATCCAAAGCAGAAAGTGACAGTAGTATTTGCATGGAGTTAGATGGGATGAGGATTAGAGAAAATATATTGATAGCAGTCAGCTAATTCTTTGGCATCTCTACTTAACTGTTTAATTCTGTGATGCCAGCAAAATACTGTTTGTCATACTGGACTTATTATTCTGAGATTTCCAAGGGCAGTTAGGGATGGGCAATCAATGCTGGCCTTGCCAGCAATGGCCACATCCCATGAATAAATAGAAGAAAAGTAATGAGAAAGCTTCTGTGTTTTATTTTTCATTAAGCCTTCTTATGCAATATTGTGGAGTACACTATTTCAAAGTCACAGAATTACTAGCAGTGATACTTCATTAAAATTAAGGAGTGTTTCATGTATCCCAGTATTCATTTTTAGTGACGCAAATTGTTATTTTTATATTATTTGGTATGGAACTACTACCACAATCCTACAAGAGGCCTCAAGCCACGTTTTAAAAAAAATAGTAATACTTAATGTAATTAATACTTAACATTTTCTGAAATGTTTTCCTATATTTCCAAGACATACATTGAGTCTATTGCAGCTTCACTAATAAGAGCAAACAAAAACAAATCCAGAATATTTTGTTGAACCTTAGTCTGGTATTCAGGTTTTTCAATGTGTTCAAGCACATTTTTGATTTTTAGTTGGATAAAAAATTTAATGCAAGCTCTTAAACAATCGTGAAATCTGATAATTGAAGACCCTTTATCTGTGCTGTAAACTGAAGTTGATAATAGTTCACAACAATCCAGTGCATTAAGTGATGTGAACTAGTTGTCACCAGCTCAGACTGGAACTCTCAACAGGAACAGATTACTTGTAAAAAATCACACTAGAACTGTTGTTAGTTAATGACTGTAAAATGCTATTGGATAAGAATTCTAATTTTGGTTTGCAGGTGTAAAGCTGCACAAAATAAAATCTCTGCTGAACTTTTATCTAACTTGTGAACCCCTTATACAGAAAACACTACAAAGCTCAGAAATGCTGACAAACAGCTTCAAAAATAAAAGCTAACACTGCTTCAAAATCAAAAAGAAAGTAAAGCTAAAAAATGCGCCTGAGTAAAAAGACCTAACGTCAACTAAATAAGTTAAATGGCTCTTTTTTTTTCATTGAAATTCAGGATTTTTATTTGTGTTTAGGGATCACATTCCACAATTTGGTTTGTTTTTCTGTGAAAATTGAAATCCAATGGCCTAATGTATGGCATGCAAAAAGAAACTTACAATTGAAAAACAGATTACAACGAACTTGTCATGACTTCAGCTACAGTTATGCACAATGTTCCACCAGTTATAGGGGGAAACTGTAGTATGCAAATGGCCAAATAAGGATGCGCAGAGAGTGCTCAGAAACACCAAGGTAAGTTACCACAACCTCTGGTGTGCCCTGATGTCCCTGGAGCTTGAGCTCTTGTGCTGCTGTGTTTCTAGAGCCTTGATTGTATAACATTTGGGTGGATTTGGGCTCAGTAAAAGCAAATCCACAATAAGATTATACTACACAAGGTTTTCCTTGCATGTTGTCAGTGATTCTGCATGTTGATGTTTTTGCATTTCCACAAGGGGTTCAGAGCATTTACTTTGCGCCAACAGAAATGGAATAAAAGTAACAGGCTAAATGAGCATTTACCAGGAATTGATAGAATTTGGCACCATCCATCACAAGGTATAAATTGATTCTCAGGCAGCCTGCAACAGAAAGCACTCAGCCAAACTGCAGTAAATAGAAGGCATTACAAATACCTGAAAGGCTTTTTATTATTTAGAATTAGCTACCCTGATCTTTTGTACTAGGAGTTATTGATGCAAGTCATACTTCAAAGTAAATTATGGTTAATTGATAACTGTGCAAGACAGTAAAATGTTGAAGAGTTTACAGTTACAAACAGTGAGGGAAATATTGCCATGTTGTCTATTTCTCCTTGTGAAATTTTAAATTCTTTGTGACAATGAATACTTGAAGTAATTCTGGTGCTGAACGGAAGCCTATACCTTGCAGGGTAATGCACTTCATTCACAGTAGTGTAAAATTTTTCAGCACTTTTGCATATAAACAAAGAGGATCAGATTATGACTCATGTATAACTCAGTACTTCTGCATATTGTCTATCTACTATTTTTTTATTTGTACATATCTAGTAATTTGTTTATAGATGTATGTCTAATCTTAATGGTTAAATAATAGCCTGCAGTAAAATCCAAAGCTAATCTGGTATTTAGACCTTCAGATAAATTTGATTGTCTGTTGATAATTATTAGTTAATGGGAGGCAGGAACTCTTGGCAAAGATATGGACAAATCTCCTTACAATGTTTTCTCCTTTGAGCTGGACTTATTTATGAAGTTTCGTGACCAGTAACTTGCTGAGAACCAACAAAACTTTCAACTGCGAATATCTAGATTTGAATATGAATTACAATTGCCTATTATACTGTACTTTGGAATATTAATAAGAAATTTCTAATTATGCTTTTGAATGCTGTTGAAGTAATCTTATGAATTGTATTTGTAATGCATTTAGTTTGCCCAGAGTATCGTGTTGGGGAGAAATTTTACCTAGCGTATGAAGGAAAACCAATAAAAAAAAAAAATCAATGGATAGACCTCTACTATAGAGGAAGTATTTTGCATAAGTGATGAATAAATTTGTGCTGAAGTAGTACACTAGTCTAGCGAATAGTGAATCTATTTCCGTGAATATGCAAAAAACCTATTTTAATGAATATAGAATTAATTTATTTTGTTGGAATATAAAATCATTTGAATTTAAACTCTTATGCTTTAACAGGCAAAAAAGTTATGCGGGGGAGATTTGCTGCCGATGTCCCAGTCCCAGTTCCATTCACCCAGGAACCTTAGGGAGCCAGTTAACACACAATACACGGTGCAGAAGCTTTTGCCTCTGAAAAATGCACGTAAAAGAGCATGTGGAAAGTACTGTGAACCAAAACAGAGAGCACTGCTAGAATAACATAAACAGGGCCAAAACACTGAAAACTCATTCATAAAACGAGCTGTTGAAACTATGACCCTAACAAAAATGAAACTACCAACCCGAAACTATGAATGGGCCCTGGTGTCTTTCACAAGCCCTTTGAACCCATTCCTGGCATTAATCTCTTCACGTGGAAAGGAATGTAACACATATACTTTTTGGTAAAATGGTTAATTTTTTTGAAGTATTAGCCTACTGAAAAAATCACCCACTTTCATTTGAATAATTTAAGCATATCATTCACTACACTGAGGTGTTCTATGATTATTGAACCATGTTGTACTGAGATGCTTTCAGTATTCAAAATAGACTTCTTTAATGTAGCACCTGTAAACATTTGTTGGTTCATTGCTGGTGCCGAATATTATAAAGTACAAATTAAGTCAAGGGCAAAAAGGAAAAATAAATCACAGCACTAATGAAAAGAAAACACAGTTTTAGATTCGGTGCAGGGTCTTTAAAGGGATTTTTCAAAAAACTGAATATTTCTGGAGCATTCACTTTATTTAGTACAAATCTTAATGGACAGTTAATTTTTAATCATTTATATTCTTATCCTTTCTGAAGATATTTAAGTTCTTAATAGCCATGACAAAGTGTTCCTTTATTCAGCATGTCTTGCTGATGTTTATACTGTCTAGTATAGTGGCAGACATGATGGTTTATTTTAATTCTCCATCCTGCTCCCACTCTGGCCTCTCTGCAATTGGCCTACTGCTCTGCCTAAACGAGAAGGAACTTTCTATCAATCACCTCAGAAGCTTCCTGGCTTAATGCTGAGTTCAACAATTTCAGATTGTAATATTGGCCCCTATTGTGTTTGTTGATTTTGGTCTTTCTCTTGTTTTTCTCTTTTTTTGCTTTTGGATGGCAGCTGTTCACGATTTTGCCATTCACACCTCCCCTAGACATATCTTTTTTTTTTACATGTCCCATTACCACTCCCTTTGGCCTTGTAATATCAACGTTTTGTCATTTAATCTCTCCTGGCTTCCACCCTATCGGAGACCTTCTCTTTGTTTTTTTTCCCGCCCTCTCCCCTTCACTTGCTTAAATTCTATTACTTTTCCCAGTTCATGGGTCATCAGCCTGAAATGTTAACTCTGTTTCTCTCTCCACAGATGCTATCAGACCTGCTGAGAATTTCTAGCATTTTCTGTGTCTATTTCAGGTTTCCATCATCTGCAATATTTTGCTTTTGTATGAAGGTTTAGAGTTGGACTAGTACATTATCCGACATTGAGGCTGTTCACCTACAACTTTACTACAGCTCCACAAGAGGTAGCTGTTCTACTTTTAGTCCTTATTCATACTACTGCACTGTGGTTACCCCAATAAGAGACCTACCACCCCTTAATATTATCCAAAAGTTAGTTACTTTTCAAACCCAAACTTCTTTGTGGCTCTCTAAATATGTATGTTTTGCCACATCTATGAAGGTTATTCTAATATTTCCTAATGCTCTGCAAGTATAAAACTGGAAGTGTATGAAGCAAAAATTCAAAAGTTAGGCCTCTGATAAATATCAAAACTTTTATTATACTTGGTAACAATTTTTTTATGTCTGTAAAATTATTAACTTGAGATCTGCACACAAGCCGGTAAACAATACTGGAACAGCCCTCAAGTACGTCGTGCGTGCGTGTGTGTAAACCACTGCTTCTGGAATTTGCTTAGCCTGTGAGAATTGGCTGATTGTAATTCCAGGGGAACACAGGTTTTATAGCCCAACACACTCAGCTTGTAAAACCTGACACCACACATAAAGTCTTAAGTGCTACACTATTTTGCCAGCATTATACAAAACAACCTCCAGGGTGATTGTTAGATTACCATAATTATTGTGCATTCCAACTCGGATTGTTTCATATAAGATGAATATAGCTCCTTGAAGATCATTTAAACTCTGAGAATATGTTAATTTCATATCCTCTTGCTCCCTTTAATTCTACATCCTGCTGCGGAAATGGCTAGCTTGAGAGAAATTTGTACAGTCACAGTACAGTTTATACATTTTTAAAGGATTTTTTAAAAATGGTTTAATATCGTTGATATAAATAGTGATGGCTTTGAGTGCCTAAAGCATATTCTTTAAACAAAAAATCTAATTTACAATCTAAAATTTAAATTAAGTTTATTAAAACCTGCTAGCATTTCCCAGTTACTGTTGTGCAGTGTCTATTTATCTGGTTTCTTGTAGTGGGCTACAAATTTCAGGACTAAACCTAAATATTTTTCATTGGAAGAATCGAAGACTTTGGTTTAGAAATATCAAATTTATATTAATGATCCAAATTTTAACACGCAAATAATATATAAGCTTGCATCAAGATCAGAGTTGCACGATAATCCTGTGTCTTGGAATGTCCTCATTTCATGCTGCTCTTAATCCAGCAATCTGTGGATTTTAATTATAATTGTACTATGATCAAGATTACAGAAACCTAAATACAAAAATTTTTTTGGAAACTTTATTAGGAATGTAAATTGGTTTCAGTTCACGTTTTGCAACCAAAGAAACATATTGGCCTTTTTTTTTGTTTAACCCAACAATATCTGTACTATCACTTCACCCATTGCCTGTAAGCTTTGCATTTATGCTACGGCAGACATGCATGTCTCGATTAAAAATGTGGTTTACAGTTTATACTGTAGTTATGTAGAATACAGTCACTGGTATCTGCCAGATCTGAATTTCCCAGCAGAGATGGTAATGCAAATTTTTATTTCGGGGTTGAGGGTTACCTGGAGTAAACATTTATGTTTCCCTAGTTATCGGCATAAACACAGGCTGTTATCACCCGCCCAAATTTGTTTTCCCATTGGAGATAATAGGAGGACAGGCAGGATAAGGAAAAAATTACCTTATTTGGACCAGAACACACATGTAACTGTTGAAGAGTTGGCATGTGTCACCCAGTAATTGCTGCAGCTGTCTCCTAATTGGCATCTACAGGCAGTGAGTGGTACTTGTTGAGATTACAGCTTTAGAACATAGACTACGTGACAGATGTGAAAGGCACAGGTTGTAAGCCTATGAAAACACATGCCAAAATCAAGGGACACTGTTTCCCAGTATCATTTAAATATAAAGAAAATTGCAGTGTAATATTAGCTAGTATTATGTAATAAACAATTGCCCATTGGATTGAAAAAAAATGTAAAATATGTGGTAATTAAAAATGCACTTAATTTTCTAACCATTGGAGTAACAGTGCACTTGTATAACGTTCAACTATCATCAATATTTATTCCTATATGTGGTCTAAAAATTACTGTTTTACTGTTTTATACTTGTATACTTTGTCCCTTATATTTTCTAAAAATGATGTACTTGGAAACTACACCCCATTATTTCAGAATGGGCAGGTTATTTTTCTGTAATTTTTCATCTCTGCTCGTGGATAGCTACTTTCTATTACATCACACCCAACGTTCTTCATTACCGGTCCTTGTCTGGAGTCAAATCACATAGACAAAACAGTGGCCATTTTCATGAATAAGGGAAAACAACCTTGTAAATCTATATTTAAAGGATGACCTGCAGAGATGTTCAAGGTATAGTTTTGTATTTGTATCTA
Source organism: Carcharodon carcharias (assembly GCF_017639515.1). Taxonomy (NCBI): domain Eukaryota; kingdom Metazoa; phylum Chordata; class Chondrichthyes; order Lamniformes; family Lamnidae; genus Carcharodon; species Carcharodon carcharias. The sequence goes on along the minus strand of NC_054488.1, from coordinate 43,483,780 downwards.
TGTTGGGGCCTGACATTAATTCCACGTATTTATGCACCTTTTGTATTTTTTCCTTTTCTTATTAAACCATGCAGTTATTTTGCTTAACTACTAACCAGCTGTGCACTGCTTTTACTCCATGCTGATAAATCATAAGATGCTGTTAGGCAAATATTCAAGAAGATAACAGGTGGTTTGGGGTAAATTCCACATTTAAAATTCCTTTGTTATCCTTTTAGTGGTGCAGCCATGAGGCTACATTCTAAGCAAAATGAAGGAGCTTCGTACACATGCAGAATTCATTCATAATGAACCATTCTTTGATACAGTTCATGTTGGGCCCTCACAGTTGCAGTATTTCCTTTGTCCTAAATTATAACAGAAATCAACCACCTGTTGTTACTGTTCATTTCCTTGATGCTTAGTAGCTTCGTTTGCATACCTTGCTGTTACTTGGCATCTGTGATTTCTATGGTCTTTAAGCTGTTGCTGCCTTTGTAGTTTAATTTTAAGGAAACTGCATATATTTTCATGATCCTTACCAGAGATTCACTTTGACACCAAACATATGAAAACATCACACAGAAAGAAAAGCTGTTCGGTGCAGCCTGTCCCATACAGTTGTGATTCTTTGCGTATCATGTCAAGAAACTCATCACCCTCTAGGTGCTGTGAAGTCTCCCAGGAGAGGGAAAAATGATGTTAAAAAGCCAAAGTCAATTCAGGGGGAAAAACTGGAAAATTCCTCTAGGATCAAAACTAATCCTTAAGACCACATTCACCATGATTGTATTATTTGCTACTTTCCTTTTATTTGGTGTGATCTTCACCGCTGCCAAGAACCAGACCAGCTGTTTCTTGAAAATATACTGGGAACCAGCACTCATTACACAAGGCAGCGCCTTGTTCCATAGGTTTGCTTTTCTCTGTGAAAAGACGAACACCCAACATCTAAACTATTTGCTCCCTTGTATAATTTATATGCATGCTCCTTGTCCTCTCCAGCCTATTTAATTGAAATAATTTATCAACTTGTACATAATCTAGTCCTTTCATTTTATCAACTGCAATCAAATTGCCTGTGTTCACGCTTTAAGATATTATGGACTCAGCTGTCCAGATCAGCTAAAAGGGCTAAGGTGTCCCTCTTCTGTTCTGAACATTTTCCAAAGCCTTGGTATTGCCCAGGTGAAGTAATAGAACCATTGAGCATTTTAGTAATTTCATCATTTTAGAGTTTTGGTTGTCTATAACTGCGTTTGCAGGAATTCATATTTGTAACTATCACCTGTCATATCCTTGCAGTGTAACAAGCTTTTCTTGTATGTAAGATTTGAAATATTGTGGATTCTAAACAGAAGTTTATTTTCTGACTGCATTGCATCGTGTGTAGAATGTGGGTGTGGGGGGAGAAATGGGTGTGTTACAGCTACTTTATTATATCCAGTTTGATTTGAATGTAATTTATTGCCCTCTCCCATTCACCTTCACTGACATCCCATCTATTTGTCTTGTTTTCAACTCCTGCTGTCAGGTTTAAAAACACTTATTCAGGGACACAAATTTGTGATAAGCAAGACTTGCAGGTGATAAGGAAGAAGCTTCGAGTTAGCCTCCTTTTACATTGATTATACTATCAATAGTTTTATTTAAATCACATTCTGTTCTAGTCCTGCGAACATTTTTTCTAGTAGTATTATATAACGATCTAACATGCCACAAATCCACATTCAGGTTTGTTCTAATTTACACCATTGGTAGAATGTCATCTGTGAGACAGTCTGATTTTTTTTTTTGGCCCTGAGTGCACATGAATCAGATACAGGTCAATGGGTCTGAATAATGTTAAACTGAATTCTGTAGAGTCAGCTAGATTTAGTACCTATTAAGAGTAACAAATTGCCACCTGGGTTTCATTGTTTTAATAAAGTTATTACAATAGAAGCCTGTTGGCCCCTTTACCAACATAAACGTGTACTGAGCAGGTTTGAACAGACTGCACACTAGAAAGCATTCATTCATATTTCTAATCTGTATATAATTTATAAGACATATTTCTTCAGTATCACAATTGATCATTGAAAGAATTATGGACAGTTTGTAAGGGGGAATAAACATTTGCACAGAGCCCATTCTACACTGTTTGTTTTATCCACCTGTTCCTGATATTAAGCTGCTTTGCTTACCAGCCAGATGTTCTCATTATGAAGCTCTTATTCTGATTTTGTTAAGTGATATTTGCTTTGTATTATAGCATACAACTCTGAGTAACAACAGACTTGCAACATGCAGGTTCCTTGCCATTGCACATACCATTCTAATTAGGTTGATAAGGTCTGAGCTGCAAATTCTACTGTCATCAGGAGGTACAAAGTTTGAACATCACTTGCAGATGGAACCCTATGCTATAGTGTGGTATTTGCTTACAGCAGATTATCTGAACATGGGTAATGGCTGCTGGAACTTGAATCATCACTGCCTGATTAGAAATTGAGCACTGAACCATCAGGGTACCCTTAAATAATACTTTATTAATTTTAAAAAGACACCGTGTTGATAAAGGCATTAAACCCTTTAACAAATTTATAGATTAAAGAGCTCTTTTCAATATATCTTGGGCTATTCATACTGCCTATACTTAGTAAAAATGTAAACAACATTCACAAAACCTTGCTACTTCTGAATTACTGATGTATGTAAACTCTTTGGCTAAGTGCAGGATTTAGGTACAACTGATCCACGGCGTAATTCAGGGGCAGACTTAGCCGATAAGTGACGAGTGGCCAACTTTGAAGCTAACCAAATCTGATGGGCTGTTTGTGTTGATGCCTGAATACCCCCAAAAAGGGCATAGGTAGGATATGCAGTATTCTGAGAAGAATAAGTGAGAACTGTCTTACTAAAATCAACTAATTGTGTACTCTAGTGTAGGAAAAAATATAGGACAGCATCACTCCAGTAAAAGTCCTGTGATTTGCCACATATATACTAGTGAATCTAGCCTAAGGAAGGGAAAAATGATTTCACTAAAAGTACCTTTGGGAATCCTTGCCACGTATGTAGATTTGAAACGAGGAGCACCTTCCCTCTGGGGGAAAATGTTGTTGGCAGAATATGAGGAAAACAGCTTGTTAGAATTACATCTTGGAAAGCTTAGGTGCATAGGCAATGTTGGGTAGCAGTGGGTGTCTTCGACATATTGAGTTGAAAGCAATGCCATACCCTGTTTCCTTCTAGACCACAAAAACCTATCTTTAATTATATAGGTTTTAAGAACAGCTTATCCATTCTTAGAAAGCTTTTATATCCACAAATGTGTTATGAGGTAGCACCTCAGAGGAATCCACCATAGTGAAGGATTTCTTGGTTCTAATCATCCTTTCTGTTTTGTAATGCAGAAAGAGCTCTGGTTTTGTGTAGATTCCTGCCCTTTTTCAGTGTGGGGGCCTCGTTAGAATGTGTATGAAAGCCATATATGTCATTCTGAATGTACGTCACTTGATGAAAAGGCCAAAGGTTGACTGGTCAGGAAGTTCCTCTTTGTGTGTGGCTGAGATTCAGAACAGTGTGTGGTTCATACTGTTTTAAGCTTTGTGCGCACTTAAGTTCCTTGAAATCTGTCCATGTTAATTCACTTGAAGCCTTGGCATTTTAATTCTTTTTCTATTAATGCTTAACCCCTTGCCTACTAAATATTCTTAAAATCTTTCAGAAAACAGCTTAAAACAGCATTAAAAAATAGGTTTCTAGAATTTTTCTCCAATAAATCTTAGGAAGTAATATAAACAGAACAAGGTTTAAAAAAAAGTGATCACACCAGTAATGTTATATAGCTGGTTACCCTTCACATGTTTGAAAGAACTTCTGTGTTGTCAGTACAGGGAGGTTGAGGTATTTTCTCTAAATAAAAGTTACATTAGTGGAAGTTGGTGTGATTTGTGCATTCTAATTATTTTGATTTTCTTATTCCACTTCCTCAAAGGAAACTCCTGCAATTTTATCATTATCATTAGGGATCAGTCTCTGAATATCTCCATCAGATGAGTTAGGCAGTGCAGAAACTGACCCCTTTTTGAATGGATTTCCCTCCTTCCTCAGTGAACACACCGGTAGTTAGAGTGACATGCTAACTGAAAGGAGCTTGAGACTGAGTAACGACTGATGGGAGCATGAGCAGAAAGTTCAGTGCTTCAGCGCTGTGGGCAATGCACTGACATTCTAATTATTTCATTTTAGCCGTGGCCCAGTGGGCAGTACTCTCACCTCTGAGTCAGGAGATTGTGAATTTAAGCTCCACTATAGGACTTGAGTTTATTATCTAGACTGATGCGTTATTTGTGTTATTTGCGGTGTTGGGGGTGGGGGCGCAGCATTGATTAGAGATGCTGTCTTTTGGATGACATGTTAAACCAAGGCCCCTATCTCCCTGTTAAGGTGGGCATAAATATCTTTGAGCACTGCTTCAACATCCAACCTTCAAGCAACATCACTACAATGGATTAGTTGGACAGTTATCTTGATTTGCTATCTGGGGGACATGATGTGTGCAATTTGGTGTTGTGTTTCTCCACAAAACAATTGTGAATATACTTGAAAAGTAATTCATTGTAATCACTTTAAAGAAAGAAAGGCTTCCATTATATACTGTTGTGCCTTTCACAACCTCAGGGCATCCCAAGGTGTTTTACATCCAATGAAGTACCTTCTTTTGAAATGCAGTCACTGTTGTGATATCAGAAACACAGCATCTAGTCTGTGCACAGTAAGCTCCCACAAACAGCAATGTGATAATGGCCAGCTAAACTGTTGTTCTGATGTTTATTGAGATAAATATTGGTCAGGGCATTAGGGATAACTTCCCTACTATTCTTCGAAACAGTGCCATGGAATCTTTTACATCTAGCATAAAGAACAGGCAGCACCTTGGCTTAACATCTCACCTGAAAGGCAGAACCTCTGACACTGCAGAACTCTCTCAGTATTGCACTGCAGTGTCATTCTTGAAGTTTGTGCTCAATTTCTGGACTTGAACCTACAATCTTCTGACTCAGGAGATGAGAGTGATTTTAACTGAGCCAAGCTGACTTCAGTGCATCCCAAAGATTGGAAGGTAATATATAATGTAAATTTCTTATTGATTTCAAATAGTTAACATAACAAACAATCTTTTCTCCTCTGAGTTCAAATTTCAAGGCTTGCAAATGACACAAAATTTGGAAATGTATTAACAGTGAGGAGGATAGTAACAGACTCAGGACACAAACAGACTCGTGAAACAGGCAGACACATGTCAAATGAAATTTAACATGCAAGCGTGAAGTGATGCATTTTGGAAGGAAGGTTGAGGAGAGGCTGTATAAACTAAATGGCACTATTTTTAAAAGAGATGCAGGGACAGAGACCTGGGCATGTACAAACACATCTTTGATGGTGGCAAGACAAGTTGATTAAAGCTTTTTTTTAAAGAAAAACAAAGGATTTATAAAGCCAAAGAGGCATAGAGTACAAAACCAAAGAAATTATACTAACTCTTTATAAATAATTGGCTTGGCTGGCTCCAGCCAGAGAATTATTACCAATTCTGAGCGCTGCGCTTTTGGCAAGTATGGGGAAGATATCAACAAGATTTACCAGGGTAGTATCAGAGATGAAGGACTTTTGTTCTCCTTAGTACCTAAAGGGTTATGGGGAGATTTAATAGAAGTGTTCAAGATTCTGAGGGGTTTTGATCAACTAAATGGGGAGAAAATGTTTCCACCGGAAGGAGGATTGGTAACCAGAGGAGACAGATTTAAGATAATTGACAAAATAATGAGGGGAAAGATGCGAATTATGCAGCAAGTTATGATCTGAAATTAATTATTTGAAAGGGTCCTGGATGCAGATTCAATAGTAACTTCCAAAAGAGAATTGGATAAATATTTGAAATGCAGCTAGATGAAGGGCTGTGCAGGGAGAACAAAAAACTGGGATTAATTGGATAACTATTTTGAAATACGGCACAGGCTTGATGTGCCAAATGGTCTCCTGTGCTGTAAGATCCTGTACCTAGGCCTCTTAGCCTCAATTGAGAACGAGCAAGGTGCATTTGCTTGTTCAGGGTGATTCACTGTCTGTCCTATCACCCCTTTTGGAAAGTATTTTATCTCTGCTGCATGCCTTCAGAGGGCATGGTTGCAATTGCGAACGGCCATATGTATTGTAGATGTAAACCTACAGTCCCTGTGGTGGAATAGTACAGTATTTTCCAATCCCCCTGCTGTTTATGTTAAAAGAAATTGAAGATGCTGTGTCTTTATGCAGGTGCTGCCACCTGGCAATTATCACCTTAGTAAGTTCTGAATCTTGATCGAATTATCAGGAGAGTTCCCCCTTCCACAGAAGTGAAACATTTTCTGAGCAAGTGAGGAAGATTAATGGGTGTAGACTAAGAAGAATTATTTGAATTAGGGACATAGATGAGAAATAATACTTTTTTTGTCGTGGAATTAAAATTCCCTTGGAAGAACTGGGGTTTAAAAATAAATACACATTTCAGTTTTCCTGCAGGCCTGTTGGCACTTTGAACTTCACTGTTGGCATTTTTATTACACCACAACAATCTAAACTGCTGTCCTGACGTTGGATTTATAAAATCTACTTAATTCCAAATTATTCCTCCTCACAGTTACCAGAAAGGAAACTGTTTTAGCCCTCTGAATACAGCATTCTAGTTTTCAAACTAAATAAAGGGAGTGGACTGTTTAGAGTTTTGTCAGACTAAATACATTTTTCATATACTGTTTTATTGCTGCCTCTGAACCAAAAAGGCTGCAAAGGGATATTCAGATTTGTTGGCAACCAATGTGAATGAACATACTGATATGTGAATATTTCAGGGTCTAAGCATTATCCCTTATTTTTAATTCCGTAACATTACATTAATAGAAATATTATTTTGAAATTAATTGCATTCTGAGCAGTTCTGAAACTTTAAAAAAAATCTTCTTTTCCTCAAATTAGGAGCTTTTAAATTTCCTTCCCTTTTTGCCTTCCCACACTTTGCATTATACTTTATCCAGGAGATTGTGTACAGAAACTCTTCACTGACTGACCATCTCACATTGGCTGCCTGACTGTGCACAAAAAATGGCTGCAATTACCGCCCTTGTTGCCTCACTCCTTTTAGATAAATACCCTGCTTTTACTTTGCCTGTCTGCTCCTCCCCCCCCCCCCGCCCAAATCTGTGTTGCTCCTTAGATCAAGAGTTTAGATACAATCAGTGATATATAGCACTGATAACTTCAATCTGCTATTCTCCTAGACACGGGACCAGAAATTTGTTATAAGACTTTCTTTTGCCATCCATCAGTGTGTCCTTGGGCCAGTTGCTTTTAATTTCAACTCCTAAGTCCTTTGGTATATCTGTGCCAAACTAAATAGAATGACTTTCTCTGTTACTGGTTAGTGATTCTTTAGTGTTTAAAAATAAACCCCTAATATCTCCAGTTGGTGGCAACTGTCAGTATTATTTTGTTTTTTTAGTATTAGCCCTTACTTGATGTGATGTCTACCAAATTCAGTTCTACTAGGATGTGATGATGTACTTTGTAATTGTATAGATTTCTTTTTAAAATGAACATGACAGATTACTTTTTTTAATGTCCCCTTTTAATGGTTTAAATAAACTTTGAATTTATAATGCACTCAGTAAATCGATGTATGCCATAATCATGTGGGTTGCTTTTGAAAGCTGCATTAATCCAACATTAAAATTAGTGATGATAATCCGTACTAGAATTTGACAGCATTTCAATAACTTTTAAGTATTTAGAAGATACTTATTCCATTGTATGGAAACATTTGATAACTGGTTAGCAACTGTTGCCATTTTGAGATATTTCTGTTTTTCTTGGTACCTTCCTATTTACCTGTGACTGTTTGCTTTTGAAAAGTGAAAAAATGTCATGTTGTGTTCAGTGCATCAAGATCACTTTATTAACACTGCATTCAAAGTACAAATTTAGCATTGGTGAAAAGATGTTTGAGCATCCCAAACTGCCAGAGGTGAAGTGAAACTAATTCTTCCAAGAAGTCTCATTTTACTTTGCTCTTAATCTAGTGGGAACCTGACTTTGGAGTCAGCTACATTTACGCTGTAACTAATGTAAATGCATACTAGTTGTTCCTTTTATTACACATTTCCAAATCACCAGTTTTGGAGCAGACGTTGATACTTGGTTAGTTTTCTTTTTTTGACAGGTTAAGGATTTGTCAAATTTATCGGCTTTCAGACTTGGTTTTATTTTCTGCTGTAAAATCGTAAAATAGTATAATAGAAGGAATGTAGTGAAGCAAAAGTTATGTTTTCTTAAAATGAAAGAATTCTCTTTGAATCAATTTGTATTTTTGTGATACAGAAATTCTCTGCATTTCTTCCCATGGTTAACTTCACTGATAGCTACTAACTTTCTCAAGCCTTCAGCACTGAAAGTGTTTGCCCTTTCAACGAGATTGAAATACTGTTCTCTAATCCCACAGCAACACCGAATAATGTAACTTTAATACATACTCTGTATTGAACAGGGTAAAGGAGCTGACGAAAGCACAGAAGTAATTGCTGAAAGCTTTAATCATGAAGTTCTTTGTCCAGTGTAGAAAATATTGCTACTAGCAAAGAAATATTTGTTTAATTTGTTCTAAGATTGTAGTGATCTGTGGCTGTTTAAGGACTTGCATGATACTGCTTATGAAGGTAGGACTGTAGAGAGATATGGACCTACAGATATTCAGTCAAATAGTTAGATTTGTACTTGGTGTCCTTCGCTGTAGTTTAATGTTATGTTTGTATTAATAATCCTGAAATTAAGGGCTTGTTCTGCTGGAGATAAGGGTGATCGGTTATCAGCAAAACTTCTTTAAAATAAATCAGCCCCTTTGCACGTGCTTACAATTCTGGAGAAAGCTGACATGTTAGAAACAATGCAGGATTTTAATTTCCAAATCTTAAATGTTGTGTAGCTCAAATCATGACAGTACACCATTAAAAAAAATCAATGCAGCGCATAATGCTACTGGACTGACAATTGAAACCAAAATCTGCTGAAGTGATTTTCCAATTGCAGCCTTGGAAAGTGAATTTTGATGGCAAAGATGTAACTGGCTAGCACACAAGGTATGGTGGAGGCTTGTGCCATAATTTCTTAAAAATGGTGTTCCTGTTATGATTAAATCTTGTCAGCAAGAGGAGATAGGCAGAAAGTCCTCCCTCCCGAGCAGCTGGTTAAAGCGTAGCATTTTCCTGACATGACGTTTTTTGCAGAGCAGAACTATGGATGACATAAAATATTGCCAATGGTATACCTAGAGAATAAACAGTGAACTATTTGTTTTCTTCATTATGTTAATTTAGTCATTAAAAGGTTTATAACTAAAGTCATAGGAGGGTTACAACAGATATGATTTTGCTAAGCTGATCGTAGAATATTGGATCCAAAATCATGGCTGGATGTTTATGGACAGACTTTCAGTAAATAGACAAACCTGCCCCTGAAACCATCAGAAATGCAGTAAACTCCCCAGTGCATGGTTGTGCTATGGTCCATTAGCCTGGTTTGTACTACACGTGTGGTCTGTGATGCTTATGGGAGAATAAGCCATGAGGGAATGGCAATCCATTTGTCTTCCAATCTGATTGGGGGAGAAGAATCTGATTGCCAACTGGTCAAAGTAAAATTGAAATTTCAGAGAACAGGTTGGCACAAATTAGAACAACAATTCTTTTTAAATGGCTCCCCTGAAGGGCTGATAAAAAGGATTCTAAAGTTACAGTTTCATATCTAAAATTTCTGTAGATTTGAACATTCTTAATTCTGTTTTAAATATTCAGTGATAGAAATTTAGATGTTGTATTTCAGATAGTATTTGCTGAGACCCCATGCTTGCAGTGGTGTACATTGCCACCTATTGATCATTTTAGGAAGTATCTTTTTTATAAGAAATAACTTTAAAGAGACTAATTAACATTTTCTAGCTAATCATCTATTCAGTAATTATTATATTGCAGTTTTTAAGAACACAGTTTCATTTTACAGTCAAATGTGCCTTTCAGCTTTTATACTGGTGATCATGGCTTTGTTGTATAGAATGTATTAATTTGAGCAGCCTCAGACCTAGTGTCTTGATGTTTTAACACTGCTATGTCTAGACCTATCTGAGTTCAGCTCAATAAAGACTGCTAACTCAGCTCAGACAAGCTAACTGAAAGCAGGTGGAGCCCAAATAGAACTTTACAACCGCTGAACTAGTCACTTTGTAAAGATCAGCACAAGGCATGCACGCCTTTTAAAGTGAACATTGATTTGGGTTTGCAAAAATAGTCAACCATATTTTCTAGTAATCTAAGCATGGAATTTGAAAAGTCAAAAGTTCTCTGGAGTCACTTACAGAAGCCAATCTGAACAAGTTATACTTTGTGGAATTGAATAGAATTATGCTGATGCAGAAAGATAGAAAAATGAATGTAAAAACAATGCCAAATATCTAAGCATTTCCCCAGATGTGTTCAAAACACCAGCTAAAAATAACTCCTTGCTACATAAAGATTTTGCACTAGTCAGTTCTGTATTAATAACTATTTAAGTTGCCTGTAGAGTTGTTGTAAATACAATAATGTCCCAGTAACATGAATGTTATGTGCTGTTAGTTCAGAACAGTGTACTTAAAGAAGCTGGTGATGATCGAGATCGTCTGAAGTTAGAGAAGGGTGCTGTAGAGCAACCTCAGATAAAGGTCCCAATAGAGCCACCTGAAGAAAGTAATGACAAAGGCGCGGAAGTACAGCTGGATCGTCCCAACCAAGGTACTGCAAGTTGTGGCTGTATGATAATTCACTTTGAATTGAAATTGAAGATTTTGCTATTTATAGACTGATAGCTTGGTTGTTTTGCTCCTGGTATCAATACAAATTTGCATTTGCTCTATTTCTGTACTGAAGAACAAGGCGGCCTCTGTTTGTCCTGTCCTTGCTCCTTTATCAGTGTTCTTCAAGCTGATCTTGAATATTTACAAAAGTGGCCCAGGGATCATTTCTTCTCCATTTTCCCCTCTCACGTAGGAAAGTACCAAGCTTTAGCATGACGCTTATTCAGAGTTTGGGAGAGAGAGAGAGAGAGACATTCCTCCTCAATTTTAAAAATTAGGCATTACTTGAGAAAAGGCTCATAACCCAATGAAAGAAAATGCCTTGAATAAATCAAAATTCCTGTTGATGTTTATTACCACTGATGAATCAGAAATGAGGTGTTTTTTAAAAAGTTATTTAAATATTTTTAATGCGATAATGAATTGACGTTAGTGTAATGAGAAAAACAGATAGATGTCATTAGGTGTATTAAAACAAGCAAAACAGCAGATATTCACCAATGTGCAACCAAGCACACATGGAAGCCCCAATTTGTGAGTGAAGAGCAAGGAGTGTCCATCCAAGAAAGAAAGTAAGTAAACTGATTGAATAGCCTAGTATATTTTTTCAAAACATTATCAGCTGGTTATTTAAGTCCTTCATGCTGGCTGGCTGGTTTTTGATCCCCTGAGCAACCTCATGGGAGTATCCAGCTTGTTGGGTCGATGTCCAAGTAGCGACTATCGAGTTCGAGATTTATGAATATTATTGGAATAAAATCTATTAATCACCTTGCTTTCGAGTCCAATGAGCCTGTATTGACCAAGTGATTGACACATTACAGCTTCATTTTGGCTGATCGGAAACAGGAACACACAAACATAGTATAAATATTTTTGGAAGTCATGATTGTATACAACTATTATAAGTCATAATTTATCTGCATTGTCTGTCATTTGGAAATGGTACGGTGAGAAGAATTGTGGAATGGTGAATAACTTCCAAATAAAAGATAAATATATTTTTTAAAGTTATAATTAAGTGACAGCTGTTTTTTAAAAAAAAACCCAGATTTCCAGCTGCTACTATAGTTTGCTTAAGAATACTATAGAATTTGCATCTAGTCTTTTCTGTTCATCATGTTTCTTTGCAGGGGTTGCTCATCCAGTGGGAGAGGCTCATCGACATGAACCACCCATCCCACATGATGAAGTCATTGTCGATGAAGGAAAGGATGGTGACGAATCAAATGAAAAGGAGCTCCCGGCAATGAAAGCTAAGCAGCCAAATGATGAAAGACAAGAGGGGAAAATCAATTTTAATGAAAAGATGAAAGAATTGGAAGAGGAAAAGATGGTTAATCCAGGATTAAAAGAGCAGGGAAAAGAAATGGTCAACCACATCAATGACGCACCAGCGGTTGATTCAAAACAAAGGGACCAGCCAGGCAAGATGGCACCGGAGATGAACATTCAAGGTGCAATACCTCAACCAGGTGTAGAACTGCATCAGCAAAAGTTAAATGATAACCATGGCAAAGTTCCTGGAGGAGAAGGTGCAGTGATTCATAACCCAGAAGGGAATGTAGAAAACATGAAGAACAAAGAGTTGGAAAATGGTAAGCGGCACCTAATGAGCTCTGTCTAAAACCCTGATGGGTGCTGCAGTGGATCCTGCAAATTGTACATCCTATAGCCGCATTGCAATAATGGTGGGGTGGAGGATGGATATTGAGTCCTGTGGCAGGGACGTCAATCAAGTGAACTTCTTTCGCTTGAGTACTACCAAACTTCTTGTGTTACGACTGCGCCCAGTCAGATGTGTGGTGAGCATTCCATCACACTCTAACCTGAGCCTTTGAGGTGGTGAATAGGCTTGGAGAAGTCAAGAGGGTGAGCCACTCAAGAGCACGCAACCTCTGCTCTGCTGCTTTACCACAATGTCGTTATGGCTATTCTAGTTGTGCTTCTGGTCAATGGTGACAACCTCCTTGGTGTTGACAGTAGGGAACTTGACAATGATCACTACTACTCTTACTCCTACTCCTTTTCCCTCCCCACCATGGTGCAGTGAAGTCCCTGATATATAACTCTCCTTAAACTGAAAGCTGCACTCACTTTTAACTCCCCTCCATGCAAAGGCATGGGAAAACAACTAATATATTTAAAAGAAATTGCAGCAGCCTGAATGTTGGCTTTCAATGTTTCTATTTGGGCTGTGATAATCACATTAATCCATTCATCTAATTATTTCCTGCAAAAATTGGGCATTTCCTCTCAATGATAGCTGACATTTTCTTTGGCCAAAAGTATTTAGTATCAGTTGACCTGATAGCAAAAATAGTTTTCTACCTTAATTTGCTGACTTAAATTTCTGCTATGCAGCTAACATCAGCAAAATGGCATCCTTTAATAAGGCCCGATTAATCTCCCTGTGGCTGAGCAGAAACTGAAGTTGTGGAGGTGGGGGGAGAAATATTTAATTCAGATGAATCAGCCCAGATACTGTGATAATCTTTTAAAAGGGTAAAACAGCAATGTCTATTAATACTGTTCTCCACCATTTTGTGGTGCAAGGAGATTTTATGTCATCTTTATAATATTTCTTGCATTAGTCACATATGTTGAGTCTGTCATTTGTTTTATGCCCGTTATATGTCTGTCAGTTTTGATACTCATTGGTTAACTGGATTGTTCTTTCTAATTGGTAGTTTTCTTTAGTAATTCACCAGACAAATTTCACAGAAACTTCTCCATCATTTTCATTCCATCATATTCCACTGAAAGATTTTATACAATCTCATTCTAAATTTTTTTTTAAAGTTGGGAATTACATTTCAACAAAGTCAAGTTCTGAAAACAAGTGTCATTTCAATGCCTCACAGGAAGGGAAACATTTCTACTTCGACTGGATGCCAGAGGAGGTGATCAGTGTCAGCACTTTCCCCACCACAGGAGAGTCTCTAATATTTATAGAGAAGAGCTACCCATTGACGGAAAAAATAGAACTACAGACTACTGGCTAAAATATGTCATTAAATCTTACATACCAGTTTTATATTCACTGCATTTGAATTTATGAAGGACATTGAAGCCCTCTAGTGTTAGAAAATTGTTTCTGCAATTGACTGAAAAAAAGCTTTATTATTTTAGGCAAATTTGTGCTCTTGTACTGTACCAGCCAAGATTTCTATTAACATTTGTAGATAAATTAGCCACACATAAAGGTTATTATTTTTTTCACCCTGCCCCATTAAGGTAACAAGAGGGATTTGCCAGCCCTGGAAAATGTTGGTGCAGCTGAAGTGCCACAACCACATGTCCGTGATGAGAGGGACAGTGAAAATGCAATTTCAGAAGAAAAACAAGATGGAAAACCAGCTGAAGGAGGAGAGGGTGAGTTGTGACAGAAAATATGTTGAGCTGTACGTGTTTTTAAGTTATTGAAATATTTTCTTGTTATGGTGTATTCGTCTCCATTGTCCTGTATATTCTCTCCCACTCTTGTCTCTCCCACTCTTGTCTCTCCCACTCTTGTCTCTCCCACTCTTGTCTCTCCCACTCTTGTCTCTCCCACTCCCTCTTTACCAATTTCATTTTTTGAGCATATTTATCAATGGAACATCACTGCTCTTTTGTTAAAACTGTGCTCTCATGACATCATAAATTGCTTTAGTTCATAGTTACAAAACAAAATGAAGTGACTTTTGAAAAATTCTGGTCTGTAACAGTTTTACTTGCACAATGAACAGAATGCACAGTGCTAATCAATTCAGCATGTGGCTTTCTCCTTTATGAATCGTAGCTCAACAGAGCAGAATAAGAAATGAAACTGAAAACTCCACAGCTCCACAGTTGTACTCACAGGATTTGCATATATTGAATTACTTCATCCGTTTTGAGTCATTTATCTTTATCTTTCTGCTTTAGTACCCCTCACCAATGACATGCACCTTTTTTAAGAGATGGACAGGCAATTTGCAGGCAGATGGTGTGTCCTTCCTTCCTGTAAAACAATATCTATAGTTTACTTGCTGTGGGGAATCACAAACATGACCCCATTTCCTACCACATCTTTGCACAATGTATTAGATCATCTCACCAGAATTAACTGAGTGGCAAACACGTACTCTACTGTGAAATGTTGATTGTATTAATAAGCCTTGAATTAAATTTAAGTCTTTACATTAACATGCTTATATGCCCCGCTTCTCCCCCTTCCCCTTCTCACCCAACTAAAGAGATACAGAGCAAATGCAGCTTAGGTACAAATCAGCCATGACCAAACTGCAAGGCAGAACAGGCATGAGGGGCTGAATGGCCTATTCCTGTTCCTTTGTTTGTAAAAATTATAAATTCTAAGTTATAAATTAAAATGAACAATTGTGTAGGTTTAAAAGTGTAGAGCAAAAACTCAGCTATCATTTTGCTTAGCAGAAAAAATGCTGATTTTGTGTTTACCCTTTCTCTAATGCAGATGATGAAAAACATATGGATCATATAGTTCTATTAAACGTGATTAAAGAACAGCAAGAACAGCAGAAGCGACTTTTAGACCAACAAGAGAAACTGTTAGCCGTCATTCAGGAACAACATAAGGAGATCCACCAGCAAAGGGCTGATGATGAGGACAAAGGACAGCAGGGTAAGAGTCATTATGAAGAACAGAATCAAACTAAGTAATGCTTTATTATACTGAGAACCGCTACCTAAATGGAGAGATTCATCAGGACATTCCTTAATCTGGATCACTTTTACTGATTTATTTGATATGAGGGAAAAGATTGAGACCAACTACTCAACTTTTTATTGATGTCACATCAACTTGTCATCAAAGTTGCTTAATGCTATAAAAGAAGTGGCAGATTCCTTAGCATTAGAAATCAAAAGTAAACTTTACATTATACCCTGAATTTTTACCTTTTTTGATATATAGCTAGGTACTAAAATATATTATACTACAATATATTTTCCTTTAAATAATCCATCATTAGTGTGTGAGCTTTATAAAATAGGCATAAAAGAGCTGTTCAAATTTGCAGTATATTATTAGCTCTCAGTTGTATATTTCCCATGTGAATTCAGTGACATTTTTCTGTAAAAAGAGAAAAGAAAGGTAATCATCAATATTTGATAAACTGCAGTAAGTACATTGAACTAAGAACTTCATTAATTTAAGTGGCATCTTAAAATATATAGTGATTACGCTAGCAATAATATTTCTTCATTATTGGCCAGTCCTGTGCATGATGTGATATAGTATCAATCCTTTATCACAGCTCTTGTATTCCTCATTCCCATCATTTGTCATCACCACCACATCAAGATAGTCATGGAGGGAAGTATTAACACTTTGTAACATTATGACTATTCGTAAGCATCTAAGTATCATACCCATGTTACCTCAAGTTCTATTGGAACAAGATATATTTGAAACACTGTTTTGCACCTTTCACCATTTTAACCTTTTTGATTACCTCACAACCTTGCAATATGCTCCAGCTTAGCCATTATGTGGGCTCCTCAAATGTACACCAGTTTGGAATCCTTCTCTTGAAGTAGTATCTGCTCTGGTGATTATGAAGCATTTTTACTTTTTGACATATTTGCTGAAGAAAGACATTTTGCTGAAGCTTTTTGTTTTGCACTCATCAGGACAATCACAAGAATACCAATGTCAAACCTTTGATTGTCCTGATGAGTGCAAGATGAAAAGCTTCAACAAAATGTCTTTTTTCAGCAACACTTAAGTTCTATGCTACCAAATGACTATTAGTGACATAATCTTAAGCAATAGTTAGGTAATGGATATACATATAAAAGAACAATTATCTAAAGAAATAGTTTAAAAACCTCAGACTTTTTTGCTAGGGTAGATGTTATTGAACCAATGGAATTTGCTGAAGCAATGCTTTATTACTAAAAAATGAAGACATTAGGTTTGAACTCAGTTTTAGGGAAAGCAAAGTGTGCAATAAATTTTCTAAGGTGTAAGTGGTTAGTGGAGGACAATAGTCTAAGGGATAATGAGTAACTTTGAATATGTTTGAAAGGTTTTTTTAAAAATACCACAAAATCTTACATGAGCCATCTATACCAATCAACTGAGGCTCTCAAAGATTAATTAATTATCTGCTGCTTCCCCAGCCACCTCCTGAAATCTCTAGCCATTCCTTGCTGTTTTAAGCCACACCTGAAATTTCCAACACGCCTCCCCCAATTTAAATAGTTCTACAGCTTTAATCCCTGAGCAGATGAGTGTTTAGCAGTATTAATAGATGTTATTTATATGTACATGTACAGTCTTAAAATAGTTGCATCTAATTCTGTGTCTTTAAAAAAAATATGCACAGGAAGGCCACAAGACAATGGTACTTAAGTTGTGGAGCTGTACCAAGAGACTTCTGGAGATATTTTTTCTCCTTTAGCAGAGTCCCTTGAGGGACCATATGAGCTTTAAATTTGTATTGAAGAGCATAAACGAAGTGGCTGTTAGGATGTTTGAAAGAAACAAGGGAGAAGATTTGGAGTTTAAGAAACTGAACTAAAATTAAGTCAACTATTATTGTAAACTTGTAGAATAAGCTGCCATCAAGTGCCATAAGTATTGAATCTATTGAGTGTGCCAACGTATAGCTTGCCAGATTCCTGGTTAAAAGTGGAGCTATGAATGAAATAGACATTTCTAAGAATAAAGGTGGAATCATATTGAGCTGCTTTGACCTTTTTCTCATGCCTTGGCCTTTGTGTGTTTCTGTAAAACACTTGCATTACCCTTTTTTTCTTACTTTATAGATGGTGAAAACCCCGCGAAAGAACAGGCAGGTAAAGAAAATGAAGATCAAGTAAAAAATGTTGACCCTCTGAATGGGCAGAAGGCAGAGAAGCCTAATGCTGATTCCCAGGGTGACGCTGCTAAACTTGGTCAGGATCTACCAGCAGCTGACCATGATAAGGATGGTGTTGAACCTAAAGATACTTTGCAACAAGCTCAGGGCAATGTCCCAGAAAACCAGGATCAAAATCATGACTCCAAACAGGATGGTGAAATTGGAGCTAATGTCGAAGCTCTCAAAGTTGCCCCTCAGTCTAGAGATAAATTTAAAGAAGTCATCCAAAAAATTGGGACTTCAAACCTTTTCTCAAAGGGCAAGGAAGTTGAAAGGGTGGTGCCACAACCTGATGCTAAAGTCCCAAAAGTTGTCCAACGTGATGAAGGAGCAAAAGCTTCCCAAGAGCATGGAGTTAAAAATCCAAATGTTCCCTTGGAGAATGAGGTCAAAGTTGAAAGGGAAGGACCCGAAGCTGGAAATAGAAATCCAAATGTCCCAAATAATGGGGCCAAAGTCCCAAAGATTTCTGAAGATCTCGGTATTAAAGCAAAATCAAAAGACGAAGTTCATAAGATTGATTCCAAAGTTGACACCAAACCTTTAAAAGCTGAGCAAGTAGAAGAACATGGGAGTGACGAGAAGAATGGGAAAGTGAAAGTCAGGGATAGAGGTGCATTTCAGGAAAAGCCTAACCAGCCAGGTGGACATATTGAAGATGGGAAGGAAAAGATCCACTGGCCTGTGAATGCAGGTAAAGTTCAAGGAAGAAATTTTATTGACAGAGCACAAGAGCTTGATGAAAAGAAAATTGAGGAAGATGCAATGAAAAGTCAGAGAAAAGAGAAGGTTTTAGATGAAAACATTGACCTTCAGCATGTGGACCCAAATGCACCACCAAAACACAAGGAAAAGAATCCAAGCCAGAAGGATGGTGAGCCATACAAAGATTTGAAACTTGATGGAGGTGGTGACCTTCGTAGAAGGAAGAGAGACTTAAGGTCAAGTATGGAAGAAAGCTATCAAGATGACAGTGGTAAATTGATCATCAGCCTTGATCCAGTGCCAAACTTTAAAACTGATAATCTCCGAAGTGCACTGGAGAGCCAACTGAAACAGGTAGCAGGAGCATCATTCCAGATAGTTCAGAGCCGAAAGATAAAGCAAGTGACAGATACAGAAAAAGATACGTGATTCAACTAATCTGTTTTCCAACCCATCACATTTCTAGAGGAAGCCTATTTTGAAGTTTGAATAACATGTCTCCTGGATGGTATCAAGCTACCTTGGTGTCCTATATGCATCTTATACAGTGTCATGTCTGCATTGCATTGTGTGAACAAAGCCCACTTAAAGCAGATGAATTCAATGGGACTTCAAGAAGAATTCTGAAATAACAGGCCAGAAGAATTCAGAGAAAAGCAAATAGTTATCAGAATTTAGTTACCTGCTGAAATAATGAATATTCTACAAGGAGATTAACCAATAACTCTACCTGCGTAGCTCAGTATACTACTTGTACTGAAAAGCTGATTACCATAAGGCATTGCACATCCAGGAAATTCTAAAGGAAGTGACTGTGAATTACAGGAAACTTCAGTTCCTGTCATTCTGTGCATCTGCAACCAGAAGCAACCAAGAATGAATGAAAATGACTTTGCTATTGGAACTCTGACAGTTAGATGTACCGTTGATTGTATGAAAGTCTGTTTCAAACATTGGAAATGCCATTACTAGTGTCTTCTTTTTCCTCTCAGGGCAACAAGCTGTTTCATTGTAAACAGTAGGCTTTTTGTTGTATGGATTTCTAAATGGTTGTTCATTAGGGCAGTTGATTGTGTATTTTAATGTAAAGATTTATGCAGTTAATGCCTAATTTGTTTACATGTGTGTACGAGAAACTCCTAGACCTACATGTTATAATGGCTGATTTTTTTCAAAATTTGATTTCAAAGATTTCAACTTTTCCAGCTAAAACAAACCAACTCAGCACCTTTCATATTTTATGCTTTAAAATATGGTCTGTTCTCTTAACTTTCAACATTAATTCTAATTAAGCACATTGAATTTTACTGGAGTTGCACCTATAGTAATTTTGATACTGTGAACCCTGACTAAATTATTCGACAATGTAATTTTTTGCACATATTCCATCTTAGGAGGGGTTAAAGGTGCAATATTTAATTGTGGCCCTTTCCGTAATATTTTTGTACAGCGTACTCATAAACAAGACTGTATAAGTCATCTGTAAGTCCACAAAATGGAGACTAGTTAAGATCAGTGTACTTTTAAATAATCTAGAATAAGGTCCTCTACGCAATGTTTTTTCCCTCGTGTTCATTTGTACAATACATTTTTATGTATTTTTTTTATAAAGAATTAACTTTTTTTTAAAGTTGCCCTTATGAATTGACCTCCCAGTTTGGCTGCCATTTTTAATTGTAATTTGAAAACTTGGGTTCTCAAATCTGACTGATCATGAGATTCCACAGCTGTTCAATGGAAATATGTAGCAGTTTCAGGATCAGTGATAAAACATCAAGTGTCCACACCCACCCTGCAGAAATGCATTAAGGACAGGCGAGCAGATACCATTTTTTTTAGGCAAAGGCAGGGAAGTAAATTTATATAAAAATATATAATAGAATGTATCTTAAAACATAATCATAGGTCTGCTGGAGTACATCACTGTTCAAATAATCCCATGCTGCTGGTGCCATCAAGTTATTCCCATTTAGAGGCTTCCCATAGATGTAATTTATTAATATATTAAAAAACAAACTACAAACATCTAATGTTGAAAGTAACCAGTTTATATAAACTCTGCACACTTGTAAATAATAGTATTAAAGCATATAGTATGATGCGTTCTCTGTAGGGCTAAGAATAGGTAGTAGGTTTTCAGTTGCAGAACCGTCTTTGTTAGAATGTCAATTTTATTTATGAAAATTGATCAGGTCAGAGGACCAGGTTATTGTAAATATCCAAATTAATGTGGCCTAAACATAGTCACTATTTGTGCAAACATTTTTAGGCCATTGACATTTTCCAATGACTCAACTTTCTAGCACATCACCAAATCAAAAACATAACCATTAGCTGAATTTTTCTTGAAAAATATTTACGTCCTATTCATATTTAAATGTTATCATAGCTGGTATCTGGTCACTACCGGTGCTCTAAGGGATCAAAGGTTAAAATTGTCCATGTACCAATTATTGTTGTTATCTCTGTGTCTCATTTTAAATGTACTTTAAGTTGATGCATGTGTTTTTCGGTATTTATCTTGCAGCAATGTTACAAAACTGTAGGGCATCTGTTATTATCATCAGACAGTTTTCTTTTACATGAAATTATATTCTGCACCATCTCAACAAAGAGGATGAGTCTGCACCTAGACCCTGGCTAATGCTGCTAAAGCTACCTGATGGGAGATGAGCTGTATTTGTTGCCTTAGCCTTTGGAGTCCCTTGTGTCCTGTAAATAAGTGCCTGAGTTCCACTTGATGCCTTCTCTCGAGGTCCAGCCAAGTTTTGTGAGCCCATCATATGGGGAGTGTAAACTATACTTCTAACTGCAGGTTTCAATAAGTACTGAAATCTAATTCCCAAATGGTTCCTGGTATCAGTGATTGAAATGTCTGATTATTTATCACTTTTTCTATGCTTTTTGCTGTTAAAATGTTTTATTGCCTTCAAAATGCTGTATTGGGTTAAAGAATAATGAACACATTGATGAGGTCAAAAGTTAAAGGTCAGAACTTAGTCAAACTTCCAGTTTGTTGCCTCACCTGAATTTGGTAAAGTTTAGATAGTGTGTTTTTCCCAATCCTCTTAAAAGATGCTTACATTTTCATCCAACCATGCTTTTTTTAGAATTGCTTATAATTTGCTGTACTATATATTAAAAATTTTCTCCGAATGCTTGCAGTTAGGTCTTGTGTGAAATCGCGGTATCTGAAGCTGTATTCCTCAGTCAAGCTGATTCATCCTAAGTTAAATTTTCCTTCAACGAGTCATCCATCAGGTTTGAAATAAGGGGTGAATGTAGTTAAGTCCAAGAACCTACAAAATGAAACTAGATGATGGTGAAGGTGGGCTAAGCCATTGGCAGTTTAAGCTGGGGAAACATTACTGATGAGCTCAATCTAAAATAACATTCCAAATGAGTATTAGCTACAGATGGAAAATGAAATGGAACATATCTTGCAGATGCACTCTGTATTCTGTCGTCCTATTATAAACGGTTGGTTTAACAATAAAGTGCAATTAATAAAAACATCTGGTATGGATTTTTCTTCTTCATATTTCATGGAATGTTGCTATTGGGTAGTAGCAAAAAAATATTACTATCTCATCACCGGATGAACTGTGGTTCACTGAGCAATTTTCATTTAATTAATTTGTAGTGTAAGAATAACATAAATAGCCAAACATGAAATAATCATATCTTATTCATGGTGTTGATGTTAACAAACTTGCAGTTGTTACTTAGGAGTTACTTATATAAATCCTATGCTATGCATTTTCATCCACATAGACCTAGCTATTCCTTAATTAAACATCACTGAAAATTTTAATGATTTGAAAATCGTGTTTCCTGTCCACACCCAAGAGTGAAATAAAAGCAAAACTTTATTCTACACATTAAAAATTTCAATTGCTGGGTTTTTATTTTGGGGATGGTGAGGGGGGGTGGGACAGATGATTTCAAAAAGCATTTTGAAAGAAAAGTAATTGATTTGTTCATTCTTGGTTGGTTCTAAACTGATCTCGAGATTGTCTATTTTCATAAATCGTTGGTCATTTCTCATTAGCTGTTTCAAGCTAATTTTGATTTGTACATACCCTGCCTTGTCACTTATTTACTACTGTACTAATTTGCACAAATCAACAAAGTGGTAACCACAACTGTGACAGGAAGAAACTGACACCTCCAGGATATTCATGCAATATGTATTTTTAATATCTTTAATAAGATGGAACTTGTATTTGTACAAAGCCTTTCGCAAGTTCTGGGCATTCCAAAGCACTTCCTCGTCAAGTAATCACAGCTGTAATGCAAGAAATGTTACGTTAAAAAATTCCACAACACTGAGGGAAGATGTTTAATGTGTCTTTCATAAATCAGCACTTTGGACAGTATAGCATTCCCTCAGTACTGCACTGGAGTGCCTGTTTATGTGGTCATATCTGTGGAGTCACAACTCCACAGCTTTCGCACTCAGGCAAGAGTGCTGTCACAGCCAAGGCTGACACCTAATTCCTGTACAATCTTTAAAAATCCTATATAAGCACATAATTCCATCTGCAAAAATCTTGACTCATAATTTTCTTGTCAATTTATTGCTATTATAACTTACATCCACATTGAGAATGGAAGCAACCAATATAAACTTGCCACCCTTTTACCTGTAGTATAGTACTGCAGAGCAATCCTTATGTTGTAAATAATTCAGCTCCAATTGACAAATTTTACCATTTAAATATAAAGGTATGAAATCAAAAGTTAAAAGCAGAACACAAGTTGAATATTATTCCTGCTTGTGAATGCCTAATTGTCTTCTGACCTCTAATCTTGCCACACCTGGGAACTGCATTTGGTCTTGATGCCATGTAACTTCAGAGTATTGACTTTCTTTTATTATGCAGATATAAATATATATAAAATGAGTCCAAATTTTGTGTCTCTAATTTCCTGCTATTCAGATTTCCAGCCAAGAGTCATGAAACATGTAATACGTTCACCACTATGGATGGGCATGTTGCAATGATATTCAAAGAACAGAAATATGTCATTTAATATGTTTTCCATCGTTTGACACAAAGAAATGCTGATTGCAAGGGGTGTTTGTTAGGCCTCAGTGTTTGTGCTCTGTTGGTGGAAAAGGTTTTCAATTTTAAAGGCAGGGTGTGGCAGAGCCCAGTCATATCCTGTTTCCTATCTCTGTCAGCCAAGGAATTCGTTGTGCACAGAAGATCTGGGCTCATTTTGTAGAAAGCATTATATATGGATAATAAAATTATTCAATATCCTGTGTAATTTCACAAGGGGTCAAGAGCAAATGTACAGTCACTCTCTGACCTGTGCCAGATTCAGAAGTTATTCTTTTTCAAACTCAATTTTGCTAGCAGCTTGGAAGACATTGACATAGGCCTGAAAGTCTCTGACCCCCATGCCAAAAATGCTCTACAATTTGACAAAAGCTCAAGATCTTAGCCATATGTGTGTGTTCACATTACAGCATCACCCTGATGCAGACAGTGATAGTTGTGCTGCAGTTAAAAATACAGGCAACTCATGTAATATCTCTCACCAATCTTTGTAACAATAATGAAGACTAACAATCTGAAAGAAAAAGGGCGAGCAATCGCCTCATCATGGGATCAGAATGTCTAATTTCGATAACAATGTATGGTTTTTAAAGTGTAGCCAATTTTCTGAGCAGACTGGCAGTCAATTGAACATAGCAACTGGGATGGGTGAGCAGTTAATCTGATTTTTTTTTGTTTAGTAGTGGTAATTGAGGAATAATGGCTAGGCCACGGGAGAGCTCCTTGCTCATCTTTGAATTGCAGCATGGAATCCTTTGATTCCATCACCTATAGGCAGGTGAGACATTGGATTTAACGTCTCATACAAAAATAAACAGCAGCTCCAGTAATACAGTACCTGAGTGAAGTGCCAGCCTAGATTATATACCGAGTTCCTGGAGTTAGGAGTTGAACCATTATTCAGAATTGAGAGTACAACTTTCTGATTCAGTGACCTTCAGAGATAAGTGAATGAGTGAATATTTCTTTTAAATTTGCAACACAGACTTTTCAAATGTGTACTGTAATCTTATGAGCTTCAACAATCTGTGAATGAAATATGCATGGTATGAGATAGTTTAAGCCAAAAGCATAAAGAATTTATCTGCATTGGCAGTGTTGCGAGAGGCTCATTAAAGAGGACCTATCCACTGTTTTCGCAACCTATATTTGAAAACTCTTCAGCATTTAGTCTTTGAAACTAGCAGCTGCAGAAAGTTTATATCGTACTAGCGGATATTTCATGATCATGAGGCTACCAAAAATATCTGAATGATGCGGAGGACAGAAAATGATATTAACTCAAAGGATGCACTTTTATAACAAGGAAGATATAGGGCAGAATTTTATAGTCCGGCCCAAGTCAATGGGCTTATGAATGGCTCGCCGCATTTTGTGGACATGCCACCACCACCATGAATTCCGCTCAATGTATATTATTCCGCTAAAAGAGGCAGCAGACTTTCTAGCTGGACTGAGGTTAACAGTGGCATTTCAAAAAGCGTGTCTTAGTATTCTTGGGGACAATTATAAATGAATTATATCAAAGCCGACCTGCACCAACACCTCTACTAAGCGGAGATGAAGCAGGATTTTTGCAGGGCTAACAAGGGGCCAGACAATGGAAGTGCGGCAGGCTCAAAAGAAGATTATTAATAGGAAATTGCCGAGTTGCAACCAAGTGCTTGTGACTGAAAAATGTGACACAGGACTGAGCATTCTTAATAGGAAAACCCTATTATGATGCCACCTTTGGGACTTAGATGTATGAAGGTCTGAACTTGATTAACAGTGAAATCTCCATGAGGAATGCTGCTAGATGATATGATATGATAGCAGTGGTGAAATATAAGTCACTTAAGATTTTGTAGCTTGCAGGTTATACAGTGTTTACTGAACAGAACATATCCTTATATATTGCTGGAAAGAAAGACACGTTGCCGAAGCTTTTTGCCTTGCACTCATCAGGACAAAAGCAAGAATGCCAAATTTCAAACTATCGCAACAACTTTTACTATTGTTTTATTGTTTGAAACTTGGCATTCTTGCATTTGTCCTGATGAGTGCAAGACAAAAAGCTTAAGTAACATGCCTCTCTTTTTAGCAATAGTCAAGTTCTGTACTACCAAACAACTGTTTGTATATCCTTATGTCTAATTCCAACAACTTCATTTTGGGAGCAGTAGTATATTTAAGTATTTATAATCATGAGCTGCAATTATCAACTGCAAAGACACGTGGAGTATAATGTGGGCAAATGTGAAATTGTTCATTTTGGCAGGAACAATAAAAAAAGAAGCTTGTTATCTAAATGATGAGAGATTGAGGAGCTCTGAGAGTCAGAGGGATCTGGGTATCCTAGTGCATGAATCACAAAAGGTTAGTAAGCAGGTACAGCAGGTAATTAGGAAAGCTATTAGAATGTTATCATTTATTGTGAGGGGAATTGATTACAAAAGTAAGGAGGTTATGCTTCAGTTCTACAGAGCATTGGTGAGACCACATCTGGAGTATTGTGTACAGTACTGGTCTCCTTATTTAAAGAAAGATGTAAAGGCATTAGATACATTTCAGAGAAGGTGTATTAGACTAACACCAGGAATGGGTGGTTGTCTTATGAGGAAAGGCTGGTCAGGTTAGTATCGACTGGAATTTAGAAGAGTAAGAGGTGACTTAATTAAAACCTTTAAGATCCTGAGGGATCTTGACAGGGTGGATGTGGAGAGGATGTTTCCTCTTGTGGGAGAATCTAGAACTAGGGGTCACTGTTTAAAAATAAGGGGCTGCTCATTTAAGACAGAAATGAGGAGAATTTTTTTCTCTGAAGGTTGAGAGTCTTTTGAACTCTTCTTCAAATGCAGTGGAAGCAGTGTCTTTGAATATTTTTAAAGCAGAGCTAGATAGATTCTTGATTAACAAGGGGGTGAAAGGTTATCAGGGGTAAGCAGGAATGTGAGGGGTTCAGGTTACAGTCAGATCAGCCATGATCTTATTGAATGGCAGACCAGGATCAAGGCATTGAGTGGCCTACTTCTGCTCCTAATTCATATGTTCGTATGCAGGAACAGAATGAAGCCTCATTTCTTTGAAATAATGAGCTAATAAATCAATCATTCAAATGATAGTAAGGGTAACATGTCTACATAGGATTTTTAACAGTCAAGCTTTTGAAGTGGAACAACTGTTGAATGTACATCCAAAATTAGTGCAACTTATTTTTCACAACTATATGATGTTGCTAATCCCCAAAGTGAAAATTACAATCTGAGAAAATGTACAAATCAAAAATTGAAGTTAAATTTATTATTGCAGAAAGAGAATATGGTTTAGAGACTGAAATTCAATGTTGGTTATAGATCTGGGTAAAGTGGATACCATCAAGTTGGTACATTTTCCTTTTACCCCTAGGAACTGGGTTTTACTCCAAACTACAGCAACAGGATAATAAGCCTCTTTTGATTTGTTAAAGCTCAGATGGGACACCTTTAAAGAAAGCTTATGTTATACCTAACTGTTAATGGGCATGTTTTTGAATGTATGGTAACACTAGGTGTTTTTTTTAAATGTCCTCAATTTGAGCTTTAAAATATCAGGTTTTCGAACAGCAATAAATGTAGAACGGCAGAAATAAGTGAATGAGAATGTCCAAACATCAAGGAAAATTTTCCACTAAGGCATTCAGCACAGAAGTTAAAGAAGTGGGTGTTGCATCTTATCACGAGCTCAGTTGCTACCACCATTACCCATCTCTGAAAAGTTCAGCAAAAAGAATTCTCTTTACCATAATCAGACTTTTTTCCCCCAAATGTCTACATTTTGTCTTCACAGTGGCGACCCAGACCAATGCTATATTTTCTTTTGACTTATCAATCCTTTGCATTCTGTTGATGGTCTGGGCATTCGCTCACCCTGTGAGATTTAGCCCAGTAGCAGACACAATGGCACCAGTACTAAAAATTCAATGAACTTAAGCAGGATACTGAAAAAAACACAAGGTCTTGGTGTGTGTTTTTTTAAACAGAAGTTTTCACCACAGTTTCGCTAACTGCTGTGTTCAAAATGCCATGTTTCAGCTCCACTTCCCACAAAAAAAAATATTGTACAGGAGAAAAGAGATCATGCTTCTCAATCTCAATTCAATTCTGACCTCGCCATTAATGTCCTGGATTCCAATATTTGCTAATATTGTGAAAAACTCACTCTCCTTGGGTGCTGCTCCCCTATCTTTCAAGATTTCCATTCCACTTCTTGTAAAACCCATCCTAGATGCTCTCAAGTCCAAGTTTTACAACCATCCCTCCACAGTCTGCTGATTTTTCTGTATTGGTGCAACTGGTTCCCTTGATCCTTGTCTTATCCAAGTATTACTCTACTTCTAATCTCCCTGATCTCTCTGCCTTGCTACATCTCTTCCCAATTTCAAAAGCCTCCTCTTCAATCTTGCCTTTGGCCACCCCTACTAATTCTTCCCCGATTGGTTCAACTTCTGATCTGCCTCTGTGTGGCTCCTTGGGATTTTTACTCTTTAAAAATCACAATGTAAACTTGTTGCCCTGGTTTGGTGGGGCATAAGCCCAATTTAATTGGTGGGATTTGATATTTTGGACTCAGTGGAGATACGCTGGTTTTGCAGCACCTTTAAGTTTTGTCCTGAAATCCACTGAACCTGGGTGTAAGTCCACCTAAGGTACAGCCTTGCAAATGATGGGTGTAGGTATCCTGAGTTAAAATTCCAACTTGCACCTCTACGAAATAAGGTAAATT
This sequence comes from Carcharodon carcharias, assembly GCF_017639515.1. Taxonomy (NCBI): domain Eukaryota; kingdom Metazoa; phylum Chordata; class Chondrichthyes; order Lamniformes; family Lamnidae; genus Carcharodon; species Carcharodon carcharias. Next base: position 43,455,512 of record NC_054488.1, on the reverse strand, counting down.
TAACATAGGTAAAGCTGAAGTTGGATAGGATATTTAAGTTGATTTGCCATGTTTCAGTGTGCTGTTTAGTAGAGGCTTAGAATTTGTCCTTAGATGTATCTTTTATCAGAATTTGTCTTGCCCTTTATTTTGGGGATTCCAAACTTCATTTAGCAGTCTGCCCCTGGGCCATTTTAAGAAAATTCCTATTGTTAACATTTAGTTTTTGGAGCAGAAAGATTAAGAGCAACAGCAGGTAACCTTGGAAGCCAGGCTTGTGAGATAGCAGGACAGGACATCCAGATCCTCCCACGCATGCCCAAACGGCTGCAGATCATTCCTTAGTGTGTCAAGAAACCAGAGGCCTATGTGTTCTTTGGTATTTTGTGCAAGTTCCCAGAACTACCACTCACACCAGAACACTGCATGGTAGAACCCCCTCTGATAGTGCCACAAAAAGTTGCATTGGGCCCTGTTGCTATCCCTGCCACCTGCCACACATCCTCGGAAGGATTTATCATCCTATGGTTCTGATGCATTAAAAACATTTGTCTTTTCAGGACAAGACCTCTGCAATCATCAACTGAAGTCCCAATAGCCAGGGTCTGACATTTCTTAAACCTCAACTCAGGTATATCGTTGTTCCACTTTCTCATCCTCTGGCTTGAGTTGTGAATCATTCAATATCAATTCCTCATCCATCTGTATCACCCAGAGTTAATTCATCTTTGATATCTCCATCCCCTACCTCATTAGCTTAGTCAGTTCCCATGATTTGCCTTGCCCAGCCCTCTGAATTTTCATGGAGTCAGGACAGCTTCTTCAAGAGGAACCATAGTGTGGATTCGGGAATCATTTGAAAAGTTCAAAAGCTCTTACCTGTGCCTCCAGCCACTCTCCATGGACCCTCTTACCTGCCAAACCAACTCATGCCCCCTAGCCTCTCCCCATGGCCCCTCTGCCCTCCATACCAACTCATACCCCCAGCTACTCCCCATGGCCCCCCATACCAACTTATGCTGCTGTTCCTCCTTCTTTGCCTTTCCTTCCCTGAAATTATGTACATTCTTTTCCTATTGAACAGCAGAATGATTATTATTGTCAATCATAGAACGCTGCTGTTGACAACTATTTGAGAATTCTCATCAATTAGGAAATTCCCACTGAAATAGTGAGGCTTCACTAGGGCATGCATGGTATTCCAAATCAATTTATATGGTGGGACTGATTTCATATCCTGATATTTGGAGCTGGATTTTTGTGGATTCAGTATGACTCCAGAGCCATTTAAAAATGACAAGCAAGACCTGATTCTGGGATTCACAGCACTGCCAATTTTCTCTAGCACGACACATGGGTGTATGTAACAACCTGCACTCCCAACCTGGCTGGTTCTATTACAGGGTAGGCATCGCCTAGCCTCCTGCATTTTCATGGAGTGAGGCCAGCTTCTCAATGAGGAGTTGTGAACCATAGTCTGGATTCGGGAACCATTTGAAAGGCAAGTTCAAAAGTTCTTGCCCACACCCAGCAGCCACTCCCCATGGCCCCTCATATGCCCCATACCAACTCATGTCCCCAGCTGCTACTCCACATGGCCCCTTATCCCTCCATACCAACTCATGCCCTTTTTTTTAATTCATTCACAGGAGGTGAGCTTCGCTGGCTGAGCCAGCATTTATTATCCATCCGTAGTTGCCCTTTAGAAGGTGGTGGTGAGCTGCCTTCTTGAACCACTGCTAGGAAGGGAGTTCCAAGATTTTGACCCAGTGACAGTGAAGGAACAGTGATATATTTCCAAGTCAGGATAGTGAGTGACTTGGAGGGGAACCTCCAGGTGATGGTGTTCCCATCTATCTGCTGCCCTTGTCCTTCTAGATGGTAGTGGTCATGGGTTTGGAAGGTGCTGACCAAGGAGCCTTAGTGAATTCCTGCAGTGCATCTGGTAGATGGTACACATTGCTGCTAGTATGCGTCGGTGGTGAAGGGAGTGAATGTTTGCAGATGTGGTACCAATCAAGCGGATTGCTTTGTCCTGGATGAGGTCCAGCTTCTTCAGTGTTGTAGGAGCTGCACTAATCCAGGCAAGTGGGGAGTATTCCATCACATTCCTACCTTGTGCCTTGTAGATGGTGGACAGGCTTTGAGGAGTCAGGAGGTGGGTTACTTGTCACTGGATTCCTAGCATCTGACTTGGTCTTGTGGCCACAGTATTTATATGACTAGTCCAATTCAGTTTCTGATCAATGATAACTCCCAGGATGTTGATAGTGGGGAATTCAGTGATGGTAATGCCATTGAACATCAAGGGGCCATTCACCCAAAATGCAGAGTACATAACCAGTGAGCTATATAGCAGTGGCAAGTGGGCTGATAAATGAAAACATCCATTCAGAAATGTTCTTTGAAAAAAAAAATCTGCTGTTCCTATAACCCCATAAGTGTCAATCACACATAATAAAATATCAGTAAGAGGCTTCAAACACTTAACACCTCAGATGTGTGACAAGGCAGAACATATTATTTAACTATATAAAGTATGACAAAATCTGCAATGCGAAAAGCTAAGACAAACAATAATGTCAACCAGACAAAGTGAATTTCCATCTCTTTAATTATCGTACATATAGAACAATTATTGTAAACAGTGGTAATTATGATTGTGAAAAACAAAATATTAAGAACAGTGGGAACTCTGACGTCACAGAGTGCAGAAATTGTAGTTGGGGTTCAGGATCGGCACATCACATCCGTCCTCAGTAATGCCTCATTTAGAAATACTGGACGCAAAATAGTAAAACGTTCCATTTTCAAACATCTTTTACAAAGATTAAAAATGCACCAAGCCAAGAAAATTAAATAAAAAGATAGTGGTCTATTTGAGTTAATTCTACTCTTTAATATCATGCTTAATTCTGATATGCCTGTTACAGGATGCTGATGTTCAGATTTATTTGATAACACATTGATGGGACGTTCTTTTTGTGCAGCAATGTTCCTTGGACAACTTTGCAGAGATCAGCACTTGTACTTTACCTGGCTTTCTTGGCCTGAGAGGAAATAAATAAAAATGTACATTATAGTTATAGAAAAAAAAACTAGTAAAACATTAAATGAGGATGGTCAAGTGCATTGCTGCATAACATGAAAAGCTTCATATGAAAGCAGGTGGGTTTTCATCCATCATAGAGTTCCCAGTCTCAGGCTGCCTTTCAAGAGTAGCAGTGAGTACAATGAAGATTAATCTTACAAGGTGAAAAAGGAGAGAGAAGTCAGGGGCCAGGTTATCCAGGCTGCTGTTAGTGTAGGGTAGAGAGTAGAACTGTCAAAAAGTCTTGTGAGCATGCAGTAATCCAGTTTCTCAAATGGGAAATTTTTAAAAATTATCTTGTTGTAATGATTGTTTCAGAGTCTGAGCATTAGCCTTGTATTGGAGTTATTAAAAAAGCGAAGACTTACAAAATATTTAAGATATAACTTTTACAAGCCATTAATGCTTCTTCTGTTACACACAAATGTTCCTTGTACAATGAAGAATTATTACCTTATTACACAGGTTAACTATCAGTTACTGAATAGTCTATGTATACCATAGATTTGTTAAATGTTGGGTGGGAACAATGACTCATGTGCAAAATACTTTATTATGCTTCCATAGTTCTACAATTTGCCTCACACAATGTCTCTTCGGATAGCAGAGATGGAAAATCCAGTATTTGGGGTTTAAGCTAAATAACTGCAGCTTATACAGCCCTGTGAAGACAATTATAATACATCTGGAACTGATTTTGAAAGGACACACAAATTTGTGTACTATTCACCCAGAACTAAACATTTTAATTAATTTATGGCCAACATTGTATTTACAGCTTAGTTTTCTTTAAATATTGTTAAAAAAGTGAAGAAAAGTTGTTATTTCCAAATAGAATTAAACATTTAGTTGGAACTTTATCTTTGGGTGCTTCCAATATTAAAAATAATGTACTGACTAAATAAGTACAACAAATGTAGCTGCAATGACCTTTAGATGTACCACTGTTTACTGTAGCCAGTTATAATTCAGTTTGCAATTGTGTATAATATTTAAGACTATTTCAGTTATGGAAAATAGATATTATAATAGTGTGCATGTTTTCAGACTATTTTGCAGGTGAAATGTTGTTGCACTTCATTTTTCGTTTTCTGATAGAAAAAAAACTTACATTTAATGTAAAGCAGCTCTTAAGTGCCTGAAACTCTTTTGCACACATGTCCTTTCGGAGGTCCTTGCTTCCCTGGGTATTTGCAGCCACACATCTCCCATATACTGATGCCTTCAAATCAAAAATCGGAGATGGAATAAGCAAATATACTAGAGAGAAGAGATCACACCAGCTAGAAATGTGTTGTTAATAAAAAACTACACAAAAATAAGAAAATAAATAGAAAATACTGAACATACACAAGTCAGTCAGCAGCTGTAAAGATTAACGACAGGGCTAACATTTTAGCTGTACGACTCTTAGAATTGAAAAGTAATTAAGCAGTTGGGTGAATGAAAGAAGAAAATAGGAGGTGATAACAGAAACACTAATCACAGAGAGCAAATTAATGCACCGAATGCTGCAGTCAGCCTAATAAAGTAATAGATTATAGTGAGGCAATAAAAGGAGGCAAAAACGAAATGCAAGTAGGTAAGATGATGAAAAGTACTGGAGAAATCCATGCAACTATAATGGCAAGGAAGTGATTAAAATAAAAGATTCAGGGATTCAAAAATGAGAACAGCAAATGCTGGAATACAAAATAGGCTCACCAGTCACAGCAAGAGAAAAAAAACTCAAGTCTGGCAATGTTAAATTCAGACCAGAAATCTAAAAAGTGCCCAAAATAACATGTCATTCCTTACGCTTTGCTGATAACATTGTATAGCAGACAAGTTTTGTTTATTGGAAACAAATAATTTTGTTTCTTAATATTTGCCTCTTCAGCACTTTAATCTCCAGAGTTACCCAACCATTTATCAATTAAGGACTGGAACAACCTTCCACTTATCTTAATCTCTATACCCTCTAAGGATGGAAAATCCATTGAACTCTTTAATGTTACCACTGACTGCACTCACTGTGCACTTTGTGAAAATCCCTGGTGGAAGACTACAGATGGAAACATTACCAAGTATCCTTGGCTTCTTCTTTGCCTCCTCTTCCTTATCAGCTTGTCAGCCTCATTATCTGGAGGCTTGCAGTCATTTTCCGCATCTATATTGAATACACCCAGCTCCACCCCTCTCAAAACTGTGACCACCTGCATGCTGTCAGACTGCCTTACTCATCTACCTTTGCATATGAGTCACACTTTGCCCCAACAGAAACCATCATTTTTAGACCCTCCCCAAACTCCACTACCTCATCAATGACTTAATCACCCCCCAAGGCCACTGATTCAGAGTATACCAGACCTTGCAAACCTTAGGGTTTTGTTCAATAAAGGTCTTAGCTTCAACCACCAACATCTTATTCATCACCAATACCATCTCAACTTCAACAACAGTGCTTGCTCCACCACTAGCATTTAGCCCTTAGTTCTGTATCCCGTTGCACCTTACTAAGCTCCAATGACTTCCTTTTCTCTCCCACACATACTTAACAAGCTCCTATTGTTCAACCTCCTCCGGACTTACAACCTCCTGCACCTGTCAGTGCTTTGACTTTTATGATCTGGGCCTGATGCTCATCCTCTGCTCTCCAACTCCACCTTTAATCGCAGAACTTGCAGTCACCTCAGCCCTCCTCTGGTCAACCCCCTCGCTCTCTCTATCCTTCGGTAACAGCTGGATCCTCATCCTCCTATTAACTTCCATTTGTCAAACATCTTGGGAAGATTTGTTTTAACGTCGAGGTCAACTTAATGAATCCAGGTTCCTCCTGTTGACTCGTGAGCAAAAGAGATTGTACAATCCCGACATTCTGAAAGACAACAACTGGATAAAATTTGAACCCACTTCTTCAGCACATGCTGCCATGAAATCAGGGAAACTCCTGAGTTTATCCCTTGTGCGGATCCAGATCTCCTTGCCCGGCATAGCCCTGTCGGTCAGGAAGAGGTGAAGCCGCCACTCGGCTTGACCTGGGCGCAGCCATCTTGGTCCCAGTGACGAGGATTCCGGTTCCGCTGGGGTGGGTGAGGCCACCTACCCAACCACCTACCAGATGGCTGGCCGCTGATTGGCAGATGGACGGACGTCACCGGGAGGGGCAAGGTCGGCCGCTGATTGGACGGAGGCCGCCGCCGTCGGTCAAAGGTCGACGGGCGGCTGGAGGTGATGGCAACGGTGGGGGAGAAGCTGGGATTCCTGCAGCGAGTGAGTGAGTTGGAGCCCGGTTCAGTGCGGGCGGCGGGGGTGTCAGTCACACTGTGCACCCGAGACTTGTTTGTCGAGGCCCCGGGGGGTGGGGCTGTGGGTGTGGAGTGGAAAATGATGGCAGAAACCTGGCCCCTATTTGTAAGGCCCTGGACCAGCAGCCAGGGATTGGCATTGTCAATGATTAAAGCCCTTTCAGGCAGATTTTAACAGTGTCGCACTGCTATTGATATTTTATATATTCTATTTTATATAATTATATATTTTTTTTTACATATAGAAAGTGTATATGATGTGTGTGGTAAAATTGTAATCCTACTGGTGTATGGTGTGGTTTCTGTGCATTTTAATACCATATCTGTGCTGCTGTTTGGGGATTATCTCTAATTTCTTGTTATTTCAAATGGTGGTTGTTTTAAAACTTACACTCAAACTTTCTAGGCACAGTTGAGAGGTTTTTTTTGATGTGATCACCTGTTGGTGTCATCTTGTCGCAAGTAGTGACTAAAACGCATTTGTTCATCTGTTTATCAAATAAAAACACTAATGATGATGCACCAGGTATGCCAGGAACTACAGTTACAAAGACATGGCATAGATAGAATTGTGTTGTGTCTTTGTTTCTTTTCTTTTTGCCCCGATTTTAAAAAACAAGTTAACTTATTAAAAATAAATCTTTTATTGAAGTCTGACCTTTTCGTAGACTCTTGCTGAAGATAATGCGGTAGCTGACACATTTTAGTTCTGGGGATCCTGATCAAGTCTCATTTGGGGTTAGGTATGATTGTTTCAAGAGCTGTTCATTCTGCTTGTGCTGGCCCTGGATGTAATGTTTCTACCAATAAAAATGTTGAATGGCTTTTCTCTTTTCGGTCCCTCCGATTGTCCTGCACTTGTCTGCGTGTCTTTTATTACCAATCATATAACCCCCATTGTCTTCGTTGATTTAACTAGTCCAAGGAATCACAAAAGCATGTTTGTATTATTGTTAATGCCAGTTGGTAGGCCTGTCATCTTCAGGGAGAAAAAAATAATCAAATTTATTTTCCATAACTAGCAACTTCTATTATCCCAGTCCCTCACCTTGACCTCCCTGGTCTGTGGCAGCAGGTGTGTGTGTGTGGCATGAAGGTGACAGCCTCAAATATCTGCAGCCTGCAAGTTCAATTTCAGCTATCTGGGAGCTCTAATGAACAAAGAATTTGGGCCACCTTTGCTGTGTGCTGATACCCAGCCAGCTAGACTCCTCTCCGCCCAGTTTAGCCTGCCATCAAATGTTAAAGAAACAGAATTGGTGGTTCATTTCTGAGGAGGAGATGCATTAGAAGTTATGTTTCTAGTTCATTTAAGCACTCTTATGCTTCCTAATAATGGATTTTTTTTTAAAAAGTCCTTTTGATTTTCAGCAAGCAATCAAACCGTCACTTTCCAAACGTTACCTCAATTGTTGCTCTCATGCAACTCCCTGCCTAAGATAAAGTCAAAGACAACGTGTCCAATCTAACACCACACCCTTTCTCAGCAGTGGTTCCATACCGTGGCCAGTCAAGTGTGTGTCTTTGCTATTCTCTCCCACCCAGAGTTTCGGGACAGTGAGCCATTAAATGTTAAAAAGTGGCTTGATCAGGGTTCCGTGAATTTGAGCTTCTAAATGCAATGTTGTGGGAATTCCACTACTAATTCTAAACTTCTTTCACTTGCAGATTTAAGTCAGAGACATATATATAGGAAAATCTGACCTGATAGCTTCAAAAAGTGTAAGCCATTCAAGAATAGCCCTGGTTAGCCTATGACTTGTACAAAAGAGTCACAGAATAGGTTTGTAACATAAGCTATAGATATTCCCAAAACTCCTTCACCTATATTAGAGAAACAAAAAGTATATGAAGGCTTACTGTCAAATGTTAAAGAAACAGAATTGGTGGTTCATTTCTGAGGAGGAGATGCATTAGAAGTTATGTTTCTAATTCATTTTAGCACTTTTATGCTTCCTAATAATGGATTTTTTTAAAAAATCCTTTTGATTTTAAACAAGCAATCAAACCGTCACTTCCCAAACGTTACCTCAATTGTCGCTCTCATCCAACTCCCTGCCTAAGATAAAGTCAAAGACAGCGTGTCCAATCTAACACTACACTGTTTCACAGTGATATTCTTAACCTCCTCTTGGCTAGAACTCCTGCCCTTCTTCAAGTAGTGCCATAGGGGCTTTATACACCCATCTGAGAAGATGGCTAGAGCCTCGGGTTAAAAATCTCATTCAAAAGCTGCAACCCTCGATAATGTGTACGTTCTTGGTACTGCGCTGAATTGTCAGCCTATGTTATATGCTCCAATTTCTGGAGTGGGATATGAACCCATGGTTTTCTGGCATGGAGAAAGAAAGCTGCCATTAAGGCAAAGCTAACATTTCAGTTATAGTTTGCAGTATTGGGCCCAAGCAGTGACGAGCAGCATCCATGAGGGTTTCTCTCAACCCTTGGCCTATTTGTGTTACAATTCTGGAATTATATTTGTCACCTCTTGTACCGATGCGAAAGTGGAATTATAATTGTCCTTGAATTTACAGTCCCTATTTTCCCACTGGGCCAAACAATTAATACTGCAGATTCTGGAACTCTTAAATAAAAACTGAAAATGCTGGAAATACTCAGTAGGTCAGGTATCATCTGTGGAGAGAGAAACAGTTAATGTTTCGGGTCGATGAGCTTTCAGCAGAACAACGAAAAGTTAAAGATGTAATAGGTAATCCTCAAGCATGAGGAATAGCACCTCATCTTTCGATTAGGCACTATTCAGCCTTCTGAACTAAATGCTGAGTTCAACGATTTCAGACTGTAAACTTTCTTCCTCCACCCCACCAATTTTGTTTCCTTTTCTTTGCACGTTTTGGTTTTCTATTTTGTATTTTGCTTTCAGACAGTAGCACACCTGCTCTAGGCACATCTTTTGTTTCTTTTGCTACCCCACCACCATTTCCTTTGGCCCTGGAAAACTAACTCTTCTATCATTCAATCTCACCTGTTTTTCACCCTAACACAGACCTTCCTTTGTCCATGTCCCATCCACCTCTTGCTCAAAACCTATTACATTTCTAACTTTTCCTAGTTCTGATGAAAGGTCCTTGACCTGAAGCGTTAATTCTGTTTTTCTCTCCACAGATGCTGTCTGACCTGCTGAGCATTTCCAGCATTTTCTGCTTTTAGGTCTTTATTTTAGTTTTGTTTCTCAGCATTGTTTTGGTTTGAATGACTCAGTACCATACCTTGTTAATTTACACAGTGAGCAATCCAGAAAGAACAATTAAAGTAATAGATTTATTTAAAAGTTGTTTCTGATCCAAAAGTACACTAACGCATTTGTATGAAAATCTGAGGATACTTCACACTGGAGATTCATAGAAATATGTGTACATTAAAAATTGAAAATGATGTTAATTACTCCATAAGTGGTTAATATGTGAAAATGACTGACAACTATTAATAATGAAATTTTCTTCCTCCTAGAATTAAATTTGACAAAGCTCTTAATTCTTTCACTTTGGTGTCTTTAATTATAGTGTCTGACTTGCTATCTTTTTAGGATTTATTCTCTAATTTGAAATGCAGCAGCTGTTTTTCATAAAATAATGAAAGCTCGTTTTGGGCTTTAGAAGTTGGATTTTCTTGTTTGTTCCATTGTTGCTGTTCCCGATTTTTGGGCACTGTTACTTAACAAGACTGAAACCCTTTGTCATGCTTTCCTGACCAGCAGAATTGACTTCTCCAAGACTTCTCTCATTGTTCTCCCCAGATTTGATGATGCAGTTAAAATACATAACCTCCAACTTGTCCAAAATTCTGTCCTATTCCAAGTTTTAATGCTCATCAACCTTCTGCATGCCATTCTCCTCATCATTTTCAAAACCATCATTCTCAGTCAGAAATCCCTCTGTGGTCTCACTACACCTTAATCTTCTTCAGGACTGCATCCCAGGCCACGCACTCTGCTGTTTGAAGCATTAACTTCCTACTAATCTTCTATTCCTCTGCTCATCAACAGTGGCAACACCTGCAGTCTTGCTCCTACTCGCTGGAACCCTTTCCTTGAATCCTTCAATCATGCTAACTCTTCCGCCTTCAAAGTCTCTTTAGTCATACCTTTGGTCATCTTCCTAACTAGCTTGTTGTTGCTCAATGTCTATTTCATCTCTCTGTAAAGTTTGAGATGTTCACTACATTAAAATGCTTTCTTTATGCAAGTTTCCATTAGTAGTTGTGACAAAATGTACCTGAGAAATGTGAATTCCAGTTATGGTGACAAGGAAAACTATTGCTCTGCATCATTATTTTGCTTCATTTAGTGGCCAGGCTGAGAACTAATTATGGGAGATGAACTCTTGATATCCTCCTAGGGGTTTCAGTGATAAAAGTTCAGCTGAGGACTGGAATGGGATACCACCATCACAAGAAGCAACTGAATAACCTTTCTCATTTGTGTACTGACACCTTGAATTGTGGTGTCAGCTGTGGACAATGGCTTTGATCACTTGAAGATTATTAGGCCTTCTGTCTTGTACAGTAAGTAAATTGTGTGCTTCACAGCTTATCAACAGGTATACTCCTCCTTGTAGCTTTATTTGTGCAAAACTGGTTGCTGTAACTAAATTCCCTTTTATTTTATTTTTTTTCTTTCCAGCTTCCTATGTTGATGAAAGCAACATCAGATGATGAAGTACCATGTCCTGGGTATCTATTTGAGGAGATTGCCAGTATCCTTACATGGTGCATTCACAATTTCCTCTGAGTTTAACTGCCCAGTTTTCTGTTGGAAAAGTAAAAATGGATCCTTGAAGCAAATTATTTTTGGTTTTAGTAAATTGCAAAGTTTGTACACATTGGAGAAACAACAGGAATGGGCCGATTTTGAATGGATTCCTTTTAAAGTCATCAAATGTCCCATCACCTTTCAGCTCCAGACCTTCTCTCCCAAAAATATGTATTCAAACCTTCCAATCTGACTTCTACCCATTCCCTGGCCAGTACCATCTTCCGTGACCATGACCAGGAATGTCTTATTTATTGTCCTCTACTATCTTTTTGCAAAGTTTGATACAATTGAACATGCTGTTTCTCTCACCAGCTCGCCTCCATTGTCCAGCTCTATGGCACTGACCCAAAATAGTGCCACTCCCTCCTATCCAGACCCAGTCACTTTATCTCTAGCAATGGCTTCTCCTTCACTCTCTGTACAATAACCTCTGGAGTCGTCAAAAGATCTACCCATTTTCTCACTTACATGCTACCCCTTGTTGACATAATCTGCAGACATGGATTCAATTTTTATTTATATTGATGATATTCTGTTCCTGGATCACTTCCCTCAAACCACAGATTACCTTGGCATTGTCAGACACTTGTTCCACATTAAGTCTTGGATGAATTATAACTTCCCATTGAGAAGAACAAAGACATTACTCTCAGCCCCTACCACAAACTCTGCCCCATTGACACTAATTCCATCACAGTCCTTGATCTCTTCCACTTACTAAAAAAAGCCATTCAAAGCCTTTTTGTCCTGTTCAACCCTGAGCAATGGTTCATAACCCACTTCTTATCTGTTACCAAGATCACTTTTTTCCATCGCCACAATCTTGCTCGTTTCACCTCATGCCTCAATCCTTCCACCTTTGAAACTTTTAATGATTGAAATCCTTATCTGTGTTTTTGTCACTTGGAAACTGATTTGTTTTAATGCTCTCCTCACTGGCCTTGATAAGCATCATGTTCTGCCCACACGTCACTTTTGGACCTACACTGGCTCCCTGTCGCTAACATATTCAGTTTTAAAATGCCTGTTTTAAAAAATCCTTCCATGGCCTTACTCCATCCTGCTTCTGAAACCTCCTCCAGATTTCCTTACCTTCTCACACTCTTCAGTCATCTTAACTTTGACCTTCGACGCACCCTTCCTCCCTTTGCTCCATCATTGAAGGCAGAGATTTCAGTTCCCAAGGCCCTACTCCATCTATAAACCCTTTATTTCTTTACTTCCCTATAAAACCTTCTCAAACCTTGTCTTTTCACATAAGCCTTTAACCACTCCTCTTAAATTACCTCTTCTGGCTTGATATTTCTGGTTTTACTATTTTGTGTCTTGGGATTCTTTTTTTACTACAGACACCATATTTGTTGCTGTTATTTACTCAACCCTGTAGTCTAGTATATTAAAAAGGATAAGAACCTATCATCAAGCTGGAGTTACTGGTTTATTTCAACCTGAGAAAATAATCAGTCTTACATTGTTTAAGTTTGCCGTTAATGGTAGAGTTATATCCTAACCGAATGGAACTGCAGAAATTTCTCATGAGTCTGTAGGATTGTGTCAGTGCCTACTGGAGTACCTGCTGGAGCGACTGCAGAGCCATTCCTGTTATGTCAAACTGAAGGTGGGTAATACTCCTTTTGACCTCACGTATTATTTGCCCAGTGTAGATTCAGCATGACTGTAAAGCTCTTAGTTCTGTTTAAAAAAAAAATAGGGAAACAAGCCCCTTTGATCTATTTATTTGACTTATAAAAAAGAACAAAACACTCTTGGTGACCAGTAATGTAGCACAGTGGTGTACCAACATCATATATAGGGTGAGGGTGGCATTTTCATCATACTGAGTTTCTGATCTCTGGAACGCTTTTGCACAAAGAATGGACCCCCCCCCCCCCCGCCTGCCATTTAAAGGAATCATGATCTATTTACAGTTTAGTTGCTGTATTATTCCTTCTGGCTGGTGGTGCATTTTTGGAGCTTTCCTATATTTGTCTAAGGTATCAGTAGTTTGCTGGGCGTGAACTGACTATTTTATTGTAACTCAGCAGGCTGAACAGCGGCCTCCTGTACCGTTATGATTCTGTGACTCTGAAATTTAAAAGCTCATGCTGAAACAAGTTGCTTTCAAACCATGAGTGGCCTGGTAGGGTTGTTTCTTGTAATTGAGCATGACTGAGTGAGTAAAGAAAGGCTGAGCAGGACAAGCTGCTAGAAGAGGGAGGGGCAAGGTGAGGAGAAGTGCTTTTGGCAGTGGGCCATATCCAACGAGGGCCTTCAGCAAGCAATTTTCTTATCTCAACTTGAGCAATGACCAATGTTTGAGACATCTCCAGCTCACGAAAGAGGTCATGATGGAAATCTGCCAACTACTGCAGCCAAAGCTGAAACCTCAAAATAGGACATAAAAAGTATCATCCGTGGCTCTCAACTTTTATGCATCTGGCTTTTTCCAGGCTTCTGCTAGGGATATTAGCAACATCTCATAGTTTGTAGTACACTGCTGCACAAGGGAGGTCTCTAAACAAAGAGAAACAGCGTTATCTCTCTTTTGTTAAAGACAAGTAGGTGAAGCGAGCATAAGGGTTTACTTGGATTGAAGGCTTCCTTTTAGCAGAGGGTGTCATTGACTCCATGCACCTTGTTTTGCATACGCCTCAATTGAACTGTGCTGTTTTCCTGAGCTCAAAGAAATTCCACACCCTCAGTGTGCAGCTGACATATGCAGGACATCATTCAGGTCGGTGCCCATTGTCCTGGCAGCAGTCATGGTTTCCTTCCTTCTGCAGCAGTCCATTGTGCCAGATGCATTTGACCTGCCATGGTAAGTCAAAGATTACTGGGTGACCAAGGTTATCCACTCATCACATAGTTGATGGCTCTAGTCTGGAACCCTCAAACATGTGCACAATAGGCATATAATGAGAGCCATGCTGCCACAAGGAACATTATAGAGCACAGGCATCTCCATCCTCATCGACATCCTGGTACAACGCTTCTGCCTGGGCCAGAGGAGCCGTGTAGTATTCAGCTGAGCAAGGAACAAGGTATACTTTGTTCTGCACGCTACACGAGTTGGCCATTATGAGGGAACAGCCTTGGTAAGCACTGATCATGGAGAAGCTGAGGAGCAGGGGCATGAGGAGGAGAAAGTGAAGGAACAGGAAGAGGAAAGGAGGATACAATCCAGACAACCCCTTTCTGCCCAGACTTGACATGATCAAATAGTCTCAACCAGTTCACCATTCACTAATCATGTTCCTGTCCTCAATCACTGACCATCACATTGTCCTCTTTGCCACAACGCAAAAATAAAAGACAACAGTAACTGCATATTCCATTCCAAATTATGTGCCCGTGAAGGATGACCTTGAGTAGCTCTGCATAAAAGGTCTGACTTCATACTACACTGTTTTAGCCTGGGCTGGTTGTCTGACAGGGAAAGACAAGTGCACTGGCAGAATAGCAGGGGTGGGAGCATGAATGCTGTCATCCTAAGGGAGAACTGCAGGTTCGTACTCCATGGAGCCACTGCTATCCTGTGTCAGTGCTTCAGCAGTCCTAGAAATCTTTTGGAGAAAAGTTGATGGACTGCGTTGATGCCCTATAACCTCCTTTGAAATGGTATCATGAGGCATGATGGCAGCAGTCTAGGTTTCCTTTGCAGCACTCAGACCTCTGGTGGAAGCTGCTTGTGCTGTAGTGGAAGCTGAGACATCGCCCATTAGATTCCACAGATATGGTGATGGAGGTGACCATGTTGGAAAGGATGGGCTCTAAGCTCTGCACAAAATCCTGTGCAAGTTGCTGTTGGACTCCTTGACATTGGCTTTCTGGCAGACTGATCCCTCCTTCATCTCAGCCTCTAAAATGGGCACAGCATCAGCATCTGAGCTGGTGTCTGTTACTGAAATCGAGTGACGGTGTCTATCTTCACTTTCTTCTTCCCCTGGTTCCACTAACTGGGCAGGTTTCAGTTCTTGAGTATCTGAAGTGAAAAAGGGACAAGTGGGAGGTTGTGGTGAAGGGAGAGGAGAAAGTAAGAAGTGCGTGCTTACGCCATCAGCAGCATCTCCCTCAGAAGGGATTGTGGGATATGGGAGAAGTGGGATAAGAGAAGGAGGATTAAGTATGCCGATACTCTCATCATCAATCGGTTAGCCCCATCAGTGGCCAAGGTCTTTGCAATTCCCCCTTCCCATGGTGGCCAGCTCTGTCTCCACATAGGAGTTAAAACATGGAAGTGAGTTTGTCCCCCTCCAGCTCTTTACTACTGCCCCCTGTATTATGCTACCTTCTGCAAAAAAAAGAGATCAATTTGCTGGTGAGTGTCCTGCAATATGTTAGGGTGATGTGGCTGAACAGCTGCGAGTGTGTGGCCAAGTTGTGGGTGCTAGGCTTGCTACCATGTGTGTGTGAATGTTAGGTAAAGCAAATGAATAGTAGGGTTGAGTCCTGATTGATAGAGACTGTTGGCAGCTGAGTGATGGAGATGTGGTGAATTAAGCTAGTGATGCAGCTGGTAGGATATAATTTAAAAACGAACACTCATCTTGACAACTTGTGAGCCATCATTAAACTTCTTCATGCATGGCATCAGTGTTCGAGGACTAACACTTGTGGCATTAGCCTCTGTCACTATGTCTTCCCACTGCCTCCTGAGCATGTTGCTAGATATATTCTACACCTTAGCCCCCCCACCAATACAGGATATTTCTCTTTCGTTCCACATCATCCTTCAAGGCCTCCAGCACATTTTCAGAAAATGTTGAATTTTGCTCTCTATGGTCAGCCATTCGTCACTCTTTTTTAAAGCACAGATTCACTTCTGAAACAACTGCTAGCACCTATTCCAGCCACGATGCACCTTCCCTTTTAAGAGGTACAAGCTGCCTTTAAGTAGCACCAGCACTCATGGTATCAGGCCCTGTGCTAATGCATGTAGTCAATGAATAGCACGGGGAGCGTTGGCTACATACAGCAATCATTTAAAACAACAGGCAGCAAGAATTTGATGAGCATAGGTTAAAAGAGCATTGCAATCTCTGTTCCTCTGTTTTCGGGGGTTATCCAACTTAACCTCCATGGTATTTTGGGAAACCATCTAGCTTACTCTTCCAAATCTCCTATCTGTCTCCTTGCTCTAATCCCAGAACTAATAATCCTGTATCTTTTTTTCCTATTAGCAATGATCATATATGAAGAAATTGCCTTGATTTTCTTTTCCATAACTCCCTTGTAATATATTTCACAATTCTATCACCCTTTAACTGAAAAAAAGTTGCCTAAATTTCCTATTTTTGTTTGATACTCTTAATTTTACACTATGCTCTCTAGTTCTTGCATCCTGTGTCCAATAAAGAAACTTTTTGGATTCAATTCTCTATACCTTTGTAAAGATTAAAGACTTCCATCAGGTTTGTGCCTCCCTTTTTCAAGAGAGTTAATTACCTCTATAGATGACTTTTCTGCAAGACTCTGCCCCTCTAAGTTTTTCCTCAGAGGAATTTCCCTGCAGCAGTTCTACTTCTGCCCAGTACTGAACTCAAAACTGAACACAGTAATCTATTTGTGGCCTCACCACGGCCAGACGCAACTTCTGCCTCACCTCGTTTGACTGAGATGCGAACACTGAACTTGGCTCTAATGACCTATTTACCAAAACTCCCATATTTCTTGCTGCTGTGTTACCTGAACACATTGCCACTTAACATGTTATTCAAATTCTTGCTTCTTTTTCCTGATTTTATTGATCTATTCTTTTTAACTTGCTCAATATATTCTCTCGAGATACCTGCACTCCCCCAATTTTGGTCTCTTGCGTTCTGATTTTAATCACTGCACCACTGGCGGCTGTGCCTACAGTTGCCTAAGTAGGACCTCAGTTCTGAAATGCCTCCCTAACCTCTCTGCCTCTTAACTTCTCCTGTCCTTTTTTAAGATGCTCCTTAAAGCCTACCTCTCTAACAGGTTTTGGTCACCTTTCCCGATTTCTCCTTCTGTGGCTTGGTGTCAAAAAATGTGCCAAAAATCTTAAGCGCCTTCATTAAATACACTTTATAAATGTAAGTTGCTGTTCTTGAGCCCCCGAGAAAAAAATTGCTGTCCGAGGATATTGCACACTTTGGCTGAGGGGACAATGGATTGAGCAGTATTTAATTTACATGCCGATCTCGCCTCTCCTGAACAGTCTAGAAGGTTGTCTTAAATGGGCACTTCAATCTAAAAATCTGGTAAATCACAACATAATAGTAACAATTGGGTTTGAGATTTACAAAAAGTATGAATTTTGGTGCCATTTTATATTAAAGTACTGCCAACAAAATAATATACTAAGGTGAGAATAAAAAAGGATTATGTGCATTTTGTGAAACAAAGAAAATATACAGTTGCCAATAAAAGCCAAACTAAATGGGTTTCTTGATTTCCAATGAACTCTGGAATTTCTTTCCATCTTTGCCTGACAAATACAATTAAGGAGCAGCTGGTAAATGAGCCAATTGCAAAAGTCTTGCTAAATAATGCTATGAAATGTGAATTTTTTAAAAAATAGGGTCTGGTAGCACTCAAATTGTCTTACGTGTCATAATTTGCAAGCTTGCATAAAAATTGGGCAGGGTGTTGATCCATGAATAAAAAAAAGGTTATATTCTCACTAGCACTCGTCAGCTCATTTACACAGAAAAGTAGACAAAAGGTGCCATTGTGCTGTGTTAGAGGCATGTTGGCTTACATTCAGAGAGCAGTAAAACTGTCTGCTCCATCTTTGTGCTTATTGATAGGTTCTCAAGATATTGCGGCATGTATGTAATCATGGTTCACCTCAATTTATTCTGGAGCTTCGGAGGAATGCTACCCTCATTCAAGAGGTAACAGGTAAGAATTAAAAATAGCTGGTAAGCTGTTATAATGTAAGGCCCATTGTATTGTCTGTAACAAAAGAGAGCAGCACCTTCAACTTTGGTTCATAAAACGGGTGGTAGCAGAATGGTCGACTTATACAACCCATTGGATTTGCAAGGAAGGTTGGGCAGTGTGTCTAATGTGCGGCAGTTCCACTTCCTCCTGTTTTCTACCCTACCCTCTGCATTTGGAATTTCCACCCAATATTTCCACTTCTAATTTCTAAAAGTGAATGTAAGCCATCGGCATCACTGCCTGTTTTGTAGTTGTCACCACATGCTCACACATCCCTGTTTGTTATAACCTTCTTGACTGGGAGATCAGTAACAACCAGTGTCAGTTATTTTCCCTGGATTATTCAAAAGATGATTTTTATCCTCAGTAAGGTAACCTGCCCCCTAGCAGTCTCTCCTAAAAGGAAGATGGCCCAAGCTTTACAGTCTTCATACTTGGTTCATTGAATTCTGTGGTGGGATAAGATGGACCAAGTTAATTAATTTATTTGACAATTGAAATGTTTGATCGTGATCTTAGTGACCTGGTGAACTTATCCCAGTTGTAAAGAACATTATGGGACTTGAAGATATTGTCATCTAATTGGGAAGGTAGTCTGGAACCACTCAGTGACTGGGTTACCCATTCTATTTCAATTTTGTTATGGAGTTAATTATACTAAAGTACATTGTGAGCTGTGAAATTTCCAGTATCACTGGCTGTTCCAGCCGTTTGAAAAGCTGCACCTTGAGATTTTTCATTCAGTACTGCCTCATCTTGATAAATGGCATCATTCATCATTGTCTTAAGGTCATCATGGTACACAGTACCAAACATTCGAGCACAGTAACCAGTTGTAAAAAAAAAATGGTATAGTAATATCTAAGCTGTAAGTTTTAAGATTTTTATGTTTGTGTGAACC
This sequence comes from Carcharodon carcharias, assembly GCF_017639515.1. Lineage (NCBI taxonomy): Eukaryota > Metazoa > Chordata > Chondrichthyes > Lamniformes > Lamnidae > Carcharodon > Carcharodon carcharias. The sequence continues at coordinate 43,436,568 of NC_054488.1, read as the reverse complement.
AAACTAGTTTGGTATCATCAGAATCCTTCAACTGTCTTTGTCCTTATCACACACATCATGCCAACTCTTTTGCCAAATGTACTGCACCAGGGTTTCTCAACCTTTTCACTTCTGAGACACTCCTCTCTTGTTGCAAAGATTCTACGGACACCTTGTAACACAGTTCTTTTCTTAATATATATTAGTTATACAATTAAGCACTTATTTTTGTTTTATTTCATGTGAAACTTGGTGTTGAACAATAATTCTGTCAAAAAGTGGAGGTATCTTTGACAAACGCACACTAATGTCGTGATTAATGTTTATCGTAACTTAGTACTTTGTTTCCGTTGCTGTCATTGCTGATACTAAATGGGAATCAGCTTTTTAATGCTGCAGATGAAACAGTGCTGCCTTCAGTTGCCTCATGACCAACGTGATCCTGCTTCATGTAATGTCTGCAAACATGCACTTTCCAGCAGGGGTCACTGAATGGCAGTCAGGAGTGGGGAAACCTGGATAACTGCATTCTACCTTTCCACCTTATGTTGGAGGCACGCTTATCGCTCTTTGACCCTATATGGCTAATTTTGCGCAGCCTAGATATCTAACTGGGACACATCTGTACTAGTATCACATGGGTTTGTGAATTTATCCAGTGATTCATCAGTGAAGGCCTTTATATTTGCTATACATCTACATGTATTGCACAAAACAGATTACCAGTTTGGGCATGCCATACAACAAGATGTATTGCTTTGGTAAGACTACCACAACAAATCAACTTTGGTTTTTGTGTCTAAAATTATGCAACATACACATACATTCAAAGCCATTTGTGTAGATTTTCCACCAAGCCAGGGGCTCCTCCACATCTGCCATTGTTTGTACCAGTAGATGCATCCTGTTTTTATCCCTATACATATGTTTTATATGCAGTTGGCTGTATTTAATGGGTATACCTCAATGCAAATACAAACTCGGTTAATATGCTTGTGTGAAAACCCAATGAAAGAATATGAAAAGAACAAACGATGGAATGAAATATATATATATAAACTGGAGTCAGATTTTGTGGAAACAGGACCTAAAACTGATTCATAGATAAAACTCGGGTGTTGTTCTGCTTGGTTCAGGTGGTTTTTTTTTTCTCAGGAGGGTAAATTCTGAGAAGGAGGCAAGATTCCTAAAACAGAAAAAAATAAGTGGTTATAAAACAATAAAACTTGTGATTAAAGCTGACTGAACACAGGTTAAAAGTGTAGAAATGGTTGGCAGTCAGCTAAATGAATAAATGAAGAAAAGTAAGCATTTCCCTCCCAAAGAAAAGGACAAATAAAAACCAGCTGATGTTAGAAGCAAGTTTTAGGTAAGGATGCAATTAATCCAACCCTTATCCACTTTTAAAAGCAGAGGTGGTTGGGTTTTGATAACATTGAATGTTGAGTGGGAGATGGGGAAAGATTTATTTTTTTTTTTAAAAATTGAATGAAGTTGTTAAAAAGATCTCTACCAGATCCTTGACACCAAGCACTGGGAGATATTTTACCACAGCCTAGGGTGAAACTTCCTTCCTTGTGGGAAAGCAGCCAGTCTCACCTTGGCATCTTCGCAACGCTGAGATCACAAGGAGTATGTAGAGCGGAGTATGTTGGTGCTCATTGCAATACAGCACTGGGTTGACACGTTTTTGACTTCATTATATTAAGTAAGAGGGATCCAATCACTTTTGTCCTGTTAAAATCTAAGTTCCCAACAGCACAGGCAGTGAAAGAACCTGAGGCTAAATAAGACCACTTATCTTTTAGGAATTTTACAGTGATGCTCAGTTTGTCAGAATCCTTCTTCTAACCAACCACAATTTAATACAACAAAATTTGTCTGACAGTCAATAGGTGGTATTGGCAGATATTTTCGGTATATATCTAAATCATTGATAAATTGTTCAGGTTGACAGTTGCAGAAGGGTGACCTGTGATTTAGCAGCTGGGATACTCCCAGTGCTGAAAGCAGCCAGGCTATTGTGTATTGTTGTATTTTATCACAATTGGCTTCTGTTATCTAAAAATTGAAAAAAAAAATCAATGTTGCTTTTATATTTGGAAAAAGGGCCTCACACAAGGAAATTAATACTGTACAGTTAAGTTGTGCTATTTATCATTTTATTCAGCTTCCAGGGTTTATGACTAAAACAATTGTGATTTTTGGTGGAGCTATTCTGAGTGAACTGTACTAGCTAAACTATTTTAAAGTATTGGCAGCTTTCTGAGGTTGAACCAGACTCTTTGCAATCTTAGTATCATATGTGACTCCAAGATGACCTCTAGACTTATCTGTCCCAAAGCACACTTCCACATTCTCCCTCCATAAACTTGAGGTTATCCAAAGCTGTGCTGCAGTGTCCTAACTCTCAAAGTCCCATTCCACTATCACCCCTGTGCTTGTGACCTACATTGATTCCCAGTTAAGCAATGCCTTGATTTCAGCATTCTCATCCTTGTTTTCAAATCCCACCCAAGCCCTTGCCCCTCCCTATCTCTGTAATCTTCTCCAGCCCTCAACCTCCCGGTATCTACGCCCCTCCAATTTGGGCCTCTTGAGCATCGCAAATTTTAATCATTCCATGCTTTCAGCTATCAAGGCTGCAAGCTCTGGAATTCCCTCCCTGAACTCCAATATCTCTCTAGCTCTTTTCTCCTTTTAAGATGCTTGTTAAAATGGCTCTCTTTGACCAAACATTTGGCCATCTATCCTAATATTGTTTTATTCTATGTCAAAATTTGTTTGATAGTGCTTCTGTGAAGCAGCTTGGGATGTTTTCTTATGTTAAAGTTGCTATATAAATACATCGTAAAATGCATATTATATCTGAGAAAAGTAAGATCTAAATAATCAATCCTTCAGCAACTATCAAAAGTCCAATTAAAATATTTCACTGCGATTAGAAGAGGATAGGTGGCAGGAAGGGTGTCGAGTTTTCTTTTTTACCAGGCAAAAGTTGTAAGTTCACAGAAAATGAAATATTTCCATGTCCCTATCAGATTTCAGCAGTTACCTCAATTTAATGTCCGGCCAAGTGAAGATATTCCACAGAAATTACCACAAGGTTTCCTTATAGAATTGATAAAAATGTGAAGACTCATGTGCCTTCAAATTTAGAAATAGCTCCATAGAATTTAGGTGTCCCTCCTTTAGAATTATGCTGAATGTTGTACAATAGAATACTGGTAACATTGTGAAACATGGCTGACTTCACAGTTTAGGTAAATTAGATCTTTGAATAACAATGATTTGTGGGTGAGATCATAATTACATTGTTGTGACTGTTCACTGTGGTACAAAGGAACTCAGTTATATTGCCAGATTAAACAAGGAGGCCAAAATGTCTTGTAAAAATACGTGTAAAAAGCCATTTGAAGACATTTATCTTGTCATCATGTAAGGGCTTGGAGCAAACAGCGATGCTATATCGAGTGAGGCCCATGACTGTCAAAAGACAAAAGAAGAACCATGTGGCATAAGGAGGAGAATGTGGAAGGATTTTAAAAAAGGTGAATCCATTAGCATCAGTTAGAGAGAAGCCTTGGGAAAATATAGAGAGTACAGTCTGAAAAGGGGGATTTTAAACATTGAATATCAAAAGATAAGCTGAAGAAAGGAATAGACAAGCAAAACTTTTTTTTTAAAAGCTGAAATCAATGGATGTGAACCATGAAGATCAACCCTTGGGTAATGGATCAGAAAAATGAAAGAAAAGTGGTGTAAAGAATTGGAACATTGTAGATAAATTTAGTTTGTAAACTCCATTGTTGTATTATAGTATCTGGCTGTTTAACAAGTTGCACAGAATACCCCTCTCCACTATTCTGGAGGAGGTATTACCCATTTATTTCAGATTAATTCCTCTGCTAAACTGGCACATTTAAAAATCCTATGCTTAAAATATTAGCACATTATTATCCCACAGTGTAATTTCAAAGCCAGATTGAATGTGAATTAAGGATTAAAGAATGTACTGAGTAAAATTAGCCAACAGATAGGTATTGCATAAAACTATAGCATGGGACAACACAGCTAAATGCCAAGAGTAATGATAATCAAAATATTGCTAGGATAACACAAAATAAACTTTCAGAAGAGAATCAAATTAATGTAAGATCAAAAAAAGTTATTTAGTTTTGATAATGAAGGAATAACAACCTCAATGAAAAGGAACCCCAGCCTTTATTATGGAACATTGGTAGCTTAAAAAAAATAGAAAAGTGAAAAGAAAGGTACTGGCTGTCTGAATTTTTGAAAATGTGCGAATGGATAAAATTGAATGCCCATCCTTGGAGGCAAATTTGGAGGTGGCAGGGTGGGTGGAGGCTATGTGATCAGATGGGAGGGGTGCGGGTGGAGGCTCCGCTGCCTTCCGGCCTCCCTTTGATCAAGCTCAGGGTGGGAAAGGTGGCGGGCTGCCTTCCACCCGGAAGCCAATTGAGACCCTTAAGTAGCCGCTTAAGGCCTTCATACTGCCGCAGCTGGCATTCAACCAGAGTGAATGGGGGGTCCGTCATGCGGGAAGACCACCCGGCAAAGCCTGTTGGATTTGTTTCTGATCTAATTGGGGGGGTGGGGGTCCCTTGTTCTCAGGCATTCTAATCCTGATCAAGGGACCCAGCATTGGGAAGGAGGAGCCCCGCTGAAAGCCACCTCTTTGCCCTTGCTTCTGATGTCCTTTTCCCCTCACCCCCTTACCGGTGACCCCTCCATGATCCCCATCCTGCCCACACTTATCTCCATCTAGGGATCCATGGTGAATCCCTCCTGCTGGCTCAAGCGTAGTGCCGGCATTGCCCACCAATCCCAGTGGCACTATAAGTACTGGAGAGCTGCTGGTCTCTGGTTGGCCTGAAGCTCTCTGGGGCAAGATTTCCACCCTGCACAGGACTTAATTGCATGGGAAGCCCAATGTTGCCAGCTAGGTGCCTGATTACTTCTTAATAGCATCAGGCCTTCTGGAGAGAAGCAACACGGTGTTCCCACTGGCTTTCCGGCTGGTGGGTGGGGTTCCTGTTGCCCACATTATATTCCAAACAAATGTTTGTTATTTTGTTAGAACATATGGCTGTTGAAGAATGTTGAAGAGTATTGAAATTGTACCTTTACTGTCAAACCTTGCTAAAGAGGCAATCTCAAAATAGCCTCCTTCATTAGTTTTAAGTGGTGATTTGAGAAACTAGGTGCTCAACTTTACTTCTGGCACAGCAAATCCCTTTTCCTTATCTGGCAGTATTCATTGTAGGTTTTTTTCATGATCTACAATTAGTCCTGTATTCAATATCATGCTAATTTGTGGTTTTTTTTGAATGTGGTCTGAGTTGAAACACAAAAGAAAACCATAATAAAATGTTCATGGTTTTTTTCGTGAATAAAGCAATAACTCAGTTATCTATGTTTTCATTTATAAGGTTTTTCTCATTCATGGAATAAATTTCATGCCCCTGACTGTTCTCTATCCTGTAGCTTCTGATTATTTATTAGACTTTTTTTTTTCTTCCCTGCTAGTGTTTAGTGGGCCTCCAGACCTGCTTCATGGAAATGCCTTATACCAGAGGGTGCGAACAACTGCAGAGGTATTTACATTCTTAAGGCTAAGATCAGCCAGTGTAGCTTACCAGTAATTTTAAAGGCTTTCAAATGGCTAGTGTTTGAAACTTAAGAGAATATCAGTTCTGTGTAATGCTGATTTAATCTAATTTATGTGCATGTTTTGAGAGATGCACGGCAAAGGGGTCATGGAGCCCCTGAGACCAGTGATTAATGTCTCCTTTTCTTTTGGCAGGATTTAGCAAATTTGTTATTCTCTGATGCTTTGCCATATCAAACCTCGTGCACTTTGTCTCCTTCCCGACCGTACCCACAGACAGGTAAATTCTACTATTCATAAATTTGGTAATTTTTGAAATGCCTAAGGTAATTTTGTAATTCATCCCACATATTCTTACACTGAAATAATGCTCTCTCAGTATCCCCAGTCAGCTAATTGTGGATATTATGGGTAGCCATCTTTATAAGTTCACAACCTAAATGCCTCACAGCATCATTAAGGGAAGCTGGTTATTCTAAGGCAAGGGGTTGTATGGGACATATATATAATATCAGAAATTAGTAAGCCCCTTTTTTTGTCGTTTCGTAGTAATATCAAGGAAAACAATTTTATCAAAAATGGAAACAGAAGCCTGTTTTCTTCAGTGGTTTGCTTTTTGTTCTTGGGGATATTAGTTTAGTCAATTAGGTTAATGTACTAAATGTCAAGCTCTGTGTTTTGAAGGTTTTAATGCATTGGGATTCAGTAAATAGTCTGTCATTGGATTCAAAATTGGGATTTGTTTATGTGATTTTCATATAAAACGGCACAGCTGTGGTTTTGTTTTGTTGTTGTTTTAAAACTGACTAACCCATAACCAATATCCGAAAGCTCGGAAATATTATCTCACTTTTACGTAAAATTCTTCACGTTAGGAAATTATTTCAAAGAAATTATAAGGACAAAATCAGAGGCCACCTGTAGATTAAAAGCAAAATACTGCAGTTGCTGGAAATCTGAAATAAAAACAAAGTGTTAGAAAAACACAGCAGGTCTGGCAGCATATGTGGAGAAACAGTGAACGTTTTGAATACAATATGACTTCTTCGGAACTGAGGAGAGGTAGAAATGTGATAGGTTTTATGCTGTTGAGAAAAGGGTGGAGGGGGGGTGGTCATGTGGAACAAAAAAGTTCAGTGATAGGCTAAAGAGCAGGAGAGATCAAATAAGAAAGGTGTCATGGAACAAAAGGCAAAATGAGTGGTAATGGTTGTAAGAAATAAAGCACAGCCCCAAAGTAAGTATTAAAGACAAAATAAAGGACAGCTCTGTATGAAAGCAAAACATGAAAACAAGATACAGACCAGCATTAGCAAAAAAAAAAAAATCAAAATATAGGACAGAGTTCATGGTCTGAAGTTGTTGAACTCAATGTTGAGTCTGGAAGGCTGTAAAGTGTCTAATTGGAAGACGAGGTGCTGTTCCTCAAGCTTGTGTTGGGCTTCACTGGAATATTGCAGCAGGCCAAGGACAGAAATGTGAGCCTGAGAGCAAGATGGTCAAAAATAGCAAGCAGCCGAAAGGTCGGGGTCATACTTGCAGACTGAACAGAGGTGTTCCTCAAAGCAGTCACCCAGTCTGTGTTTGGTCTCCACACTGTAGAGGAGAGCACATTGTCAGCATTGAATACAGTATACTCAATTGAAAGAAGTACACGTAAAGTACTGCTTCACTTGTAAGGAGTGTTTGGGGCCTTGGACTATGAGAAGGAGGTAGGTAAAAGGGCAAGTGTTACACCTCCTGCGATTGTTTGGGAAAGTGCCAAGGTGTTGGAGCTGATAGCAGAGTGAACCAGGATGTCGTGGAGGGAACAGCCCCTTTGGAATGCTTACAGGGGAGGGGAGGGGAAGGTATGTTTGGTGGTGGCATCACGCTGGAGGTGCTGGAAATGGTGGAGGATAATCCTTTGAACACAGCGCTGGTGGGGTCAAAAGTGAGGACAAGGGGAACCCTATCATGTTCTGGGAGGGAGGGGAAGGGGTGAGGGCAGAAGTGTGGGAAATGGATCCGATATGGTTGATGGCCCTGTCAACCACAGTGGGGAGAATTCCTCATTTGAGGAAAATGGAAGACATGTTGGAAGTGCCATTTTGGAAGGTAGCGTCATCAGGACAGATGCGATGGAGACTGAAACTGGGAGAGTGGAATGGAGTCCTTACAGGAAGCAGGGTGTGAGGAAGTGTAGTTAAGGTAGTTATGGGAGTTGGTGGGCTTATAATAAATATTAATAGATGGCATTGCTCCAGAAATGAAGACAGAGAAGTCAAGGAAGGGAAATGTTGGAGATGAACCCTGTAAAGGTGAGAGAAGGGTGGAAATTGGAAGCAAAATTAATGAATTTTTCAAGTTCTGGGCAAGAGCAGGAAACAGTATCGATACAGTCGTTGACGTACCAGGAAAAGAGTTGGTAGGACTGGAGCAAGGGGCAGGATTTTGCCCTTGGCGGGGGTTCTCGGCAGGGGCGGTTGGGTTCACCTGCATTCAGCTCTGCACTGTGATTTTATGCGGACGGGCCAATAAAGGCCCACCCAGTGTAAGACACGGCTGTGGAATGAGTGTGAAGGGGCGGGTGCTCAATGTCCACCGGGTCCAATGGCAACCAGGCAACCGATTCACTTGGACAGCATTGTGAGTGGACTCGGCAGGCGGGAGGGCCATACGGCAGGGCATTCGGCCCCACATTTCTCTGATGAATGCCTCGCAGCCCTCCTGGAAGAGTGGCAGCACGGAGAGAAATCCTTGTCCCCAGGGACAGGAGGAGGAGCCCCCCCCCAACCTCACCAAAAAGGCCTGGGAGGAGGTGGCATCCAGGGTCAGCAGCCACAATGTGGTGAGACGCACATGGGTACAGTGCTGGAAGCGTTCAATGATCTCCTGCGATCAGGAATGGTGAGTACCATGTTGGCATGGGTCACTTTGCAGAGCAGTTAAGAGCTGCCCATCCCCACCTTGGACGTCAGAGGTCTTAGAGTGTGAGTGGCAAATGTCAATAAGGCAGCATCTGGGCAAGGGGCTGAGCCTTGGCTGCTTGGACTGAGTGTCTTGCATCTCCAGGCTCTCTAATCGGCTGAGCCCTGCAAGGTGTTCCTCAGGTGGGGTTGGCCAGGTTGCAGTGGCACTGCAGGTACAGGTTGGACTAATCAATGCTCCTCTATCCTTTCAGGAGAAAACATCCTGTAATAATGCAGAGAGGTCACGGACTGGCAGGGGACTACCCCACCTACTCATTCTCACTTGGCATGAGCAGGAGACCCTGGGGCTGGAGAGGCGCCATGTGCCTATGTCAACTGGCTGCGGGGAGGTTGGGGTGTCACAGGGAGGTAAGATCGTAGTGCACTGAGGTCAGAATGTCGGTAATTGCAACCATTCCACTGTAGTCTCTAAATTGATGTGAGCCTAGAACTTGGAATCCCCATTGATAATGGAAAGACAAGGGCACCCTGATGCTTATCTCTGTCTCATCCGGGTGCCAGGCATGCAAAGTAACAATGTAATGACTTCAACTAATGACATGTCCTCATTCTTCCTTTCAGGCTCACCAGCAGCCCATCAGAATGAGGAGCCTCGAGCCTTGGGCCCACCCTTGACCCTTGAGGACAACAGTGATCGGAATGCACCTGCTTCACACCCTCTCTACCAAGCAGGCACCAGTGCAGATACTAGCAACTGAGTGAATATTAGATCGCTGGCTACTATCTCGGTGCATATTGGTGAGGGCACTTCCCACACAGTTGAGGTGCAGGCAGAGGCAGAGAGTTCCCAGGGCGCTGGCAGTTGGAGGAATGCTGGGGACCAGGAACATGCTCAGTCGGTGGCTGATGATGTGCCTCTGGAGTTGTCCATGAGGCAGAAGATGCTGGACATCCAGCAGGGTGTGCAGGAGGATCTGGTGGAGATACATGAGGGAATGCGTGCCCTGGTCTCCATAGCGGAGGAGTCCTTGCGGAGTGTGAGCAATGCATTGACTGTCATGGCTGAGCGCAATGCCTCCTTCATGGAGAGAGTGGCGACTCTCATGAGAGTCTCCTCCAGGAGCTGAATCAGGGACTCCTGGGGATGCGCTCAGACCTGCAAGTCCTCACACCGGCAATGACCTCGGGTGGTCACTGTCAGTGTGGGAGATGGATTGGGTACCTAGTATCCTAGCTAGGTGCCCGTCCATCAGTGGTGAGCAGGGAGGTCCAGAGCGACCTCACGTTGATGCATGAGCTGCCTGTAGTCTCTGCGAGCTCCTCTCAGGGCCCACCGGATGAAGGCAACAGCTCCTTCGCCCCTCTGCCAGTGACCGTGGCATCCAATGAGGCTGCTGCAACTGGGGAGATGGCAGCCGTGGCACTGGCCACTCCCTCCTAGGCGGGGCCAGTACAGGCTCCACAGGCCAGAGGACGCCCACCAAAGTCACCAAGGCCAACAGGACAGCAGAGTGAGCAGGCTGTCTCCAATGCTGGTGCCAGTGAGGGGGGAGCACCAAGACGTAGCACCCACAAGCACAAGCTTAAAGCACCTTAGTCACAACTTGGCCTGATCGTGGGTGATATTTGTTTCCCCCACTTTTAAGTTCATTGTTTATTGGTGTGATGGATAACACCTGTCAATGTTAATTTGTAAAATATATGCCAGGGCACCATTTCATTAAATGTGGTTTAGTACAACAAGCCTTTGGGTGCTTCATTTGTTCTGCAGGTGCAGGGTAAGCCATGATGTTATGATTGACTTGTTTCTCATTAAACGTTATTGAAATGGCACATAGTGCATGTTGTTGACCAAACAAATCACCCTGTCCTCGGACTCACCACTAGACTCATGATCTGTTGCTTGAGTAGCTGTGTCAAGATCATCTTCCTCCACTGCATCTCCCCTTTCCAGCGCCAGATTGTGGAGAGTGCAGCACGCAACCACTATCAATGATACTGGAATGCACCCCCTGAACGTTCCAGGCATTGGAAGCACATTTTGAGACGACCTATGGCCCTCTCTACCACAGCCCTTGTGGAGGCGTGGCTCCTGCTGTACTGCTGCTTGATCTGTTCTTGGATGGCGGAGCGGCGTCATGAGCTACCTTCTGAGGGAATAGCCCTTGTCACCCAGCAGCCATTCATCCGTTGGGCTGGAGCACCTGGGAGTGCAGGATGTCAGCATCGTGGAAGCTGCCATTGTACCTTGCACAGACTTACAGAATCTGCATCTTGTGGTCGCACAGTATCTGCAAATTCATGGAGTGGAAGCCCCTCCTGTTGATGAAGACACCGTCTCACCCGCTGGCGCCTTGATGGCCACGTGTGTGCAGTCGATTGCACCCTGGACGGGGGGGAACCCAGCAATCGCTGCAAAGCCTCTGGCTCGCTCAGCCTGGCTGGCCTCGTCTTTGCGGTAGTGAATGAAAGTCGATGCACACCTGAACAGAGCGTCATTCACCAACTTGACATAACTGTGGACAGCTGATTGGGAGACTCCACACACATTCCCTACTGACCCCTGGAAAGAGCCAGAGGCATAGAAGTTGAGGGCCACCGTGACCTTCAGAGCCACTGGCATGGGGTGTCCACCCACACAGTCGGAGCTGATCTCAGGGCCGATCCTCTGACAGATGGAGGTCACTGTCTCCCTTGAGAGACGGGGCCTCCTTCGGCATTGCACCTCGGACATATTGAGGTAGCTGCTTTGCCATCTGTAAACCCTGGCAGCAGGATAGTTGCATCTTCTGCAGCTGTTTCCGCCTTGGACTTCCTGTTGGCCTGTGCCCCTTGTGACTGCACCTCTCCTCCCACGGGTTGCTCCCCTGGAAACTGCACTGGGACACCTGGCCTCTCTTCCTCCTCAGAGGAGGTGCCTCCAAAGGACACCACAATCCCCATTAGTAGGGTAAGGAAAGGCTGTCTGATACCTGGAAGGCCCCAAGTAGTATGAATCCTCCGGGGGCCTGGAAAACAACACTAAGTCCTGAACTGAAGCCTCTTATTTCTGTCAAAGCAGCTCTGAAGCAAAATGAAGATGTCCTGTTCACACAAGCAGCAAGTTATATTCTAAACTATAAATTACTCACATTTACAAGCCCACTGACCCCTCTTATACTGCCTGTGGATGAGGTTTTTGAAAATATGGCCTGCCCGCCTGCCCGTTTAGCCCATGTGATGGCCTGAAAATCTCATGGGCTACGTAAACTCTGAGACAGTTGGTGTCTTTAGGGCTTTAACTGGCCACTTAATTAATGGCAGGTGCGCCTCTGCCTTCATCGCATGCCCGCCTAGCGAAATATTGCGAGAGTGTGCGTTGACATTGGCATGCTCGGCCGACTTCAACGCGCTTTATTTCTCGCTCGGACATGCCAGGCACACGCCCGCACGCTGACCTAAAAATTCTGCTCCAGGAATGCTTCACATCCCACAAAAAGGCAGGCATAACTGGGGTCCATGTGGGTGCCCTTAGCAACACCTTGTATTTGTTGGAAGTGAGACAAATTAAAGAAGAAATTGTTCAATAAGTGAACAAGTTCCGTCAGGCAGAGGAGGGTGCTGGATGGAGACTGTTTGGGTCTCCGCTCAAGGAAGATGTGGAAATCCCTCAGACCACCCTGGAGGGGGATGGAGGTGTAGAGAGATTGAATGTCCATAACGAAGAGGAGGCGGTTAGGGCCGGGAAACTGGAAATTGTTGAAGTGACGTAGGGCATCAGGAGAATCACAAAAGTAGGGAAGAGACTGGACACGGAGAGAAAAAAAGAGTTAAGATAGGAAGAAATAAGTTCCGTGGGGCAGGAACAGACTGAAATGATGGGCTTACCAGGACAATTTTTTTTTTGTGAATTTTGGGAAGTAAATAGAAGCACGCTGTGTGGTATTGAGGGTCGATGAGGTGGGAAACTAGATTCTTTTGTTGCTAGCTTCTGAACATTCTTCAGACAAAAGAGCTCCTTGAGCCTATGGTTTATGCATTTCATCTGAAGCTTCCTACCTGAGGGATAGAACTTGGGAAAGTATTCTGTGGCCAATGGTTACAAGAAGACTGGGCTATTGTCTCAGGACTTTTTCTTCTCAATAGATTACTCTATTGCTGGTAAGAGCTGCGATGAGTTGTATGTTACAAAACCTGGTTGCTTTTCTGTAACATTTGAGACTGAAAGATTGGAGACTAAAAATTAACTTTGATTAAAGTTAATAAGTTTTGAAAAGTAATTGTCAGTCTTTGCCATTATCTAAGATTCCAGCCTTTTGGGATAACAAGACTTGTCACAGGTGTGATTTGCTTGGGACAAGCTTTCTGGAAAACAAATATCAATTAACATGAATAACAACAGCAACACTGGAAATGCTTAGCAGGTCTGGCAGCATCTGCAAAGAAAGATAGAGAATTTTCTGTTTTTATTTCAGATTTCCAACATTCACAGTATTTGCTTATCAGTAGCGTTAAATTTAACTCTCTTATTTGGTGTCTTCTGCCTGCATTCTGCAATGCTTAATTGCAGATTAATACCTAATTTTTAAAAATTATCTTACTACTGTATACTCCTCTCCCCTTCATTCTTACCAAATTGAAATCCACTCATTATTGTATCTCCATCGTTTTTTCTTATCTCCTTTAGGAACCTTATCTCTCAGCCTTTTGTATATCTACAAACTTTTAAAAGCCATTGTTGGTGCCTTCTTTATCATTCTTTTGAACCTTATTGAAATCGTGTACTCTGCTAATTAATTATTCACCTAATTTTAATCATTTACCTGGTTTTCTCAGTGATAAGAATGTTGGGAAATGGTGGATTTTCATGTTCTATGAGCCAATCCAACATTAACTTGGGATTAATTTTAAAGCTTTCTCTGACATTTAACGTGTAAAATGTAATAATGTGTAAAACTTTGATTCTATTCCTTGTGTTTCTTATTGTTGATTGCTCAGTGGATAGCTTCTTAAATGTCAGTATTGCAGAGGGAATAGCATCCAGTAATTAAGTTCGGAATTGAAATTGCCTAATCCCTGTTTTTTTTAAAAGACAATCTTCTAGGGATCCTTTAAATTCCCAGCGTTCAGTAGTAGTTCATGGCAACGATGAGATAAAGCAATTGTTTTGCTCATCACATGCATTTCAAATAAAAGACTCACTTTTTAAAACTGATCTGAGTTTAAGATGCTTTAAGATGAAATGCCAACCTCAGTACTCCAACTGAGTATACATTTCGAAGTAAAATGCAATGCAAAGGTTAGTGGAACTTGGGAAGATAATTTTTGTTGTTTCTCTACAGGAATGGGTTCAAGTCCTTCATCCGGCTCCATAATGCAAGGCTTTGGGCACACAGCAGGGAAAATACCTTCAGGTAAACGTAAAAACAGATCTCTGCTACAGAGTCCTCCAGTCTTGTCTAAAGGAATGCAGTCAGTGATTCAATCATGAATTGTGTATTCTCTTGTCTAGGAAAACCTGGCATAGGCTCCATTTCTTGATTTTCCAGACATCATTAGATGGTAATTGAACTGAGGCCAAACTTGCGTTATTTCAGCCTTAATTTATTAGTATTGATTGTGCTGCTGCATACACACTTGATTCTTCTTGTTTGGGATATTTTACTGAGTCTACATCTATCTGTTTTGAGGTTTATTTAAAAAAATTCTAATCTCTTGCCATGCATTGTTGTTATCATCTGCAAAACTCTATTAGGGATTTTCGCTTTTGTTTAAAGTGACTTGTCCTTTGCCTCAGCAGCACTGAGGCAGCGCAATCGCCTGCCCTTTGTACAGCTCATTCGATTTTCATTCCATCCAAGCAGCGGAGATGAAAAAGTGCCCTATTTAATTTCCCCAGTGTTTGTCATTTCAGTTCAAATTAAACAGGTTTCAAGTAATTTATCATACGTAGCAGCACCAGCGTTTCCTAAACGACTTCAAGTTTGAATGCTGAAGCCATCTCTTACATAAAGCTACCTAACACAGTTTGGCTGCATTTCAAGCTTTGACCTAACCGCCTGAATTCTGTCCACAAGGGATACACATATATTTCCTATCAAATACTGACGGATAATATTGGTGTTCCTGTATAGTGATCAAAATGTCTTGACAAGCACTTCAGCATTTCTACTGCCCTTGTTTTGTTTAGATCATAAGATGAGGTTTAATACGAGGTTAGCTAGAATTTGTCCTGGATGATAAGAGCTAGAAAGCTACAAGTGTCTGACTAAATTTTATTTATGTGCAATTTTTGTTATTAGTAATCTCTCCTCCTAAAAGGATTTATTTGGGTTACTAGTTAACCCACCACTAGTGAGGACAAACTATGAACTTTAACTATATTTTATCTATAAGTGATGTAGGCTAAGTTTTTTAAACCAGACCAGGCACCTTGAACCTGGGAGAAACAGCTTTGTAGCTGTGTGATTGGGACATTGATCATTCTCCCTGTGCCTTTTCAGTGTTATTCAGAAACACTGGTTATGAAATCAGATGTGAAAAGGAGCCTGTCAGATTTAGCCATGGTCTTATTTCAGATGACCTTGAATTGTGCTGGACTAGGTATGCATTTTATATAGTTATGTTAACTAGATTAACATTTGATAAATTAGCAGAAACTTTGGGTTGAAACTAGGGTGTGCACACATCTAAGAAGAAAAGTCTTCTATCAACAATATAAATTTGGAAAAACAAGTCATTTAATGTTAGTTGTGGCTTTCTGGGATCCAATCGGAATGGTACCAGATATTGCAGGACGGTTTGTTTATTGAAGCTCCACATATAACGTTTTTTTTGCACTAGTCTGAACAATGTCCTCAGCCGTACATTCTTTAATTAAATAATGTGTCTCTGATGTGCTGGCCCCAGGAATGGATAAAACGACAAAAATAAATGTTTCCCTATGCACAAATTGGCGACAGACTAAAAAGTTGCTTCATGTAACTAGATTTGCATTAAACAGGAATAGCAATACTAGTAGAATACAGATTAGAGTACAGTATAGTAATTTACTTGTGCAGATTTATTGGCACTGTATCATGTGGTTACTACCAAGTCTGGCTGCTAAATCATAGTCAGCAATTAAAAATAATGTTTATATTATTATCAGGTTCTGCCAGTGATGCAATTCTTAATAAGATACAAAAAGCAGCAGAAGCTATGGCGAATGCTGTACTTCCTCAAGATTGCCCCAAAAATCGTGGAAACCATTATCATGCTGAGGGCTACCAGCCAGTATTATCAACTGCCTCTGAAGCAAAAGAGTTGAAATCAGTTCCTAAAAGTCCTGTTGCTAGACACAGTACAAAGGGTAAGTTAGTCTTCCAGAGTTACAATGGGTTAATTAATATATGAACACTCATTTGAACAATGCACTTTTGAACAGATTTAAAGTGCTGTGAAGTAATTCCCTCTCGATTTCTCATTCTCCCATAACGGCACAAGTTAACTAGAATTTCTATTTTATGTTTTTTGCCACTGCCTTGGATTAAACTAAAGTGGTAGCTTGTCTTGAAACAAAGGTGAAAAACTTTAGAACATCGTACACAGAGGAGGAGCAGTTTTTGCTCTGGTTTTGTTTTGGTTTTAGTATCATTATGATTTACTTTCCTTTACAGCAATTCATCATCAACCTGGTCTGCCAGGGGGAGGCTGGGAAGAAAGTGACAGTGGGCACAGTTCCCAGGATTCCTCACAGACCAATTATATCTCAGATGGCAGCAATAGTAAAACAGGTACAGACAGCCAATCAGGGGGCAGCAGAGAGAGCGGAGACTTGATGGAAAGGTAAAAGTATTTGAAAATTTAACAGACCACTAATGAGCTAGTTTAGTGCCAGTTAAACAGTGAAGTTAAATACAAGTACAAATTGTGCATTTGAAGTGGAACTTATCTTTTGGTCACAGTGCAACAACAGATATATTTGAAAACATTAAAAAATATGTTCCCACACAGGTACCTAAGAGCTTGCTGAAGGAGTTTCTTGTTTGCTCTGAGGACCATGTAAAGCAAATCATGCTTCTGCTTTATTCTGGTCTTTGCATGAAAATGCTTAACATCTTTCAGCTCATTGCCTTTAATCAATGTCTGACTGGGTTTCCACACAGTATTGTACATTCAAACCGACAGAACATCAATACAATGTGTGTGCATATAAAAGATTAAAAATCCCCATAGTTAGAACAACTTCATAGCTAGTGGTGCTAATTTGTCTGAATTTTGTGTGTTGATGAGCTGTTAATTATATGTATGTGCATGTAAAAGTTCAACTTGCCTGCCTAACAATCAGTTCTTAAGTCATAGCTTGATTTTCAGTGGATAAAAAATTATAATGAGAACATCCTTTGCTAATCTCCTCCTTATTTACTTATTTAAAATCAACAGCGAATGTTTTAGTTTCCATATAGTTCAGTAAAATTTCCGATATGAACATGACTATAATTTGAATTTAACTTAGGAATGTTTTGAAGATAATGTTATGAAACTTATAGTTGCCTTTGATTTCTGTTCAATAGAGTTGAATCAATAAACCTGAATGACTGCGTGCAGGAAATAACCTTGGTAAACAACCTGACCCAAGGGTCAAAAGTATTTCTGACTAGAGATGAAATGCTTCATTTTATCAAAGAGTGAGTATGATTCTAGTAATAAGCCATTTGATAAACCGCTTCATTGAATTTGAGATAGATAACAATCAGCGGACTTTTAAATTTCTGATAGACACTGTAATGGTCAATTGTTTGAAAATGTAATGCCTGTAAGATTAAAATCCAGGAATATAGTCCCAACTCCTTAATTCAGTGTTCCCTGTCTTTTCTGGTTGAATTTTTGAATAGTACAATTTTAATAAGACACTTTGAATATATTCACTCATCTTCTTAAGAAAACCCTCTGGAATAAGACCATAGTGAGACCTGTTCTGAAATACTTCTCTCAAAAAGAAATCAATTAAAGCACTTTCTTCTTAATTTGGCTCTCAACATGGCTTCCAAAGTTGAAATCCGAGAGAGTGCCCACTGTGCTGAACTATCTAAATTTAGATTCACGTTGTAGCTGCATTCCCCACTGTCACAATATTGTAAAACCTATGATAGTTGCAAAACTGAGGAATGTCTTAATTAGGCAGTGCAAATAGCTTTTTAAAAAATTCTTTCATGGGATGTGGGCATCACTGGCAAGGCCAGCATTTGATGCCTATCCTTAAACGCCCTTGAGAAGCTGGTGGTGAGCCTTGAACTGCTGCAACTCATCTGGCAGGTTCACTACAGTGAAGGGAGTTCCAGGATTTGATCCTAAGCTTGGGCCTAAGTCACCTGGTGCTCCAGAGGAATTAATCGAATCAATGATGATGATCAATGGTTTCTTATAGGAAAAGTTGAACAAATAAACGTACATATGAAAATGACAGACAGAAATAGGCCAGCTGGTCCACCAAGCCTGTTGCAACCTGTGCACTCCATGGTCCCCCTCCCATCTGACATCATTCTTGCTAATAAAAATAAATTACTACTTATGTTGCACCTAGACGATGTTTTTCAGCACCAACCAATTTACCTACTTGAACAGTTTTAAACTTTATTCTGGGACACTGTTTATTTCTTGTAAAATTCATTTTGCTATAGTAGTGTCTTTCTCTTTACCAAATTCAGGTGTGGATTGCTCAACTGTGAAGTGGTCGTGGAGCTTCTCAATGAGAAACTGAAGGACCCCTCTGACTCTGTCAACATGGTATTTCCTAAGAGTTCCATTGTAATTCCTTATACTCAAAGCACTTTCAAATGTGGCACAAGATGAATGCATGTCTTCCTTTTTGCTTTTCAGGCTTGCTAATCAAAAATCAGTCAGGTTGATAACACCCTCTGAATGGTCCCTGGGATTTGACACTGAATATTTCCAGTTCTGTAAAAAATTGTGTTAGTGAGGTAATACCTGCAGCTGCTAAATTGGAAAAGAAAAGAACTTAAATATCCTACAGTGTATGTATAGAATAATAGCCAGGTTAATCTAAATACAGAGGTTAGATTTGGTTACATTTATGGAAGAGGAGCAAAAAGATATTCCAATCAATTATTTAAAAATGTCGTCAAACAGGGATTTGAGGCCAATTGATAACACTAAATCTCTCCCTGGTGGTGTAGATTTCCAGGATTTCTTTCACATGAGCAAAGGGCCTATCATGACTGTTTTGCAGCTGTAGTACTTGAGGCTATTAATTTTCGATGAGATTAAAAGAACCACTGTTACTACTAACTCTGAGGCTCCTATGAAGGTTGAGTTCTTCCCGAACATGGTTATTGTTTAGACTGAGGTTGGTAGACATCTTCACAAATATCTTGGATTCCTTCAACTTGTGTTTAAGTCTCTCATAAGCAAGAAGTAGCAGATGTACAGCCTTTAATTGTTGTGTCTATATATCATGTTTGGAGGAACTATTTTCGCCCTTTTTTTTAATATATTCTTCATGGTGATTTTTTTTTTATCTTGTAGAGGTCAATGAGCATCCTCTCCACCCTAATGTGCTCTGACCTGTTATCACATGATCAGATATTTGCAATTACCCATAAGTGCTTGCAGCAGTTGAGTGAGGGTGGACCAGGGCCTGTGACCAGTCGAGCCACCAAGGTAAGCTACTTGTCAAAAACATCACTTTTCCTGCAGTTAAAATGTTTCCTCCAGGAACCTTAATTTAAAATGATTGTCGTAAGCCTATAATCTTGAGAATAGGTTAAATGATTCAAATAATAATCAGTTTGTAATATAATACATACATTAGTTAATGGAAATTACTCAATTTTGTTCATACTTTATTTCCCATGATTGTACTTTTATATTTGTTTACTTATTATTAGCTTCTCTTAAGACCCAGCCTCCATCCTGCTTCACAGCTGCCTATAGTTTAGTCTAGCATAGCTTCAGCCCCTTCAGAATTCAGTGTCCAATAACAATTTGATATATCATGGTTTTGACAAGTGACAGCTGATTTCATCTTGCTGTCCAGTTGTGATTATCACAATACAGCGCTCAAGACATAATGTGACACTTCACGGTGTAAGGCAGTACTGCACTGGGATGAGATGCCTGCATGTTTAGGTGGATGTGGCATTATTTGAAAAAGAACAGGAGATCCTTGATGTGTTTAAGCTAACATTCCTCTCTCAACCAACCCAACCAAAACCAGGTGGCCTCTATTCATCACCCCTGTTCTTTATGGGTTGCTCTGTGCAATTGCCTCCATATTTTCTTTTGCAACAGTGACTGCACTTCAAAGCAAATTCAATGATTGTGAAGTGCTATGAGATGTTTTGCGGATTTTAAACAGTGCAATATAAACGTAACTTCTTAATGGTGGTGGGAGTTTACCTCTTTGAGGTGGAGTACAGCACGGGTGGAAAATCCTGGCACTTCACACTTGAAGGGGTGGTGAAGATAAAAGGACAGAGGTACCTGCAAAGATTCCACTAATGACTGCTGCGAATAGGTGCTGGGCTCGGCATAGACTGAAGTGTAGCTGCTACTAGGCGCTCTCCCTCAGTTGGGAGAACTCTGATCCTTTACTATTGCTCTGAAAGTGACATGATATGGAGGACGGGAGGGAAAAGTGCCTTGGGGTGACTTACTATGTTAAAAGTGCTTTTGAAATGCCTGTTGTTGGTGATGCTGGTAAGGAGGGAAAATTGGGGGAAGAATTAAAAAAGCCTATTTTATCTTGAAATCGGCCAGTATTTGCATGGGTTAAAGACTGTCATTGTGGAGGTGGAAAATCCCAGCACCAAAAGAGGTGCCAAGGTGCAGTCATCAAAGGTACGGATAACATTAATATTTTCATTTTTTTTTAAGATTCTGAGGCAGTTTCAGGCTTTGGAGGGAAGTAAGCTGGCAGCTCGGGGCTCAGCATTGGAAATCGCTCTGCCTATTTCCAGTGACACCCTGTCATGTAATGCTGTGACACCTTTAACCAACTTCACTTCGGGGCTGAAAGGGAAAGTGTTGACGGACCCATTGCATTTCCATCCTGGGTTAGAGAAGATTCCAGTATTAGAGAAAAGCCAGGGATCATCACTGTGTTTACCTCCATTATCACAAGAAACCTCAATCTCACAGGAAAACCAGGGCCCGGTATTTCCATCTCTTTCATTACCAGAGGTCAAAACTCAACATACAGAAAAAGTGACTGAAATTTCATCCGATGCAGTGGATACTGAAAACAGTCAACCACATTCAGAAGCACAAATTATAACTGTAACACAAACTTCTATGACTGAGCAAAATTTACATTGTGAACAGCACAAGAGAATAACAGCAGAACCCAAGCTACAATCAGTGCAATGCCAGAGCACAGCTTCTGAAGACACAACAGACAGTAAACTCTCTCTGTTTGCTGACATGGTTCTTGTAGTACATGAAACACCTTCATTTCTGAAGCCCTGTCTTAACCAAGGATCATCCAGAGAAATGCACACATTAGCAGAACAGAATAAAATACCGGTATGCATTACAACTGAGGTGAAGATACCACATGGTAACTTAGGAAATACAGACTCTGAATGTAACCAAACATCCGTATTCTCATTTCTTAATACATCCTCTTCTTCACACAGTATCTGAATTCTTGTATTCACTCAACCATCAACCAAAATGAAACCAGTTTGGTACTTTCACACACAAGTTATTTTAGATTTTGATTCTGCCCAGTCATAAACATAAGCAGGTGAGGCATAGTTTTGTTTATCAAAATCCTGATTTCAGAATCTAGTGTTTGTGGTGATATCAGAGACACTATCAAGCAGCCAACTTGAGAACAAAACTGGTGTCTTAAGATGAGTCACTATTGAATACAATTGATGAATTTTGTGCCTTCAAATCAACCAAAACAGCAGTTTTAAATGTGACTGTGTTTATCGTGGCTGTCTAACATTGTTTGCAAAACCATAATTAATTGGATGGCATACATTCTTCCACAGCATATTTCAGGAACAATATGTTTGTGGTATATCAATTGATATTTTATGTCAGTGAAATTGGAAAGCATTCGAAATATATTAATTTCATATCACATCATATAACAACCAAAGCATGCTTAGAATATATGACACTAAATACTATAAACCAAAAACAGTACAAGTGCAGATTTCAATGATTTAGTTGTGCTGCCAACTTGTCATTTTTTCCAGCTGCTGTGATCCTGTTGGTTAGCTGCTTGATGCAGGTGTGTGAAAATTTTTTAAAAATCATTTCTGAAAAAGTCTGTCTGCTTATAACAAGTGTCTGCCTAATCAAGTCAACAAAGAATAGTTTCAATATATTACAAATGCTGCTGAAGAATAAAAGTACCATTTTTAACGTTCCATTGAAAGTTGTTGTGCCTTATTTTGCTGTTTCACAGCTTCTGTATTTAAAGCCAAACCAAATTCTGCATCACTCAGATGTCGCAGCCAAAGATGAAATTTAGTTATCTCAAAGGGCGAAACTCTGAATCTGAACTTTTGGAGACTGCGTAAGGGAAATACTGTGAATATACTCCTAGAGTTTTCCATTTCAGAGCTGCCAACCACATCTTGCCTTTGAAGGGGGGTGGTGGGACTGTTTCTTTTTTACTGGCATTTGAGTGGCTTAAGCCTGCCAATGTGTTAAACTTTGATACAACTGGCTGTAAAGACAATGCTGTTTTTTTTTTGCTTTGTGCATGCCAAACAATTTTATATGTGCAGGGATCAACAGCAACTTTATTCCAACAGCTTGCATTTATCCGGCACCTTTGGTATATCAAAATGATAGAAGGTGCTTCACAAATTTAGGGTGGAGGAAGAAACAGGAACTGAGCGGAACTGCTGAAAGTCCAGGGAGGTGACCAAAGAGAGATACCAATGGAGATTTTTGACAGTGGAGATGAGGCAAGGCAGAGGGGGGTTTGGGAGAAATTTCAGCGTGAACTAAATTGTTGTAATACTTCATTGCTTCCACTATATGCCTCTAGTTGGTTCGTGTAATGTGATTGCAGCATGTGCGTGGAATACACTGCAATCCCAGGCAACCACATCTGCAGCATGTGTCTGCAACTTTGGCTCAGATTGCTGAGCTGAAGGCTGAATTGCAGACATTGTAAGGCATTAGGGAGGGGGAGAGTTACCTGGATGCTTAGAACAGTATAGTATGATTAAAACAAGTCAACAAGCGTAGATAAAAAAGAGAATCATGAGATGTAGCATAGCTGGATTTCTAAAAAGCATTTGATGAGGTGCCTCACAAAAGGTTGATAGGCAAGATAAAGGCTTATGGAGTTGGGGGTAATATATTAGCATGGATAGAGGATTGGTTAATAGGAAGCAAAGAATGGGCATAAACGGCATTTAAGTTGGCAGGCTGTGACTAGTGGAGTGCCACAAGGATCAGTGCTAGGGCCTCAGCTACTTACAATCTATTTTAATGACTTGGATGAAGAGGCAGAATTACATATCTACATTTGCTGATGAAAGGTAAGCTGTGGAGAGGACACTGAGGCTGCAAAGAGATATAGATATGTTAAGTGAGTGGGTAAGAAGATGGCAGATGGAGCATAATGTGGGGAAACGTGAAGTTATTAAATGTCATAAGATAAAAGCAGAGTATTTTTAAAAGTGCGAAACTTGTAAATGTTGATGTTCAGAGGGACTTAAATGTACTCAAAGAACACAAAATTAGCAAGCAGGTACAGCACGCAATTAGGAAGAGAAATGGCATGTTGGCCTTTATTGCAAGGGAATTGGAGTACAGGAGTAAAGAAGTCTTGCTACAATTGTACAGGACTTTGGTGAGACCACATCTAGAATAACGTGTGCAGTTTTGGTCTCCATATCTAAAGATAGATATACTTGCATTGAAGGCAGTACAACAAAGGTTCACTAAATTGGTACCTGGGATGAGGGGGTTGTCCCTTGATGAGAGACTCAGTAAATTCGGCCTATATTCTCTGGAGTTTAGAAGAATGAGAGGCAATCTCAGAAATGCACAAGATTCTGAAGGGGATTGATAGGGTTGATACCCAGAGATTACCCAACCAGCAGAAACAATCTAAAACATTGGGGGGGACAGTCTCAGGATGAGGGGCCAATTATTTAGGACTGAGGAGAAATTGTTTCACTCCAAGGGTCGTGAATCTCTGGAATTCTCTACCACAGATGTTTGTGAATGCTCCATTGTTGAATACACTTAAGGCTGGGATAGATTTTTGGTTTCTCATGGAATTAAGGGATAAAGGAAACAGGCAATTAAATGGAGTTGAAGCCCAAGATCAACCATGATTGTATTGAATGGTGGAGCAAGCTCGATGGGCTGCCTGGTCTACTCCTATTTCTTGTGTCTAGGCCCTCGGCTCTGGAATTTCCTCCCTAAACCTTGCTGCATCTCTATCTCCCCTCTACTCATTGAAGATACCTTATTTTTTCATTCATGGAATGTGGGCATCGCTGGCTAGGCCAGCATTTATTGCCCATCCCTAATTGCCCTTGTTCAGAGGGCATTTTTAAGAGCCAACCACATTGCTGTGGGTCTGGAGTCATATGTAGGCCAGGTAAGGACAGCAGATTTCCTTCCCTAAAGGACATTTAAAAACATATCTTTTTGACCAAGCTTTGGTTCACCTACTCTAATATTGCCTTATTTGGCTCTGTCAATTTTTCTCTGATCACACTCGTGGAGTACCTTGAAACATTTTACAATGGTAAAGACACCTATAAATTCAATGGGTTGGAGGGAAGGGACAATGCACAATAGCTTAAAGCCAGAAGATCCAAGGCTATGAACTTTGGTAGACATTGGGGTTTGGTGACTGGGTTTCTGAAGGGGATTATTTTCAAATCAGTGAGTGGAGATGGGAATGATGGAGAAACAGGACTTAGTAAGGACTAAGATGAGGCCATTGACATTTCTGATTAGTTAAGAGTTTGTGTAAGGTGGGATTGAATGGAGGGTGAGAAAAATGTTGAAAAGGTTAAGCCAGAAGGTGGCTTTGATGAGTTTCAAGTAGGAGGAATGGAGGCAGATGATGTTCCAGATATAAACAGGTGTTTTTGGTAATGAATATGAAGTGGGATTGGAAGCTGTTAGAAGTGAATGGAGGAATCAACGTTGGCCTCCAAGGAGGGGTTGAAGACAGTTTTTAAGTGATACATATATGTGAACAGAGATGTCACCACATATTGGGCAGACAAGCCAGCTGAGTAGTCAGGAAAGATAGTTGAATAGTCAGAGACACTGGGTTGTGAGGTGTGTCTCATGGGAGACCTGGAAGTGAAGGTACAGCATTTTGTCAGGGTTGGAGCTTATGTAAGGAGAGGGATGGGGTGAGGAGGAGGCTGACTTGGACAAGCAAATAGCCTTAATCTTAGATGAAGAATCAGTGAGTTTTTTCATACTTTGGAGGCATCGATAGCAAAGTGGGCTAAAGTCATTGAGGGAGTAGTTTATGGTGGACGAAGTCAGAGGGAAAGGCAGTATTACTGGAGGTGAATTAGACCCAGTTCAGTTGTGGATGAGGTGGCAATTACACCAGGGAAGCAGTGGTGTTGTGTTAACGAGCGCTTTTCATGACCACTGGACACCTGAAAGCACTTTACAGCTAATGGAGTGCTTTTTGAAATGTAGTCATTGTTGTAATGTAGGAAACATGGCAGCCAATTTGCACACAGCAACTCCCACAAACAGCAATGTAATAATGACCAGATAATCTCTGTAATGCTGAGGCGAGCAGCAACTGTGAAATCCGGCTCCATATGCAGTTCAGAGTGAAAGATGGAACATTTTCTGACTCTTCTGGAGTCAGTTAGAATCAAATGTAGCATGGACACATCTCTGTCCACATCAAAAATGTTCCTTAAACCCATGTTAGTGCACCTGCAACATTTGTTTTCCAACCATCTGTCTCCATTGTCCATATGCAACTTAGTGTCAGTCTACCCAATAACTATGAAAACTGTACTAATATAAATCAAGCTGCTTTGTTGCAACCAAAGAAAGTAATCTTAGGCTGGACTACATTGGAACCTATATCTAGAGGTGAGGAGAATGCACTAAAATCTCTAAAACACAAGTTCATTTTCAAATATGTCCACACAAGTATTTATATAATTTTTGTACCCATTAGTCCTGTAATTCAGTGCATAAATCACCAGCTATCTTTCATCAATTTGACTTTCCTTCCCCTTCTTCCTGTGAGAGAGCCCCCAACTTGGTTTAGTGCCACTTTAGTCCATATGAGGAACCGAGCAGTTAATTGTTTTTTTTCGTGACCTCTGATCTAACTTGTCACATATCAAAGTTTGATATTAAGAAATCACATTTAATCTCTCTTGCCTGTGTCTTGCCTAACAATTACTTACTTCATAACCTTTAAACATAATGTAAGTGCATCATAACCGCTATTAGTAGGCTGAATTATATTTCCACAAAGCACAGAACCAAGGCATCTCGAGGCTAAACATGTTGAATTGGTGCAGCATCATAAAATTGACAGTGCTTTCAATAACTCTGAAATCAAAGACTGAGTCATCAGAAATTTAGGTAAAATAAATTTTATTTCAAAATTGTTGAAAGCAAGAAATGGATTTCTCTGAAAAAGAAACTTGAATCTTCTATAAGAAACAGATGCATTTTTGGCTTTAACAATATGAGATCTTGAACAGCCATGATCTTTGCTATAGCTTAAATATCAGACATATTTTTAATTCAGAACACTAAATTTGAACTCTAAACTGCAAACCCACTTAAGGTGTGTTGGTTGAGGGCAAACAAAAAAAAATCCCCAAACTATCCTCACTGGCTCAAAATTGATTGAGATTCAAGAATCAAAGTGGCTGATGTAAAAAAACCAGGCTAAAATGCCACATGTGCTTTCCAATCCACCAGGAACTGTTGTGAACAATTCTAAATTCCACATTTAAGGCCCAAACGCAGTATTCATCATGTAGCCTGCTTCCTCTTCAACAGTGACCCTTAGACACTGCTCTACTGAGCTCCAATGATGACCTGCCTATGTAATGTTAATTGAGCTGGAATTAAATACTATTTTCCTCCACTTTACTGCTTTACAGCAAAGAAAAAGAAATGCAGTTGGAGCAAGACTAAAACCATTTTAAATACAGCAAATGAAACATCTCTACTTTTAATAGAACTATTTTCCATGAAATTTATTTTCTTGCCGTTTCTGATGTGCATGGCCTCCACTTGGCAACTACCCAATGATATAATTAAAAGATCACTGTAAGGAATTGCAGGCATGGAACCACACTAGACCACTCTGTGATGCAATGTGTTACAGCATTTCCAAGAATATTCCTTGAAAACGCATCAGTTGCAATTGTGGATCTCCAAGTTGTTTGTTGTAACACTGTCCTAGATGTTCAAAAAGACAACTGTGAAACTCGGGTTCTGCCACCAGAAGAAATTCTAACTTCCACAAACTAAAAACAATTGGTATCAATACAGCATTTTACCTGTAGTCCAGAAGACCAACTCCTCGGTTATCCATCAACATGTACTAGTTTGGAGATAAAGTACAGCTCAAGTGTAAAGTTAATTGTTCCATGTTTAATTGATCAGTGATTTTTTGAAAAATAAAAGTGTAATTGGACTGTAAAACTCACAAACCGTAAAAAGGTTCAAACTGATGGATTTTATTTATCAGTAAATCACTGGTCATAAATAACAGACACATTTTAGCAGTCAAGCTGCTTCCACAATCAGCCAACAATGGAAAACCTAAGAGCAAGCTGTCCAGAATCTTATTCTATAAAATTCTGGATAAAATGCTCCAAACTGAACCTGCGCTTCAGTGCAAACAGTATATAAAAAGATAGAGTTGTAGGCTGGAAAAGAAAAGCACACAAAGTGTCTTGGGCATCAATACTTGATTTCATGGCTACTTAGTGCTGAAGATTTTATGAAAGATTTTGTTCATGTACGGTGGGCTTCCACATCACTGTATTCTTAATTGCATTTCAAATGATCTCATTAATTTTATTGAACGTAAATGGTTACAATAATTTTTGTACTCATTTCTGAAGGTTAAGCTTGGTAACTTTAGGCTTACAAATAAAATAAAATCTCAGACTCTAGAACAAATTTTTAAAAAAAAATCCCTGACAACGAACAAATTCCCAGCCCCATTCCAAATCAAGAGTCAGGCATGTGTACCCTGAGGTTTTCTCGAGTAATAAGGAATGTCATTAACTGTATCATACCTGTGTTACACTTTTACCCAATCTTAACATAGAAATAACTAAAAATAGAAGACAGTTATTTTAATCTTTTTCTTTCTTTTTGCAACTACCCCTTGCACGCTCCTAAAGGTGTGGCTCTGAGCAGGGATACAGTTCCAAAGGCATCCTCTGGTATGTCACCTAGCTGTCAGCAGCCTATTTGACCACAGGGGTCACTGCAGCTGAACTTCATGCTGCTGTACTTTGCTTGAGCCTATTGCCGCATGCACATTTCCAGCATGGGTTCTCTGTCAGTAGAACCTATACTGTTGTCCCAACTGAGAACAATTAACAACGCAGACCAGAGGGTCAGACCTTCATGGCCCGTGTGACTCAGCTATTCACTATGCGTTCACTCAGCCATCAAGAAAGCTCACAATAGCTGTCTGTCTCACACTTACAATTACACTTGCATGTAAAAGCAGCAAAATACAGATATCTGGAAACTGCTTATAACAAGAGCCACAATTTAAACAATTTTTAAGCTACTTTTGCATTTAACGGTGTGTTCAGGTCTAGTACAGGTTAAAATGATCTGTATCAAATGCAATCCCAGAACTGTACAAAGAACTATATAAGCCCAGATTAACAGAACCCATCTTAACTTTTTTTTTTGGTTAAACGGGTTCTTGGATTAAATCTTTATACCAGCCCTTTATCTCAGTCTAGATCTGCAGAAACATTAGACTTTACTCCAGTAATTGCACAAATTCCACTACTGTATCTGCTTCATCCTCCGAACGACGATTGCAATTTCACAATTCGTGAAAGTTTGCAGCTACAGCATTAGAGAGTCTCAAGGAAAAGCTGGTTGTAAAATACCAGGGAAACTGCTGGAGGCTTAATACAGCAGATCATTTTTAAAAGACCTTCAAATTGGTCATAATCCAGATTCATATCATTTCTTAAAATGCAGTGGGAATGCAAAAAAGCTTCTTAGACCAAGTTGACCCTACTGCATTTGAAAGATAATCACCTTCTCCCTGTTTCTTCAACAAGCCCTGTTGCAACATCACTAGAGGACTTTGCTCACTTGCAGATTAATTCCACAGTGAACAAATTTAGTAAGTTAGAATTGTGCCAGACAGGGTAAATGAAGTAATCAAGGCTACAGTTGTGCTATTATAGTCCCCACAATTTTGATATTACATTTCTCCAAGGGTATTTAAAGAGTGAAAAGATGTTAAATTTTTAACCAAATGGAGCAAAAAAGGGAAAAGATTGTGCAATTTAAATCATCTAAGTACAAACATCCACTCCAAAAGATTACATTTACAGTCCCTGTCCTTCATTGAAGGCACACAGTCCCACATTCTGGTCACGTTTGGTGTCCACGCTGATGTAAGCTATAGAAGTGTGCCTCTCTCAGGATCTGATTGATTTGGAAGTACGGGCCTTGTGCAGACTGTTCACTGGAATCAGAAAATTGAAGCATAGTCGAGCTGTTGCCTGGCTTGGTCCGGCTTAGATTGGCTTCAGCTGGAAACTGTCCGTTCGGTCTGTCAGGACTGCTGACTATACTGCTGCTGTCACTGCTTGAGGACTGCAGAAAAAAAAAGTTTAGCTGGTGAGAGAAACTCTAGAATGTTACTCTAACATACATTGTGCACACCTTTAAACACAAGTTAAATGTGCACATTTCCTCACATTCTAGCATCTTGTACATCAAATGACTATCGTGAATTTCCAGAAACCTCCTTACCTCCAGTTGGCTACCAATACCATTCTCAAGCAATGAGAAACAAGACATTCCTTTGTGGAGATGCAAGATTAGTCAATGGCAGCAGCATACTTTCACATGTTTCCCCAGAACCAATTCATCAATGTACCATGTAAATTCAGAACTAGACAGAGCTTGAATGGTAACCTTCAACACTACGAAACTAAATACTTTAGTCAAGAAACACAATCAGATAGGTAACATTACACTTGAAGAATATCAAGCTTATTGGCATCATAATTACAAAAATTACATTGGAACAAGCAACTAGTAGAGAAAGTAGAGAAAACAAAAGTGGGGCAGGCAATGATGGAGTCATCAGGAATCTGGCTCCGAAGCTGACATCTGCTAAATTTGGCAGGCTGGAGGGAAACCACTTCTTGTTCATTGCAGTCCATAGCCAGAGAGACTAGAGCACTGGAAAAGGGTGACTTTCTGCATGTGGCAGTCATATGGAGACATTTCCCCACCTAAACCCCTCAATGATGCACTCGCTAATGCTGCCTACCCTGCTCCACCATCCACTCCGCATTGCTGGCTCACTGGTGATTCCTATGCTATTTGTTTTACTTTCTGAACTTCCCAATCCTATAGGTTTGGAAAAATACAGCTCCCTTGTTGGCAAATCTAAATCCCAAATTCACCAAGTGGCGAAGCAGAATTGACATAGAACAGTTACAGCACAGGGCCTGCCATGCCCATGCTGGCTCTCTGCAGGAGCAACTCACCTCGTGCCATTCCCCTGCCTTTTTATCGTAGCCCATCCCAAATCTCTCCTTTTCAGGTAATAATCCTTTTGAAAGCCATGTTTGAATCTGCTTGCACCACACCCTCAGGCAGTGCATTCCAAATCCAAACTACTCGCTGCTTAAGAAGTTTTTCCTCATGACGTCATTGCTTCTTTGGCCAATGACTTTAAATGTGCCTTCTGGTTCTTGATCTTTCCATCAATGAGTACAGCTTCTCCCTATTTATTCTGTCCATATCCCTCATGATTTTGAATGCCTCTCTCAAATCTACCTTCTCTTCTCCAAGAAGAACAGTCTCAGCTTCTCCAATCTATCTACATAACTGGTTTCAGGGATGAGGAACTCATTCTTGTGAATCTTTTCTGCATTCTCTCTAATGCCTTTAGATTCTTCCTAAAGTGTGGTGCCCAGAACTGGATGCAATACTCTAGTTGAGGTCAAACCAGTGTTTTACACATGTTTAAAATAACTTTGCTGCTTTTATAAAGCCCAACGTCCCACATACTTTATTACCCTCTTATTCAACATGCCCTGCAACCTTCAATGATTTCTGCACATAAATACCCCGAATTCTCTACTCCTGCTCCCCCTTCAGAGTTGTATTGTTTATTTTATATTGTCTCTCCTTGTTCTTCCATCAAAATGAATCATTTCACACCTGTTTGCATTAAATTTCATCTGCCACTTCTCCACTCATTCCACCAACCTGTCTATGCCCTTTCAAAGTTTAACGCTATCCTCCTCACTGTTCACAATACTTCCAAGTTTTGTGTCATCTGCAAATTTTGAAATTGTGCCCTGTACACCAAGGTTTAGGTCATTAATAAATATCAGGAAGAACAGGGGTCCTAACATTGTATGGGATGGGCTCCAGGAATGGTGTACAATCTTTCCCACCCCAACTTTCTTTTATGTACTAAGCTCAGTTGATCCAATTTACCCAAGTCCAAAATCTATCCTGTGTTTGATTTTAGGTACAGAAGGAGACGAGGTAAAAATATTACAGATAAGGACAGTTAACAAAAATGTGCACTGAATTATCAAAATTATTTGTTTCCTGGATGAAGAGGAGAGAAAGGAACAAAAACATCTCCAGGCCATCATATTTTACATACAAATTCCATGGTTAAGACAAAGTCTTTTCAAACTGTATTTAGAAGATGACTACAGCACCACCTAGAACTTGCTGCAAGGTTCACTGTTCTAATGTTCAGTCAGTTGTGATAATGGACTTGTACCCACTGAGAAATGTGCAAACTAATTGAAATGAAGACACCCAAATATTAAGAACTGCTGGTCCTCATCCACTCTCTTGTTCAGATTCTGATACAGTTCTCAGGATTGAATCTTCATAATTAACACTTTCACCAATATCTTTTAAAGGCCATACAAAACTCACTGCATACTGTGCAGAACTGCATTCTTGAGAAAAGGTTAATTAGTAAAAGCATCTCCATATGTACTTCCTAAAAAAGTTGTTAAAGAAAAAAGACATAAGTTGACTTTTAAGTTTACCAAAGCAGCTCACTGTATATGGTTAAATTCCAAATCCCATTCTAATATTAAGGGGTTGTATGTCTTGTTATATATATTTCTGGCTTCCCCCTTCATTTTCTTAAAGGTAGTAACATATGCTGGGTTTTTGTTCTGGAGCAAGAGTAAACCATTCCCTCAACCAAGTGTCTTATTCATGGACAGTTAGCTTTGGCAAACTGACTGAAAGACGCTACTTAATACTACAGTTTTGCAATTTGTTTCTAACCTCGCAGTCCCAGCTGTCTCTTGGTAGATCCTGCAACAAAGTACTGTTGCTGAGGCGTTTCGGCGGTGGGACAGAATGGTTTTCTTCATTGTTACAGTTCCGTCTTCGCTTCCTGAAATGGAGTGGGGGTGGGTGGTGGAAGAGAGAGAGAACGCCTTAATTTATATCAACAAATACCAATTAAGGTGCACAATTCCTTCAGCTTAACTACTGGCTTCATAAGATTCTCAAAAGATGGTCCTTGAATGAATGGTACACAATTATAAAACTATAATTCAACAATTTTAAAGATTTAGAATAGCAAGTTATTCAGGCTTAGCATGAAAGAAGATGCCCACAGAGCTGGTGTTGTACAAAGCTGATCATTTTGTAGGGTAACACCAGGCTGTCCAGCCCAATACCAAATGGTGCTCAGCAACGGTTTTTAAGTCACAGAGAATGGTTGGGTTATGACCCCCTCAGCCCCTGGCATCATTCTGAGGTCAGTTAGCGTGGCTTTGGGAGACTTCCTCCATCTTGTTCCTAGGAATGGGTCAGTTGGCATTACCAAGTACCCAGCTGCCCACTGCATTGTCTGTGAAAAACAAATAGTAGGAGGAATTTGTAACTCTGCCAAATCTAGATTTCAACCCCTCTCCCTCTACCCCACAGTCAACCAGACCCAGCTCCCATCACTGGGTTTTAGCTTTGACTGCAAGAAGGAGGGTTGTTGAATGGGGTGAAGAACATAAGAAATAGGAGGAGGCTAGACCACCCCATGAGTGTGCTCTGCCTTTCAATAGGACCTTCTACCTCAACTCCATTATGCCCACCTGATCCTCATAGACCTTGATTCCCTTAGTGTCCATTTTGGTGAAAAAGTCCTATTTGGGCTGCATTCAATGGATGGAGTTGAAACACACTATCCTGACTTGGTATCACCATTACTGCACTGTCACGGGATCAAAAGCCTGAAACTTCCTAACAGCACTGTAGGTGTACCTGCACCGGACTGCAGCGGTTCAAGAATGCAGCTCACCGTCACCTTTCAAGGGCAATTAGGGCTGGGCAATAAAGGTTGGCCCTGCCAGTAATGTCTACATCCAAGGAAAGAGTAAAAAAAAAGGAAACAGCTGGCTCTGTTGAACAATCTCTAGTTGTTTTTGCTTGTTACGGATGATAATGTCCTGCCAACACTCTGGTTGAGGGAGGGCTGCGCTGTCAAACTGCCTGCCACCTTTTGGACGAAACTCAGGCCTGTTCTGCCCTCGTGGGTGGACATAAAAGACTCCGTTGCATTATTTGAAAAAAAGATGAGTTCTCCCCGGTTCCTGGCCGATCTTTATCCTTCAAACAACACCTGAAACAGAATATCTCGTCGTTATTCCCGCTGCTGTTAGTGAGAACTTGCTGTGTGCAGATTGGTTGCCAATTTTCCTATGTTGCAACAGTGACTACATTTTGAAGGTATATCATTGTCTAGGGAGCATTTTGCAACATCGTGATAGGTACAACATAAATGCAAGTTGTTTCTTTAACTCAAGTCTCTAGAATGCTTCAACATTGATTGATTGTAGTTTTAGGAGCATTTCCTTAGATGAAACAAATGAACATTCTGCATCATTTACTTGGAAAGTACATACTGTACCCAAATTCTAGTGCTGGGCCTGGCTAGCAAGCATACTTGGAATGACTTTGTTTTCTCCTGTTTTTCCAATTGTAGTTTGGCCCCAAGTTTTATTTCAATCTTTGCCTCCTCCTCAAAATGTTGGTAAAGTTTGAAGAATGGCATGAATCGGCTGCAAAAATGTTTGGTGATATTGTCTGATATTACTTATTTTCTTTCTGCAGCAATGAGCTCTATTTTTATGCACAAACTTCAAAGCAATTGAGACATGTGTCAAAAACTTAAAATGCTGCCAAAATCGGGAAGTCGTGGGATTAATTTATATTATGGAAATGATGAATTCATGCGAACAAAATGCAGGACCCTGAAATCACTATCATCTGGCAGTTCTGCAATTTTTCTCCCCCACATACAGCTTCAATGTCTTTGCCCTACAAATTACAACAGTCCTTATGGATATGAGTTATCACTAGAAGTCTTCAGTGTTGGGTGGTATACTGGTGAAACCACTAGCTTTCTTCCAAGTAAGATTGATGAATTACCACAAGCTCTACCATTGTTGACAAACAATTAAAAAAACATTTTAACCATGCTCTTGCAATCTGATTGTTAACTATGTTTAATTTTTATAGTTGCATACATCTTCATCTTATTGTAGTGTGGCAAAATGATTTTACCTTGTGCTCATGAATAGGATTGTTACTGGTTATAAAATAGCCAATATAACATAAAATTAAGAGCTAGCCCATTCAGGAGTGATGACAGAAAGCATTTCTTCAACAATGGGTAGTGGAAATCTGAAATCAAATGAATTTTAAAAAGAGACAAGCCAAATAAATGATAGTGAGGAGTCTTGAGGAACTCTCCATGCTTCATAAATGATATTACTTACAAATCATCATGTCAGTCTATTTATAGGACACAATTGTACCTCAGAACTCATCACCAAATGTTTGTATTATTCATATGATCATTTCTCACTGTGAAAATGTCCAACATCATTGACCCTTCAGCCAACTGTTGCAAGAGTATAGGCTTCTTTAGCTACACTCCTTCCTGTCTGATGAAGCAAAAACTGCTTGAATTGAGTTTTGTATCTGTCAAAGGTAAATTACATCCCCTCACTGGTCATTTAGCACAAATGTTTAAAACTGATCAATCCCCTAAAAGTTATTTTTTCATTTTGAGGAACTTTGACCATCTAGATATTTTACTCTGAGTATATGGCTACACAACATGATCCAGATTAGCCATTCATTTACATCTTCCAAATTACAGTCAAGATATATTACAGAACTTATGTACAGATAGCTGTAGCACCAATCCCATAGCTGATTATCCAACTGGCATTTTACAATCCTAAAACCTCTATTAAGCAGTTTGGTTCAGCAGTTCCCCTACAAATGAGGGAATTAAAGAAGAAATTCTGTATTCTATGTAGTATTAATACAGCAAAATACATTGTCATAAATATTGAGGATATTTCATATTTTTAGCACAGACTCTTTTCACCCATTATCCTAAAAAAATGGAAGATTACTAGGAATTATGAACAGATACAACTGAAACAAAAAAATGATGTTTTTGGTAACTTGACTGAATAATTCATACCTACAACATTACACTTTTATCCCTGGAACACAGCTTTGAATGCAGCTAAGGATCTTGGAATAAAATATGACAATTTTATAGATAAATTGTGAAACCTAAATTTAGCTCTTGATTGATATAAGTCCACAGCGCTATTCCTTAAAAAGGTGATGGAAAGCAGAAATATGACAAGGGTGCAGAAAGGGTTTTTCTGTACTTAAAACGTGTGGTGCATTGTAGAAAGGTCTCTGCCATGTGTTAAAATGTGGTGCAATTAAGCTGGCAAAAGCGAAAATGTTTAACTATTACAGCAAGATTTGTTTCAATGATAAACTTGGATACAATGATAAACTTGAATGCAGGATGCTTAAGTTTGGAGAACCAAGCCCAGGTTGAGTTTTGAAGCTGAGACCGTCAGACACAAAGTGCTATTCGTGAAACTCAACTGTACAGGACATTCAATCCTGTTGTTATGTACTAAAAAATGAGATACCAAATGTCAGACGCACAAATTCTCACCTCAGAACACTCATAACTAAACCAGAGTGACTCAAATTCTGCTGTTAGACCATACAACTGCTGCTCAATTAAAAAGATCTTCTTTGGACTTGAAACCAATGAACAGGCAGGTTAATTCTGCTCATGCTTGCATTGTTCTTACATGTTCATCTGACCATTCTGTGCTGAATTTAAATCTGCATCCCGGGGAAAAAGGCTGGCACCATCCTCTTAACCACATGTTGGTCGAGCAAAGATTGGAGGGTAAAAATTAGAGGGATTTCCAAGATTTGGTTCTGCGCAATTGAATGTCAGAGTACCACAGAACGAATGATCCATTTTGCAACACAGAACGTGAATAAAATTTTGGGGATGCTGAAACTGTACCCATCAATGGGTTTGAGTCACTTGTCCATTACTCCCGATTATCAAACATATAATTGTTGGGAGTATCAAATATGCCCTTTTGTTCAATACGTGCCCATGAGGTTGACCAAAGCTCAACATTACCTAGCCTTTGTTCAGTGAGAATACCCAAAAGAAAGAGAAAAGCAGCTAGCTAGTTAACTCTCCGAAGGAAACTCGAGCCCACTATAATGCACCTCCAAAATATCTTCTTTGGAAAATAAACTGAGTGAGCCTTGATTTTGGGAGCATGAGGTATGTCTAAACAATTTGCTGAAACGTGACATGACAGATCAAGATAAAGTACATTTTCATCCTGTGGGGGGAGAAAAAATCTTAATCACCCTTAATTTGCCCAGTTGATAATTTAGTACGAAGGGTTTTATTGATTGCCTGCAAACAAGCTGTGTCCAGCCACTGAATCCAAGAACAATAATAAAGTGAAAGTAATGATGATGCAAAATACATTAGGAAATCGCTGGACACCAAAGGTGACCCTGGTCATTTAAAACTACATAACTTATCAATTTATTCAAGCGTCAGGCTTGGATGCAACCCACCCAAGACCGCAGAGACAGAAACACATCGTTTGTACCGTGCAGACTGATCAAAACCCAAACTCACAATGAGCTGCCACCATATTGGGGGGAGGAGGAGAAAGGAACTCAAGACAATACGTCCAAGGGCTTGGAAAGGGGGAAACGTCCCTTTAACAAATCTCCATTGGAGGCGAGAGTAAAGGGGTTGGAGAGGGGGGGGGGGGAGAACAGAGGATAAGATGACATGAGATTGACCAGCAGAAGGTTTCCTGCAGACATTTATTTACACAGAAGCTGCTGCCTGCGCCACTGGGCCTCGGTACATCGGCCTCCCCAAGGCCGTTCGCTGCGGATTGGGGGGGGGGGGGGGAGAGAGAACGGACTCCAGCCACAGGCCGGCCTCCCCTCCGGCTCACAGCTCCTGGAATCCGGGCAGGGGCGAGGGCCCTCTCCGTGCCTCCGGGTACAACGGGCCCCGATTGTACCTCGGCCTTTCCAAGCCGGCCGCCGCCCATTATGACCCGACCCTCT
Source organism: Carcharodon carcharias (assembly GCF_017639515.1). NCBI lineage: Eukaryota > Metazoa > Chordata > Chondrichthyes > Lamniformes > Lamnidae > Carcharodon > Carcharodon carcharias. The sequence continues at coordinate 43,399,395 of NC_054488.1, read as the reverse complement.
TCCCTCAGGGACTGGACGGAGTGGGAGGAGGGAACGCGGCGGGACGAGTTCAAGGGGAAAGTGGTGAGGGTTGGGATTGCGGGGGGGTGGGGGGGTGTGGAGGGCGGTGAAGGAGCCAAGCTGGCGCTCACCTGCCGTCTGATAACATCTACCCCCGGCTGCTGCTCGCTGTGTCTGAGCCACCCTCAGCCAGGGGGCGGGGCCAGGCGGAGGGGGCGGGGCCACGCACGGTGACGCGTTAATAGTGACGTGTTCGCCGTCCATATACTGCGCCTGCGCAGTCAAGCACGGGCCCCCTCCCACCCTACCTCCGCCCGCCAACTCCTCAATCAAAAATAAAACCGAAAAAGAACGAGGCGGGCCTTCGTTCCGCGGGGAGAGGATCCCGCTGGCTGTTACTCTGTCTTCAGCTCTGGATCTCTCCCTCCCTCCCTCTCAATCTCCGACTTTCCGGTTTACATCCTTCTGCGCATGCGCCTCCACCCCATTGGGGAGGGAGCCGAAAACGTGCGGACCGGATGTTTGGCCCCAAGACCGGAAGCCGCGCGACTGGATTAGTTCCCCCCCCCCCACCGGTGTTTTGCGAAGGTTCCGCTTCTCCTGCTGACAAGTGCCGAAGACGAATGGCTTCATTGTTTTAAAACAAACTCGCAGTTCAGCTTTCGTTGATTTCAAAACAAAATGAAGCAGGGACAATAAAGGTATTCAGGTTTTAAAGAGCCGTGTGGTGCGAAAGTCAGAAATGACCATGGAATAGCAATTGAAAGGATTTAAAGTGTAAGAGTTTTTATACAGTTTTAGTGTAAGATGTGAGGTCAGTGTTTGGGAGCCAGGCTGAAGATGCAATAAGAGAAACACCATCAACGGAATCGCAATTTAAGGGAGGATGTGAAGGCATCAGGGTGCAGAAAAGATTTACGAGGATGGTTGCAGGGCTTCAGTTGTGCGGGTAGATTGGAGAAGCCCTGGGACTTTTCCTTTTAGAAAAGAGAAAGTTGAGAGGAGATTTGATCGAGCTTTTCAAAACCACGAGGGGCCTGGACAGAGTTAGATAGGGAGAAACTGGTCCTGGTGCAAAGGCTGAGAACCAGTGGATACCGATTTAAGGTGAATAGCCAAAGTTAGCAAGGGCCACATGAGGAAAAGCTTTTTAACACAGCGAGTGGTTAGGATCTGGAATGCACTGACCGAGAGTGGGTGGAGGGAGATTCAGTCATGGCTTTCAGAAGGGAATTGGATAATTATCTGAAGAGAAAGAAATTGCAAGAGGGCGGAGAAAAGGCAGTGGAGGGGACTCGCTGAGTTGTCCTGCAGAAAGCTGGAACAGGTGTGTCCTTGTGCGCTGTAACAATTCATTGATTCTGAGAATTATGTCTATTTAACGGAGTAGTTCGCCAAACCCCTCCACAAAATTTATTTTTTAAATGAAGGAAGATGCAGCATGGCCTAAACGCATGTATTCCAGGTACCACGTGTTTGGATTCTTTCATTCCCCGCCCATATTTACAACATGTCCTTTACAGAGACATGTTAGGATTATTGACCGAAGAAAGTGGCTGAGCCAAAGTATTAGGAAATTTGGGATCTCACTCTCTGGACTACAGCAGCACCTTTAATGGAATAACAGTCCTAAGGTGCTTTACTGGGTTGGTATTAAACAAGATATGACACAGAGCCACATAAAGAGATATTAGGTCAGATGACCAAAGGCTTGGTCAAAGATGTAAGTTTTAAGGAATATAGAAAAGTAAGAGGGAGGGGTGTGGGGAGGGAATTCCAGAAATTAGGGCTTGGCAGCTGAAGGTATGATCACCAATGGTGGAGCAAATAAAATAAGGAATGGTCAAGAGATCAGAATGAGCACATATATCTCAGAGGGTTTTGGGGCTGCAGGAGATTCCAGAGATAGGGAGGGGTGAGGCCATGGGGGGATTTGAAAACAAGGATGAACATTTTTAAATCAAGACATTGCTTGTATGAATGCCAGTGTGGGTCAGCGAGCACAGGGGGGACAAGTGAATGGGACTTTGTGCGAGTTAAGACACAAGCAGCAGAGTTTTGGATGACCTCAAGTTTACAGAGGATCAAATATGTGAGAACAGCAAGGAATGCATCGGAATAGTCGGGTCTAGAGGTAATGAAGGCAGGAATGAGGGTGTCATCATGAGATGAGCAGAAATGGGGTGAAGTTGGGTGATGTTACGGTGGTGAAATAGGTGGTCTTAATGGGAGAAATATGTGGTCGGAAGCTCATCTTGGGGTCAAGTATGATACCAAGGTTGTAAACAGACTGATTTGGTCTCAAACTGTTGTGAGGGGTGAGGGATGGAGTCAGTAGCTAGGGAATGGGCATTTGGAGCAGGGACTGAAAATAATGACTTCAGTCTTCCTAATATTTAATTGGAGGAAATTTCTGCTCATCCACAACTGGATGTCAGTAATCAGTCTGATAGTTTAGCAACAGTGCAGGAGTCAAGAGATTTAGTGGTAAGGTAGAGCTGGGTGTCATCAGTGCACATGTGAAAGTTAACTCTGTGCCTTTGGATAATGGACAACACGTAGATAACAGGGGGGTCAAGGATCAATCCTTGGGGGGGACTCCAGAGGTAACAGTGTGGGAGAAGGAACAGAAGCCATTGTAAGAGATAATCTGGCTTCAATTATATAGATAGCAATAGAGCCAAACGAGAACAGTCTCACCCAGCTGGATGCCAGTGGGGAGAGTTGGAGGAGGATGGTGTAGTCAACCATGCCAAAAGGTTGTGGACAGGTCAAGAAGGGATGAAGAGGGATAGTTTACCTTTGTCGCACTCACGTTGGATGTTGTTTGTGACTTTGATAGCTGTTTAGGCACTGTGGCAGGGGCGAAAATCTCATTGCGGGGTTTCAAACGTGGAATTCTGGGAAATATGAGCATCGATTTGAGAGGCAAATATGACGGAGGACTTTGGAGAGGAAAGGGAGGTTGGAGATGGGGTGACAATTTGCAAAGATGGTGACTTTACCCAAGTTCTTTAGTCACCTCAGCCTTTGATTCGGAAATTACTTAACTTCTTTGCTAGTTTGGTTATTCTCCAAGTTCTTCCACACTGGCTGATACAGTGATTAACTAGGATTTGAGCTCACTAATGCTGACAGTCTTGGCTGAAGAATAGAAAAGGATCTTAAATCATTTGAGAAGCCTAAAAGTGGTTTAGAGCTAAAACCAGCTGATTACAAAACTTCAAGCTGCTAGGTAGTTGCCATTTTTGCCCAGGATCGTAAGAATATAACGCCACAAAATTATTTCATTTTGATAGAAATCATTTAAATTGTCTTCCACAAAATATTCCATGAACCTACTTCACAAATCTATTAACCTTTGCGTAAATCAAATTACATCCCATTTCCTTGCTTACTAATTCCTATGTGTCCCTCACTCCCCTTGAATCCTTTGCTCTACCGAAAATCATGCTCAAATATATTCTTGTTCCTTTAATAATCAACCAATAATCGACATGGAACAGCAAACATCTACCTGACTCGACTGCACAAAAGATACAAATGCTTTGCAATCGTGTTGAATTGTTCCTCATTCTTTGCTTCCTATTTTAATATGGCTTGAAAAAAGAAAAACTTACATTTCCCTGTATACAGCATCGTTCCCCACCTCAGGACATCCCAAAGTGCTTTACAGCCAATTAACTACTTGTGAAATGTAGTCACTGTTGTAACATAGAAAATGTGGCATCTAATTTGTACACAGCAATTTCCCACAAATAGCAAGGTGATAATGACTAGATAACCTATGTTTGTGATGTTGATTGAGAAATAAATATTGGCTAGGACACGGAATAACTTCTCTGCTCTTCTTTAAAATAATACCATGGCATCTTTTGTGCCCTGCTGAGAGCAGATAAGCATCGGTTTAACATCTCTTCTGAAAGACAGCACCTCTGACAGTACAGTACTCCCTCAGTATGGCCCTGGAGTGTCAGCCTAGATTCTTGTGCTCAAGTCTCTGAAGTGGGACTTCAACCCATAGCCTTCAGACTCAGAAACCCGACTGCTACCAAGCAATGGTACCTGTCAGCTGCATGTGCACGGCTGTGCAGCAACCTGGAAGGTACCATACAGGCTGGTCACAAGTTGTCCCTTTTAAGATACTGTACTAGCACAACTATGCAAACAATTCAAGTGAACAGGCTGTGCACAACGCAAAAAAATCAGAGGGAATATTGCAACCAACTGAGGCATGGCTGACAATACTGAAGGTATTACTTTCAATATCTTTTTTATCCTGTCTTGGGTAAAGCGTTACTCCGCCCATTGTGGCATTTGAATGGTAAAATCAAAGAGTATTCCAAGAAAAATGGCTTCTAAATTGCAAAGTCTTGTACAAAATAACAAACCCTGGCCTTTGGCAAATTTGAATTCATGGTCTGGACTAGCCAATATTGTGCCTGCAAATAGGGAAAAGAAGAACCACATGGAACTGTTCAACATGCTGCACGTTGGTGTCATCATCCAGAAACACAACATCGGTTTCCACATTATGCTGACAACACCCAGCTTGACCTCACCACTGCCCCTCTCGACTTCCTCTTGTGTCTGTACATCGTCAGGCAGCTTCTCCAACATCCGGTATTGAAGGGTCATGAGGACTCGAAGCGTCAACTCTTTTCTTCTCCGCCGATGCTGCCAGACCTGCTGAGTTTTTCCAGGTAATTCTGTTTTTGTTTTGGATTTCCAGCATCCGCAGTTTTTTGTTTTTATCTCCAACATCCGATATTGGATGAGCAGAAATTTCCTCTATTTAAAGTATTGGGATGACTGAAACTTTGGTCCCCACCACCAATACCGCTCCCTCACCAACAATTCCATCCCTCTCCCTGGCATCGGTCTGAGGCTGAGCCAGGCTGTTTGAAACCTCAGTGTCATATCTCACCCCGAGAAGAGCTTTCAACCGCAGATCTCTGCCGTTGGTAAGACCACCTATTTCCACTTCTGTAACATTGCGCTTCTCTGCCCGTGCCTCAGCTCTACTGCTGAATCCCTCACTGATGTCTCTGTTACTTCTGGACTTGACTATTCTTACAGACATCTGGCCGGACTCTCTCATTACACCATCCAGAAACTTGAGGCCTTCCAGAACTTGCACTAAATCCTGTTAACCCATCGTCCCTCTGCTCACTGGCTCACACAGGCTCCTGGTTAAACAACACCTTGATTTTAAAGTTCTCGTGCTTATCAAATCCTTCCATGGCCTTGACGCTCCCTATCTCTGTAATCTCCTCCAACCCCACAACATTCCAATAAACTCCTCTGATCCTGGCCTCTTGAGCAGCCCTGAATTTAACTTGCTCGGCCTTTTTGACCAAGCATTTGACTCTATGCCCTAATTTCTCCCTATGTGGCCTGATGCCATTTTTGGTTTTATGATGCCTTTGTGAAGTGCCTTGGTCAGTTTTGTCATTTTAAAGGTGTTATATAAATATAAGTTGTTAAAAGAATGATTTCATAGATCGGTGAAGGACATAATTCTTGCTTGAAAACCTCTTAGAACACCACCAGATTCTGGAATTTTCCTGTTTGTGCAAGAGATCCGAGTCATGGTATATAAAATGAAAGTGCAACAGTGCGGATAAGAATTATGTGTGGCTTTGAACTGTAACCTAATTGTCATGACATATCCATTAAGTCATTATCTTAAACTTGATATACCTTTCTGTTTTAATGGAAACATTTAATCTTCAGGGGAGGAACTGATCCTAAAACAGTCATATTGTGATGAAGAAATACTAGATGAACAGGTCATTTGTTAAACTTGAAGTATATTAATGAAAACTCCGAGGAAAAAGACAGATTCAGCTTTCGTAGCAATAATATCGAAACCTCTACCATTGATTTGAGGAAACTCTCGTCTTTAAACATGGTATTGTTACAAATATCAAAAATGTCAACAGCTTCAACTAATCATTGCAGTTTTGGTACGTCACACTTTTGATTTAAGACTATTTCTGTATTTCTTGCCAATCTAAACATGGAAAATACTTCACCAGCAACGCAAGTGTGTCCATTTTGTGGTAAAGCTTTTAAGCGGCTAAAAACACATCTTCCTCACTGTAAGATGGCCAGAAATATGAATGGTAAATCCAATTCCAAAGAGGCAGAGACATCTATTGCAGTTCCTCAGCTAGAATTAAATTGCAAATCAGTGAGATCTCCAGCATCACCAAGCAAGAAGATGAAAGTTAAAGCAAACTCAGCAAAGACTTCAACGCAGAAAAAACAAACAGCATCAACAAAAAAGCAGAATAATTCAACAGGTGTGGGAAATGAATCATGGACTTCTGATCAAACTGTTTGGAGTAAGGGTTTTAATGAACCACATTCCAGTCAAGGAGATTTGATGGACAAAAGAGAGGAAAGCAGGAAAAAAAGTCAACAGTCTGTTAATTGGACAACGAAGGGACAAGCTAAAGAGGAGAAAAAAGAAATGGGCATAAAAACAAAGTCAAGTGAACATTTCTTAGAACAAGACCATGATGATGTAGATCTGAAGTTAAAAAGCGCAACCAGGGCAAAAGTGAAGAGTACTCAAAAGATTGCACATAATAATTTTATAAAGAAAGAACAAAAAAATAGTGTGGACAGTTCATCGAGGCTCTCACTGAATGAAAAACGATGTGCTGACTTGATACCAAAAATTATATTTTTTCCAAAAGTCAAGTCAATTCTTAATTTAGAAGGTATTCAGATTCGACCAGAATTTGAGAAGGAGACAGCTGTGTTGGATCTGCAGGCCCATGTTACCGTGCCTCAGTCATCTGGCGCTGGCAAAACACATTCACTTCACTTCATAAGCCAAGAGAATATGGTTCCTCCGGTTGACACAAGATGTCAAACTGACCAGAATGAAGTCACAAAAGGAATGGTCTCAAATAAACTAACTTCTGAACAAAGTCCACTAACCAACATCAAAACTAGTGTGTGGCATCACATCAAAGAGAATTTGTGTAGAACAACCACCAGTGCAAAGCAGGATTTTATTTTGAAAGTGAACACAAGTGTGAAGGAAGATGATTATAGAGCTGACAATTTAGAGACCAGTCATCGTAACTCATCCACTAACAATCATGTTTGCAGCGTAATTATGGCTTCTGTTCATGCGAAGGGCTTAAATAAACATGAAGGAAATCTACGTACTGGTTATGTGGCTGTGAAGAAAATAGAACCAAGTGATTGGACCACAAATGGTGCTGTCCAGTCTGAAAATTTGCATTTGTTACAGAAAGAAAATGCTTGGAATAAAGACATGTTTTTATCAACAAGCTCCAGTAAAACAGTGTGTTTGGATGGAAGGATTAAAGAACTTCACCCGAGACTTTGCACAAAAACTGAGATAGGAATGGATTGGTTTCCTGAACTTTATCCAGGGTACCAGAGCATTGGACTAAGAATGCTTCCTGAGCAAACAAAACAGTTGGAAACACCCATGAGGCTATCCACCTCTCTGTGTGAAAATACAAAAGGTACATTCAGCTGTATGTTTAGAATGTTTCCCGACGGTTCTGCCATGTTTGTGTATTTGCTGATGATTTACCTGCTGTAACGTAATCTAATCGCACATTTATAATCATATTTGCTTTGGGGGAAAAATGCAATTTTCAAATATTCAAATTCCAAAATTATCTAATTTTATATTTTGTCACGGTATCTTGTAATTTATCTCTCTTTGTCATCTGTTTTACTGACCAGTGCCTGTGTTTTCTTACTGTGGATGCTCAGGTGGACAAATATTTATAAGAAAGATGTAATCCCTCCAACCTGACAACCAATCTAACCAATGCAATACACAAATGCTTATTGTGTAAGTAATTGAACCATGTTGGATCGGTTTATTCTAGTCCACTGGCTGCAAGCACATGCTATTTTTTTTTCCCCCATCAAGGAAATACTTCCTGCTGCTTCCTAAAGTCCACAGAGGTCAACTTTCCAAACTTCTTTACAGGGTTAGTCAGGAAGTCTGGAAATGGAAAGCTGTATTGTGTCAATTTTTGTATTGGGTAATCACTTTTATACATCTTACTTAATTTGTACAATTTATATAGAACTTAAAACCTGTTTCATGTAATGCTAATATGCACTTCTGAGTTGCCATTGCACCTTTCAAGAATTATGGACGTAACGTTTGAGATACATGGAGACGGTGGCAAGTTGGTAATGTCACTGGACTAGTAATCCAGAGGCCCAGGCTAACGTTCTGGGGACACAGGTTTCAAATCCCACCATGCAGCTGGTGGAATTTAAATTCAGTTTATAAAATCTGGAATATAAAACTAGTCTCAGTAATGGTGACCATGAAACTATCACCAATTGTTGTAAAAATCCATCTGGTTCACTAATGTCCTTTAGGGAAGGAAATCTGCCATCCTTGCCTAGTCTGGCCTACATGTGACTCAGATTCACAGCAATGTGACTGACTCCCAACTATCCTCTGAAATTGCTTAGAAAGCCACTCAGGTCAAGGGCAATTAGGGATGGGCAACAAGTGTTGGCCTTGCCAGCGACACCCACATCCCATGAAAGAATAAATTTTAAAAAATTGTATATACTCAAAAGTCGAATTTTTTAGATCAAATCTTCAGGCAAAAAGTAGGGGGCCAACTGATACATGAGTAATATTTTCGAGCGGTTGAAATCCATGCATGTTGGAGGGACAATTATTATCTTAAAACATAAAAATATTTACCAATCACGCCATGCTTATGGTAGGCTAAACAGCATTAGCCGTAGCCTAGATTTCTTCTTGGCTACAACGAGGATAAAACCACACACAATTGCCATATTCCACTTGAAATCTACAAACAAAGATTTATCTCACACTTTAGTTTATGTTAATTGTTGTGCCATCCTCTCCCATCATCTCACTACCTGTCTGTTTGTGGCCGTATGTCAGCTGATCACGGAGTTGCCAGATCGGAGACTGCCCCTGTCAACCCCGCCCTCGAAAAGTAGCCAAATGGCAACATTTTTCTTCTCCTTTCAAACAGTTTAATAAGATGTAATGTGAGTTGTGATAGCAGAGGATGATGTGGAAAAAAGTTATTGAATTTATATTTATAAAATAATAACCTTCATGGAGACAGCCATTAATTTATGTACAATAAACTTATCCAAACAAAAATCCATATACAAATGTACACAATTTTATTCAGTTTTTATTTTAGTACCAAAAAAATACCACTTAGCATTGAACGGGTATTAAAATCCATAATAATCACTCTCCTCCTCGTCTTCAGCACCAAATAACTCGTCCAAATCTGGCTCCTGAATTGCAAAATCACATGGATCATCATCATCATAATGTACATAATCCAAAAGAATTAGTAGATGCGACCATAATATCGGAAAATTAAAATGATCGGTAGTAACTGGTTATTTATTATAGTGTTGGCTGGTTTAGAGGGCAGGATTGGCGGAAACACAGTTTCTGACCTGGCAACACCGTTGTAGTGTCTGTTGTTGTTTTTCTTGAGTCCCGCCTCTGACTGGATTCATAACTGATGGTACTTCTTATCTCGGGTATCCTTATATGGAGTGTGGTACCAGAGAATATGGTGATTAAAGCGTAGGTAATCTTGTAATATTGGTAGTATAACTATAACATCAGGAAATTATTATTACTGGTAGCAACTTGTGTTTACACAACTTAGGTGGTGTTGTACATCAAAAAACATTTTAAAATACATTATTCTACTACCCCTCAAAAACTAGGATCAACTTATACACAACTTTATGAAAAATTACGGATTTTTTTGGCCAAAGCCCAGGGGGTCAACTTTTACGAGATTAACTATTACTCGAATATATACAATACCTTGCATCTTTGAAGTAGTAATATTTGCAGTTTTTGAACGCTGTGACAAATACACTTAAATCAACAAAAAATGGCACCCATTTCTAACTGCAAATATCACAAATCAAAGATTAATTGTTGCAAATCATTTTTTCAATGAACTTTGAAATTTGTTGTAGTGTTCCCTTTGTTAATGATATTATATGTGTCTGCTGACATGGAAGTATGAATTTGTAGTGGAAAACTATGTCTACAATGGCCTATTTCTGTGACATATATCCTATATAATCCATTCAGCCCAACCAGTCCATACTGCTATGTATGCCCCACTTGAGCCTCCTCCCATCTTTCCTCATCTAAATCTATCATTATAACTCTCTATTCTCTTCTCTCTCATACATTTGTCTAGATTCTCCTTAAATGCATCCATATGATTTGCATCACCCACTCCTTGTCGTGTCTATCCTTTCCTTATCCCTTTGAGGCAGTTTCAATGACGTGTCTTGTATTCTATGAAACCTGGCTGAATTGTGGCTGGAACGGAAGTGGCCTAAGTGTCAGTGGTTCTGCATTTTTTGTTCTGATGGAGCCATTTTTTCCCTCTTGTTGCTGAAATGGTCATGCAGTATAAAAGGTGTAGCCAAATAAAAAAGGAGGAAATGGAAATATTAAACTAAGCTCTGTGGATTAAACACGTTACAAAATCTCAGCTTTGATTTTTATCTGCCCTAACTTCAGAAAATCTTGTTGGAATACTCAGCTCCATGAAAACAAATCTTATGAATACTTTATTGAGTGTCTTTCATGACCTCAGGGTGTTCCAAAATGCTTTACAGACAGTGAAGTACTTTTTGAAGTATAGTCACAGTTGTAATGTAGGAAACAGCAGCAGATTTGAATGTGGAATGCTCCCACAAGCAGTAGTGAGGTAATGACCAGATAATCTCTTTTAGTAATGTCAATGGGGGGGGGAGGGGGGGGTGATAAATGTTGAGCAGGACATCAGAAGGGAGCTCCCCCACCTTTTAGATCGTACTGTGGGAATGTTTACATTGATCTGAAAGGCCCCTGATTAATGGCTCGGATCTTTCCATGCCAATAGTGGCGAATGCTGACAGGAGGGGAGTGAGTGGCACTGGGAAAGGCTGGGAGGAGATGGAATGAAGGATACATGTAAAATTACATTGGACATACTGAACTGAAGGCAGGCCTCAAGGGGCACGTCTTCAGTTCATGATGACAAAGTGGGGGTGGCTTGGCTGCAACTATGCTTCACCATTACACCTCCCGGCCCACCTCGACGATGGTTCCACCCTGCAGCTGGAACAGGAAGTTCCCACTGCAGCCGACCAAAAATCATAGTTGAACATGCAGTGAGCGACGTGAACTTCGCTGCTGACGGGAAGATCTGGACCATTTGTCTCATTGGAAAGACAGCACTTCAAACAGTGCTGCACTCCCTCAATCTGTGGATTGGAATTGAACTTACAACCTTCTGACTCAGGGGAAAATGGCAGAAGTGCTACCACTGCGCAAAGGCTGGCAGCTAATTGATGATTGAAACTCCATAGCTGGTAACAATCTGTCTTCATAGCTGGCAAATTCATCATGAGGCAGGGGAAAAGATAAGAAATGGGAGAAAATAAACAATAAAAACAAATTTGTCAGTAAAACTGGAGTGAATTATTTTGAACTTGTTTCCTGCAGGTTATCGCAAGTATTACAATAAATACATCAGTGCAAGAAGAGGAGTCGTCGGAGGTGCGATCACTTTGTTTTTGGGGTGTGCAAGCTTCAACTACATCTGGAATTATAATTGCATCAGTGAGTTCATCTGTACCTTTTGATGGTCCAATGGGAATGTAGAAAATGTATTTTTAATTTAAACCATCATACTGGAATTTGATTTTATAATTTTCTATTTCTAATTATTTTATTAGTGTGCGAATGATCATAAATTAACATCCATTTTGCAAGTCTTCCTATCCCCTCACCCTCCGATTAAAAATCCAAAGCGGCAATTCCTGTACATTATCTGGAAGACATATTAAAGAAGGTTCTTGCTAAAAGCCATTAACGTTTTAACAAGTATTAAAACCTTTGTTTTCAGAACATGATTACTGGAGAAAACACCACTGAAAACCAGAGACCAACATTTATTTTTCTGATTCACTCCACTGATAAAGCAAAAATGACGGAGACATTCCCTTAAGAAAAGATATCAAACCTTTTACAGTGGGTTTTAGTTGTGTGGTGTAGGAGAGGGCAAGGATAAGGTGAGTGTACCTGAGTTGCTTCGCTGTGAAGGCAATTTTAGAATTACAAGCTGTAATAAAGATATTATTTGTAGGCTGTCACATTTGTACGGATGTTTATATAACATGATTCAAAAATGTATTTACCTGACTATTACAAATAAGAACATCATTTTTTTAAAATCGTAAAAATAAATGTGACTTTTAACAATGTATTAAAAAAACTGACCTGTGAATATTACTTAAATGGCAATAAGCAAAATCTACTTGCTTCCAAGATTCTTGGCATTCTACCACCCCAATACAACCTTGTTCCAGATGTCCTTACCTTTTGTCTAGGAAAATTCAGCATTATGTAGGCAATATCATTACTTCTTGAGATAGAAGAAACCTGCACAGCATAGAGCATTCTGTTTAAAATTCACTGAAATGCACGATGGAGTTGGTTAAATTCTGAAACATCGAGGAAAATTGCCCTGTGCTTTCATAAGATTTGTACTAGGAGCTTGACTGTTATGTTCCAATAAAGTTTTTACTTGTATATTTATTTTTCTATGTTCTATAAAAATAGTTTTATTGGATTTTATTTTATATTTAATCACCTCTGGACTATGTATGGCATTGGGGCTTTTGCCACCATGCATGCCCAATGTTGGTGATGCCTTACTGTTCACCTTTTATTAACATGCAGAAGAACATATTAGTTAATTGACAACACCATCACATTGCTGGCAGAACCATGGACTTGCATGATTGGAATCTGAAATGTTAAAAATTCTGCTACCATACACTTTTTCTCAATGTTGCAATGGAGTGAGAAATAACAAAACTCTGGTTTACAATTAAAACGGGCAGTATTTTTTAAAAATCCATTTCACAGGATGTGGGCTTCGCTGGCTAGAATAATAAATTCACAATTTATTGTCCATTTCTAATTGCCCTTGAGGTGGTGGTGAGCTGCTTTCTTGAACTGCTGCAGTCCCTGTGGTGTAGATACACCCACAGCGCTGTTAGGGAGGGAGTTCCATTGACAGTGAAGTCCTATTTCCAAGTCAGGATGGTGAGTGGCTTGGAGGGGAATTTCCAGGTGGTGGTGTTCCCATGTATCTGTTGCCCTTGTCCTTCTAAATGGTAGCGGTCATGGGTTTGGAAGGTACCGCGTAAGGAGCCTTGGTGAGTTTCTGCAGTGCATCTGTAGATGCAGTGCAACTGGTTCTACTGTGCGTTGATGGTGGAGGGAGTGATTGTTTTTGGAAGGGGTGCCAACCAAGCGGGCTGCTTTGTTCTGGATGGTGTCAAGCTTTGAGCATTGTGGGAGCTGCACTTATCCAATAAAGTGGGGAGTATTCCAACACACTCCTGACTTGCGCCTTGTAGATGGTGGACAGGCTTTCAGGAGTCAAGAGGTGAGTTACTCGCTGCAGGATTCCTAGCCTCTGACCTGCCCTTGTAGCTACAGTATTTATTTGGCTAGTCCAGTTCAGTTTCTGGTCAATGGTAAGCCCCCCAGGATGTTGATTATGGGGGATTTAGTGATGATAATGCCATTGAATGTCAAGTGGCGATTGTTAGATTCTCATCATTGCCTTGGCTTGTGTGGCATGAATGTTACTTGCCACTTGTCAGCCTATGCCTGGATATTGTCCAGGTCTTGCTGCATTTGGACATGGACTGCTTCAGAATCTGAGGAATCGTGAATGGTGCTGAACCATGTGCAGTCATCAGCGAACATCCCCACTTCTGACCTTATGATGGAAGGAAGGTCATTGATGAAGCAGTTGAAAATGGTTGGGCCTAGGACGCTACCCTGAGGAACTCCTGTAGTGATGTCCTGGAGCTGAAATGATTGACCTACAATAACCACATTTTCCTTTGTGCTAGGTATGACTCCAACCAGGGGAGAGTTTCCCCCCAATTCTCATTGACCCCAGTTTTGCTAGGGTTCCTGAATGCCACACCCGGTCAAATGCTGCCTTGGTGTCAAGGGCAGTCACTCTTACCGCACCTTTTGTCCATGTTTGAACCAAGGCTGTAAAGAGGTCAGGAGCTGAGGGGCCCTGGCAGAACTTAAACTTGGCATCAGTGAGCAGATTATTGTTAAGCAAGTGCTGCTCGATACCACTGTTGATGACTCCTTCCATCACTTTACTGATGATTGAGAGTAGACTGATGGGGCGGTAATTGGCTGGGTTGGATTAGTCCTGCTTTTTGTATACAGGACATATCTGGGCAATTTTCCACAAAGCCAGGTTGATGCCAGTGTTATAGCTGTTTTGGAACAGCTTGGCTAGGGGCGTGGAAAGTTCTAGAGCACAAATCTTCAGTATTATTGCTGGAATATTGTCAGGGCCTATAGCCTTTTCAGTGTCCAGTGCCTTCAGCCGTTTCATGATATCATGTGGAATGAATCAAATTGGCTGAAGACTGGCATCTTTGATGCTGGGGACCTCTGGAGGAGAGTTGCATCGTGTGGCAGGATGAGAATCTGTACCATTGAATGTCAAGGGGAGATGGTTAGATTCTGTCTTGTTGGAGATGGTCATTGCCCGGCCCTTGTGTGGTGCAAATGTTACATGCCACTTATCAGCTCAAGCCTGAATGTTGTCCAGGTCTAGCTGCTTCTGGATACGGACTGCTTCAGTACCTGAGGAGTTGTGACTGCAATCATCAGCAAACTTTCCCACTTCTGAACTTATGATGGAAGGAAGATCATTGATGAAGCAGATGAAGATGGGTTGGGCCTAGGAACCTATCCAAAGGAACTCCTGCAGTGATGTCCTGGGACTGAGATGATTCACAAAAGGTATACTATTACAAACATATGTAATAAACCAATACAACTGGAGAACTAGTAGGGAATAGTTCCTGATTAGCATAGTTAGATGTCACTGCTTTAGACTTGCAAGGTTTAATTTGACTGCACTGGACAGAAATTGGCAGGATCTTTACAGGTTTGATATAAAGGAGTCTAGGGCCTGGTCTGAGATACTCCCAGCCTTGAGCATTCCTTTATCACATTACTATGAAGGGTAAATGACCACCTCTAGACCTCAGCATATCTAATATTTAACTGTGAATAGCTTTTCATACCAGACCCCATACACTGCAGTTCCATTTTTCAAGAACAGAACTGGAATAGCTGTGAACATGATGTTCTAAATACAAAGTTTATAAGTTTAAGTTTTGGGATGGTCTCTTTAATTTCGGGTGAAGTGGAGGAATGAAGACCATGTGACCTGGTCTAAATTCTGGTGACAACAAGCATTGGTGGCTTGGCTGTTAAAGGCTAAAGGGGGGCCCAGTTTGTCTTACTGGGAAGAACGTGAGAGAAATTCACACCTGTAAACAATGACTAGGGTAACTCTTTCGAGTACAAACACGTTTCCATCTGTTCCTATTCAGATGAAGTTACATTGTTTCATAGTTTGCCATTGTGAGATTTGAACTCTTGATCTTGGGGTTACAAGCCCAGTACCATAACCACTTGGCTATTTAGGCCAAGCAAACTAGGGTAACTGTGCGGATGGTGGATAGACTGTTAATAGACAGTTAATCAGTCGCACAGGGAGGGGTTAGGAATGTAAGGTTTTGTGACTGATTTAATTCCAAGGTAAAACGTGGTTGGCAGTTCAGAAGATAGTTAATCAGCATTTTTAACCTGGATACAAGGCCAATGTGATTCACATTGCCACAAAGATGGGCCTTGAAAGGGGACAGGCCTTAGAAAGCCATTGTAGTAATGGCCTACAGGATTTTCTTAAGATATCCCTGAATCTTTCAGACAGGTCAATCTGCAAATATCTGAGATAGAGGCAACCAGTCTCTGCTGTTCACCCCACAGAATGCAGATGGGGACACATGCTCGATTGAAGAGACCAAATTCATGAGGACTTAAACGAGCCTGGAAGATTCACCTCGATTTGGCCAGAGGGAGGGATCTCTGGCCTAAATGTCACCATGAAAGTCGGTTTAGGGATGAGAAGTCATGCAGCTGCAAAAGAGAAAAGGAGCAAGCCATCAGGAGCCTAGAACAGCTTTGGACTGGTCCCTAGAGAATGAGGTGCTACTTAAGGGATTGAGTAAAGTATAACTGTGGAGGGGGATTTTCAGTTGTTTTGAAAGTTAAGTGGGGAAACTTTTCTAAAGTTCAGAGTATAAGTTGCCTACAAAAAACTGTTAGTCAGTGTTGCTTTTAGTTTGTTTATTACAGTTAAAGTCTCAAAACTTGACATTTTGTCAAGTGTTCCTTTCAGTTGGTCACTCTTTAAAAGTTATCAGTTTCTATGGGGATTGTAGCAATGCGAACTATTTGAAAAATGGGCACAACCATTACAAGTTAGATACACTGTTTTCTGAGGCCCGTATCCTTAGGTTGGTTCTAGCATTATTTTCTCAGCATAGCTATGAGAAATATAACTTGATAGTGCCAGATAAAATACTAAGTTAGTGCCAGAAGGACTCTGCATAAAAATCACTCCATGTGTTGTAACTGGCATTTGGCCAGGTCGTAGGCTGGAATTACCTTTCCTGATGGTACATGTGTAATCGTGCCAACTGACTTTCATTGACTGTTGACCCTGGTAACTGCTGCTATTTGACACCTACCCACATCAAATATTCATCAGCTGGTGTGAACAAGTCCTAAGATGTAGCTGGTGCCAACAGCTGCTTATTTTTTGCGATACATGGCTTCATGTTAGAATAAGCTTTTGATGCTTCCAGCTTAAAGAAACTTCTAGCTTAAAGA
Source organism: Carcharodon carcharias (assembly GCF_017639515.1). Classification (NCBI taxonomy): domain Eukaryota; kingdom Metazoa; phylum Chordata; class Chondrichthyes; order Lamniformes; family Lamnidae; genus Carcharodon; species Carcharodon carcharias. The sequence continues at coordinate 43,382,552 of NC_054488.1, read as the reverse complement.
AAAATCACATTTTGCTGAAACCTAGTACCAATGTTACCATCCAGGTGTTGCAACCAGTGTCCAGAAGGAGAAATGAGACCATCTCACACAATGAGCAGTCAACTGGATAAGTAATATGAGAAGGTCTGTTCTAGTCACTTAACCCATGTGTCAGGTCATTTGGGACTGTACCATTAGACCATTTCTCACACCTGATGTTTTATAAATGGAGAAAAATAGGACAGTTGTCAATGAAAATAAGAATAATCTAAAAAAAAAATCCTGAAGCAAGGAATTGGGTTATCACATGAATTTAATCCTACAAATCATATTTCTTAGTTTGAAAGAAGTATTGAACTCTTGCCTTTCCAAATCTTTTCAAATGATATTTCTCTCACATGATTGGGCTTCCTAGGTTGTATTATGGGGGGTTAATTATATTCAAAATACAAATCATAGCAACATAAATGGCTCCATAAGTTTATCCATTGTGTATCTAAGCAGCGTAGAGCCTAATGGTGTAGTTTGACCAAGAGTCTACTTAGTTAACAGGGGATGGTCACAGGAGTGTTGGAATTGGTCTCATTGTTACCAGGTTAGGGTAGGGGAAGAAAAAAAATCAGCTGGGGAGATTAACCCCACATTACTATCCAATAACCCCTGCTTTAAGTGCATTTGTATTGGTAACAACAACAACTTAAATTAATATAGCTTCTTTAATATGTAAAACACCCCAAGATACTTTACAGGAGCATTATTAAACAAAATGACACAGCCACATAAGGAGATATTAAGTCAAATGACCAAAAGCCTGGTCCAAGAGTTAGGCTTTATGGACTATCTTTTTTATATTCATTCGTAGGATGTGAGTGTTGCTCACTAGGCCAGCATTTATTGCTCGTCCCCAATTGCCCTTGAGAAGGTGGTGGTGTGCTGCCTTCCATAACTGCTACAGTCCCATGTGTTGTTGGAACACCCACAGTGCTGTTAGGAAGGGAGTTCCAGGATTTTGACTCAGTGACAGTGAAGGAATGACAATATATTGCCAAGTTGGGATGGTGTGTGACTTGGAGGGGAACTTACAGGTGGTGGTGTTCCCATGCACCTGCTGCCCTTGGCCTTCTAGGTGGTAGAGGTCGTGGGTTTGGATGGTGCTATCGAAGGAGCCTTGGTGAGTTGGTTCATTGCATCTTGTACATGATACACATTGCTGACACTGTGCATCAGTGGTGGAGTGAGTGAATGTTTAAGGCGATGGATGGGGTACCAGTCAAATGGACTGCCTTGCCTTGGACGATGTCGAGCTTTTTGAATGTTGTTGGAGAGTATTCCATCACACTCCTGACTTATGCCTTGTAGCTGATGGACAAGCTTTGGGGAGTAAGGAGGCGAGTTACTTTCTGCAGAATTCCCAGCCTCTGACTGCTCTTGTAGCCACAGTATTTATATGGCTGATCCAGTTCAGTTTCTGATGAATGGTAACCCCCAGGATGTTGATAGTGGGGGAACTCAGAAATGGTAATACCTATTCATTGAATGTCATGGGAGATGGTTAGATTCTCTTGTTGGAGCTGGTCATTGCCTAGTATTTGTGTGGTGTGAATGTTACTTGCCACTTATCAGCCAAAGCTTTACGCTGTCTAGGTCTTGCTGCATATGGACACATGTCTTAGAGGAAAGAGGTAGGGAGGCGTGGATCTTTAGAGAGGCTCCTCCGGAGCTTAGGACCCAGACAGCAGAAGGTACAGCAACCATTGGTGGAGTGATTAAAATTGGGGATGCTCAGGAGGCCAGAATTAGATGAGCAGATATTTTGGAGGGGTGAGAGAAGGAGATTACAGAGATAGGAGGGGGGCATGGCAATGGAGAAGTTTGAAAACAAGGATGACAATTTTAAAATCACAATGTTGTTTGACTGGAAGCCAATGTAAGTTAACGAATGCCTGGATGATGGAGGACCGGGACTTGGTGCAAGTTAAGCCACAGGCAGCAGAATTTTGGATGACCACCAGTTTCATGATTTGGAGGAAACCATTTGGCTTCCTTTGTACAAGATACCATCTTGGGCTGTCAATTCATCTTGGTATGTCAAATATGCTCTTGGTGTGTCCTTAATGCTCTCAGATCATCCTTTCATCACTATGTCCTGTAGTGCTTATAGTGTTGCATCATGTTGGGCAGTTCACTTGATTTGAACAAGACACTTGTCTGTCAGATTCAATGTCTCTGCTGGGTTGATGGCTTCCAAATCATGTCTAGCTGTTGCTTCACATTGAATCTGGAAGATGTTGCATTCTGTTGTAGCCTCCTCAACTTTCTTCATAGGAATCGCTGCTTTCAACAGCATATCTGCAATGTACATCTGTTTTCCTTGCTTGTACTTCATGTCCAGATGATATCTTTGTAAATGAAGTAACATTCTTTGCAGTCACTTTGGAGCAGATAGTAGCGGTTTGCGAAAAATGCTTTGAAGGGGCTCGTGGTCGGACTCTGCGGTTACTTTGTCTCTCCCAAGCAGATACTGATGAATACGCTCACAAGCAAAAACAATAGCCAGGCACTCTTTCTCAGTCCGAGCATAGCATTGTTCTGTTTGCATTAGTGCCCTGGATGCAAATGCAACTGGTTGACCTTGCTGCATCAGAGTTGCTCCCACACCCATCTTGCTGGCGTCACACTGCAAGGTGACTTCATCATTGACATTATAATCCTTCAGCACTGGCATTATCATGACTAGTCGTTTGATTTTAGTGAACGACATTTCTTGTACTGTTTCCCAATACCACAGCACATCTTTGGCAGTGAGCTTGGTTCCCACTCAGCTGATAAATTTGGCAAACATGTAGCTAAATAATTCACGAATCCAACAAATCGTTGCACTGCTTTCACATCTGATGGTCATTGCATTGCTGCTATAGCTCTCACCTTGTCAGGATCCAGGCGAAGACCTTTTGCTGTCAGTACATGACCTATGTACTTGAATAAAGGCATCTTCAGTTGCAATTTATCTTCAGAATCAGCTGGTGAGCTCTCCAGCAGTCGTATTAAATTCTGATCACGGTCCTATGACCTTTTCCATTGTGTCTCTACATCCATAGACTAGTAGATCATCCACTATGGCTTCCACTCCAGGAAGATCTCATGTTTGCTTTGATACTCTTCTGGAGCTATGGAGATGCAAAATGGCATGCACAACCAGCCGTTTCTCCCACATGGTGTCTAGAATGTCATTAGAAAGCTGCTGCTTTCTTCCAGCTTCACTTGCCAGTAACCATCCTTCGATTCTAGTATAGCAAGTATCTTTGCCTTGACAAGTTGCAGAAGAATTCCTTCAATGGTTGGCATGGTTTATGAGATCACTTCAGTGCTTTATTTAGATCCTTTGGGTCTAAGCAAACTTGCAGCTTTTTTTCACTTCCTCTCTCCTCACCGTCCAAGGACCCAAACACTCCTTTCAAGTGAAGCAGCATTTCACTTGCATTTCCCCCAACTTAGTCTACTGCATCCGTTGCTCCCAATGTGGTCTCCTCTACATTGGAGAGACCAAACGTAAACTGGGCGACCGCTTTGCAGAACACCTGCGGTCTGTCCGCAAGAATGACCCAAACCTCCCTGTCGCTTGCCATTTCAACACTCCACCCTGCTCTCTTGCCCACATGTCTGTCCTTGGCTTGCTGCATTGTTCCAGTGAAGCCCAACGCAAACTGGAGGAACAACACCTCATCTTCCGACTAGGGACTTTACAGCCTTCTGGACTGAATATTGAATTCAACAACTTTAAGTCGTAAGCTCCCTCCCCCATCCCCACCCCCTTTCTGTTTCCCCCTTCCCTTTTTTTTCCAATAAATTATAAAGATTTTCCTTTTCCCACCTATTTCCATTATATATAAAAAAAACCCACTAGAGCTATACCTTGAGTGCCCTACCATCCATTCTTAATTAGCACATTCGTTTAGATAATATCACCAACTTTAATTTTAACACCTTTGTGTTCTATTGTACTATTGTCGTTGACATCTTTTGATGATCTGCTTCTATCACTGCTTGTTTGTCCCTACAACCACACACCCCCACCCCCCCCTCCACCTCTTTGTCTCTCTATCTCTCCGCCCCCCACACACACACCTTAAACCAGCTTATATTTCAACTCTTTCTTGGACTCGAACGCAAGTTCTGTCGAAGGGTCATGAGGACTCGAAACGTCAACTCTTTTCTTCTCCGCCGATGCTGCCAGACCTGCTGAGTTTTTCCAGGTAATTCTGTTTTTGTTTTGCAGCTTTGCAGGTTGTTTCACTGCTATCATGCTCCTAATCCAGTCTGTGGGAGTTGTCACTTTTTTGATTACTCCTCTCTTTTTCAGCTTTTCTATCTTGTCATTTAGGCTTGACTTGAGGGCAGCTGAATTGATCTTACTCTCTCATCTACTTCTAGATGATATTCTCCTGGTAGACATCCCAACCCCGTAAACACATCTTTGTACCCCTCTAGGATCTGTTCTGCAATCAATGGTTTTGTGTGCTGTAACGCATTGTGAATCTCTGCTGGCACGTTCAGGGTTACCAGTCCAAGCTTTAGACTTGCTTCAGCTGAAATGAGTGGCCATTGTGTTCCATCTATGGTCTGAAACACTAGATCTTCCTTCTTGCCGTTGCATTGGGTTGTCAGACTCATTTGTCTACTTGGTACAAGTATCGTGCCATCATAAAGCCTCAATCTTACTTTCAAGGGCTTCATTTTCAGATTGCCATATTGAGCCACTTTACACAGATCTGTGAAGATCATTGTGTTGCATGATGCACCAATGTATATTTGGCATTTGTTTGCCTGATACTCTCCTTTTGCGGTAATCATATTAACAGTCACAAACCATTTGGTGCCTACAGACTTGACTGATCCAACCTGAGGTATGGTATATAGTTCTTCATTAGACACGTCTGCCGATATCTCTCCCATGGACATCTGTATAGTCTTGTTTTGCTTCTTTCCAGCCAAACACTTGTGTGTGAAATGAGTCTGCTTCTTGCAATTAAAACATTGCTTTCTCCAAGTTAGACAATCCTCCTTTCCCTATGCATGCTGTCCTCTGCAGTATTTGCATCCTGCCCTGGCTCTAGATTGCTCTGCTCTTTCAGCTTAGACCATCGCTCAGCGTGATGTATCTCCTGGGTCTGTTCTGCCATACATAAGCTCTAGCTGACGTTTCACAACTTCGCATTTCAACACACATCTTTCGTTTCCTTTAGCATCAGTTTCTCATCTTTCAGTAGACTTGCTCTCACATAGGAGTCTCTCACACCCAAAACTAATCTATCTTTAATCAGATCATCTTTAAACTGTCCAAACTCACATCATCCTGCAAAGCTGAATATTTGCCATTCAGCAGTCTTGTTTTCACTTTGAACTCTAGTGTTGAACACATTCACTTGGAGTTCAAAACGTGTGTTCAAGGTATTCAAAATCTCAGTTGTCTTTTTTCTTTGTCCATCTGTTAGATTTAGAGTAGTGTACACTTTGTAGCAGTCCTTCCCCAGCAGTATAAAAAGTGTATTTACTCTTATCGGCTCAGGCTTGTTAGTCAAGTCTCTTGCAATCTCAGTTTTGCCATTGTAAGTGGAAAAACTGCCAGTTTTTCCATGCATCACTTTTCAGTTCCACAGGAGATAGGATTGGAAAATTTACTGCAGCCATTTTATTTACTCAGTAACTTATTTGCAGCCTTTGACTGTGTTTCCTTTGTTCTTTTTCTGCAGCTCAATGTTTTTCCTTTGTCCTATATTTAGTTCTGTAGATTTAAACCTGTAAGAGCCTAGAAAGGCACAGTCTTCTCTATAGCCTGTATGTTACTTGCGGTGTTTTTTTTTAAAACAGATTTGAACCTATGTTCCTGGATTTAGTATCTTTTCTGTATCATTTCCAGGGTTCAAAAATCTATTTTTTTTTTTCACTTCCTGACACTATATTTTGTGTATAAGGACAGGAGTCATCATCAAGTGTTCATCTCTGTTACAGGCTTTATTGAACTAGTTAGAAATTGCAGCCTACAGTCAGCTTGCCTCATGGCAGAGCCACATGAATATGGCAAGCTAGGCAGTACACTTAGTAAGATTGCATTTTCAAAACCCTAAACAAGGATTGAGCAAGGATGGGGTTTGTGGGTGGAAGTGATACATGGAAATGATCAGAAATGCTCTTATTTTGATTGAGTATGATGGGCTTAGCAAGACCACATGAGATCACAGGTCAAAGGGGTGGCTGTGAATGTATTGAGTTCATATCTTGAGAGAGAGAATAAGAGGGCAGTGAACACAAAGGAGAGAGAGCATGATGACTTGAGATGGAGGTTTGATTTCACAGAAATCACAGAACGAGAAGTCGATTGGTGCAGAGACTGAGGGGGGAAAGCAGTAAAGATATCTTGGTGAGAAAGTATGTTTTTAAATCGTGCTTGGGGAAGGCAATAGAAAATGATGATTTTGAATGAGAGGTGGAACAAGGCGACATGCTAGAGATGGGGAGAAATTGCCAGAGGGGTGGTGGGTGGGGCTAAGGTGAGATTTGGTGATAAGTACACTACCATTGTAAGGGAGCACAGTATTGGGTGAGAGTTGGTTTGGATAGTCTGACAACATTTGTCATCATGGATAATGAACACTTGGGTGAGGGCCCAGTCATGAAACTATTCCACCGACAAATCCATACCTTTGAGGGAAGGCAAGAAAATTGGTAAAACAGAGAAAAAGATGGAAACCATGATTAAGTACAATATTCTAGTTTCCAATGAAATTTTTAATCTCTTATTTTGCTTAAGGGCAAGAAGAATACAATTTAGAAAGATAATTTTTGAACTTTTGTAATATTGGATGTAGGAGAAAGGTCATTCTGCTCATTAGATCCTTGGAGAGTCCTGGATTTCAAATCCATTTACACAGTTGCTCTAGTCAACAAGAAAGTGTTTGTTTACTGTCTGACGCTTGTTGCACTTGTTAGCATAGTGCCCCTTCTCCCTACACTAAAGATATGGAAAGAGGGAAAGAATCAGAAATTCGAGTTACACAGTAGTGTTTCTTTTAATTTAGGAAATTACATTTGCTTATCTTACAGACTGCTGTTATTTTCATGTATTTGTGTATGGAACCATTTTATTTCAGCTATTTTAATGAATCATATTTAACTAATTCCTTTTGTTACAAAGACAAACTTAGAAGTACCATATTTTCCTAATTGTACATGATATGAGCACAGATTCATCAAAAAATAAAGCACTTATATTGTTCCCCTTCGAAACAATTAGATGTAATTTCAACTTGTTACAGAACTCATTGCTAATCAGGGATGAAAAGAAGGAGATGGGAGGCATACACTTGTCCATAAACCATTTGAACGTCTCATGATTTCTTCCCCTAAATCCTCCTTTTCCTCTCTCCCTCAATATCGGTAGGATTACAGCTGTATCAGAGATATGATTATCTTTATTTAAACTGGTAAGCTAAGATTTGATGAGTCAAGTAGCCCCATTATCAAATAACTAGCATTAACATTTGCAGCAAAAGTTTTAACTTAGTTGTTAAATCAACAATTAGTAGATGGCAAATATAATTTTAAAACAGCATGTTTGTAGTCAACATGAAATTATTGCCGGGCTATGCAAAATAAACATTGTATACCTTGAAGCACTTCACTTTGTCGATAGGCTTGTGACCTTCAGAAATCTTTGCCTCTGGTGTGCTGTCTGTTGCGAAAAGTGAGATCTCAGACATTTCCTATAGGTGAACAGAATTTTTGCCTTTACTGTTAGATAAAATCAGTGCCACATGAGTCTTAGGAGAAATATTCAAAGCCACATTATTACCATTGTTCTATGATTATCATGATCATGTTCTAATCTTAAATTCAGACTAGCTGTAATTATTACTTTAAATTCCAACGGTGGAATTCAGAATATTTTGTGAAATCATCATCATCTGCAGCAGTTTTATTACATTTTCCAGAGTCTGACTTTCTAATGCATAGATTTTGGAAGAGTATCATGATAATACATAGTCTATTTTTTTTTAAATGGAACATTTGTCCTTGAACACCCTAAGTTAGACCTTTGCACCTCAGTTGTCCTCTGGTGAATTTATGCTAAAGTTTGTTGGAGAGCTGATGTCAAGAATAATGGTGATTTGGAAGCGGCACAGTCAAAGAGTGTTGATGAATGTTTGCTATCAATCATGTTTCATGCACTTTATTTTATTTAAATGCATATTAAGCCAGTGAGCATTTTTTGTGTATTTTCCACAAATCTATTAGTAAGATTATTTACTTGTGTTCAAGGTATTTTTGGGTATAATAGGGGCAGCATGTATGTCTGTGTAAATACCTACACTAACTGTAATCGTTCTGATACTGGTGTTTAAAACTATTTCAAAGCCAGTGTCCTGAGTTTGCCAGGGAAATAAATACTTCCTACAAACTTTGCATTGAGTTATGATTTAATCATTATATTCTAAGACATCGCTGTTTGAAAATTCAGAGCAGCTGCAGGTCCTGCTAAGAGTGATCTTTGCTCTTAAAATAGACTAATTTTATATTTGTTCCCTGAGCAAAATCTTTACCGATGCACTTTCCCACCGGAGGTGAGATTCTTTGTATTTATCAATATGAGTTATGAAAATGCTTATTTGGATCGATACACCATGTTAATATTTAATGATTGACACTGTTGAGTGCCAGAGATCAGCGAATCGATGCAAACATTAAATGGCATTCAAAAATTCAATTTAATTGAACAGGAAACTTTCCAGCCTGTAATATGGCTGAAAGATAATTATTTTTGTACTGGCTAAATGAATTGGCAAAGCTCAGTAAAATATCTTTGTTTAAAGGAACTATCCTGTTTGTTTCCCACATAAACCTTTCTTAAAAATAACAATTGAGTAAATTAGTAAACTAAAAGCTAAGGCTGCAGTAAGATGGCGTACTACTTTGTGTATGTGTAGTTTGTGAAGCTTTGTGTATCCTTTGAAACCAAGTATCCCTTGCATCTGACTAGCATTGGAGTTTTCCAAAGATGCACAGATTCAAAGCTGCTTGTATTGAAAAAAACTGTCTGTTAGAAGCCCTACATTTTTAGCAGCTTCAGATACTTCAATTCCTGTCATCTTGCACTATTGGCAGTGCCCTGGGGCATGGGCAGAGACCTTTGGCCAATTCCTGCTGTGCCCACACCCAGTCCTGGTTCAGCATCCATCCACACACTAAACACAGAAATCACAGCATGGAGGAAAACAGGTTTTCAAAAAAAAAAAAGATAAAATGACCTTCCTTCAAGCAATAGGACCAGTTTTATTTTTAGTCAACGATCTGTCACTTTTATCCCTCCATCCCTTTTCCCTCTGCTCACAACAATGAATTTTCTGGATTTTCCTCTAACAACAGAGTATCTAAGTTTGCTATATCACCACTTGACGATTTCTTGATATCTCGATTCTCCGATTCCAGCAACAACACAGCTGTGGAGGTTCTTTTGACATATATGTATATAGAGAGAACCAATGGAAATGGTATGGGAGTAATTTTATAAAACTCCACTATCAGCTTCACTTAACAGACCAACAATCACAATGAAACAATTGAAGTAATTTAATTTTAGAAACACATATACATGTATAAGTAGCATGGAATTTAGTTCTAACTGTGAAAATGTATTTCTGATTTTATGTGTGTGCACACCAGTGTCTTTTCACTCCTGTAATCCAATTTAATTTTGCAAATTTATTGTCCTTTCTGCTTTCCTTGTTTATTTCACCCTTCGACATTTACTCAACTCCAGTCCTCATCTTTGTTTATTTTTTCCATGTCAGGATTTTGCCTTTCACTATCCTTTTCCCCCAAAGAGAACTGGAAATGTTTCCAACTGACACTTGAAGGTGGGGGTGAGCAGTGTCATTTTCTTGCCACCTCCTTGTTTTAAATTAATGAAATAAACAGCACGAATGCCACTGATTGAGATGACTGTGGTGTAATTTAAACAGCCAGCTGAATTATGTTACTGGTTCTGTTCTTGTGATAATTGAAATGAGGCATTTGCACTAGATCAAAATTCGAATTTAAGGGTTTCAAATTAGGAAAGCAGACATAAATTTAAAAACTAGTGAAAAATAATTATAAAACACATTAGAAATAGTGATAAATATGCTGAAGCAATCTGTCATGCTAGCGGAAGCTCCTGGCTCTTGTCCTTGACTCTTGTGTGGTTAATAAATTAGCATTCTGCTAATTCAAAAGCTCATATATTTATTCTCCGTATATTCTGCAGTGTTTGTGTGCCATATATAATGAAGTAAAAGAACGTTTAACCTTACATTCAGCCATCAGCTTTAAGATTCCAAAAGCAACACAACTAGCTCCACAGAGATAAAAACAAAAAACTGTGGATGCTAGAAATCCGAAACAAAAACAGAATTACCTGGAAAAACTCAGCAGGTCTGGCAGCATCGGCGGAGAAGAAAAGAGTTGACATTTCGAGTCCTTATGACCCTTCCACAAAACAACTAGCTCCATAGTCACTACATTCCACAGTTAAATGAGTAACACACTTGATTCTTAGTTGAATTGGCTGTCCCTGAATCCAATTTTAAAGAAATACATTTGTATACATCTTAAATGCACACATTTTTGTTTTGTCAGCGTCTCTCTAACTCCAAACTTTGATAGTTATTAAATACATTTAACCTAATTTTACTATTGATAACAATACATAGGTTCTCCAACCAGTACTTCAGTGAAGCCAGTTCAAGGGAAAATATATTCTTCAAACTTACCTTGTTTAGATTGCTGTTCCAGTCAGTGAATTCATTAATTGGACTGAAAAAAGTAGAAAATAAATAATTATTTGGCATCAGAAGAAAATCATTGCTGCACTAAAGCATGATTTTTTTTATCCCCCTTCCTGCATCTTTTTTTTACTGTTGGTAAGTTAAAAGGTTCCTCAGGTGCTCTCTAAATTCATGTTGCCATCAGCAGTTGAATTGAAGAGGGATGGGTACTTGGGCATGCGTTTTTCAGCTAACGGAAGAAACATATGCATTCCTATGATTTTGCAGCCAGGACAGACATTCTACAATATGGTGTATGAAGTAAGAACTTGTAACTATGTGACCATTACTACACCCTCGGAACATCTCAATAGCAGTTCACACTCGATTAACTTCCTTTTGCACTGCAGCCATTTTTGTTAAGTTGACAAAAACAGCTACCAATTTGTGTACAGAGGATGCCACAAACTACAAAGGAGATAAATGACCAATTCTTGTCGGCTGACGGAGAACTCCCTAACCTCCAAAAAGTTTGGCATCTCATATGAATGATAACATTGCCAACAACGCAGCACTCAGCACTTCCCTCAGTACTGTACTGACATGCCATTTCAGCGCTGAAATCAGATTTGAACCCAAAACCTTCTTAGTCAGATGTGTTTGTTGCTTATTGATCCAAGCTGCCGCTAAGCATGTTGTCACAGAGCTATCATATTTTTCATAATATTATTGTAGGCTTATGGGTGTGTGTGGATGATTCTGTCTGTGTGACTGATTTAATTAGACTAGAGACGCTTAGAATTAAAGACTGAAATTATCAAAAAAACTTAGGTTTAAAGCAGCCTATTGAAATGGAGATGGATAAGCTAGGATCAGGGTGTCACAGATGGGGTGTGAAGGAAATTTGTAATTTTAGATAAATGAAGGGGTTGTTTGATTTTCAAAGGGATTATATAATATTTAAAACTAACAAGATAAGTGAGGCAAAGCAATATGTTTATTTTCTCCAAAAGGAAAAGGCCATGTTGACAACATGAAAGATTTTTATGTTATGGGAAAAGTAAATTTCTAAAGACATGTAGAACAATGGGATTTTACACATCAAAGAGAGAGAAAAGCATATATAAAGAAGGATGGATGGCTCAGTGGGATGTGGCCATGGAAAATCTGGAAAGGTACACCATGTGAACCAGACTTAGGAAAAGCCTCTAGCCACTCTGAAGAAGTGCTGCTCCAGTAACTAAAGTTGTGTTAAAAGCCTTTGGAATTCCACTGTTGAGTGGGTGCTGTGGTAACCTTACTGGGTTGCTTGTTTTAAATTTAAAATATATTTTGGACTGTTGCCTTAAAGGGGGTGTGTACTTGGGAGCCAGGTTAATTAGGAATTTTGGGATTTGTTATAATATCAAGTAACTAATCTTATGTATGTGTTTGAATTTGTTTATTTTATTAATAAATGTTTTAAATTATTTTGAAATATCTAAAGGTGTTAGTGGACTCTTACTTCTGAATTCAGTGCATAAATCTCATAATAAATACAAATTGCAAAACTGTTGTGATAGCGTGGCCAAGTTTCACTTATGGATTTGGTCCACCTGCCACATCCTAATGTGCTCAAATGTTTGATGAATAAAACATTTGAAGTTGTCATCTGACATTTTAATAATATTTCCTTAACATTGAACTACATGGTAGGATTCCACCTAACTTGATATCACCTGAAATACATGACCTTGGTCTAGCATCATAGCTGTTTCAACAACCCAAGGAGGGCATTATTTAATATAACTTGTACAATACTTACTGTGAAAATTTACATGCTGTTCCTTCAGGACAAAAACCAGCCAGATAATTCACACACATTACTTTCCTGGTGTGTTTATTTTTGCAAAGTGGGCCTGCCACAGAAACAGTTCAAGTGGGGTGGATTTCATATATTATATTGTAAATTCTCACTTTTTGTAAAATTAAAATTTAACACATTCTAAAAAAAAATCAATATTTTGTCAATTTCCACTTTGTTGCTTTAAAAAAAAACGTTCAGCTGCTCAGATAAATTTCAATCTTTGTCTTATGACCAAGACTATTGAACAAATGCTAATTACAAACCAATCTGTTGAGTATAAGGCCAGTCTAGATATCAAATGCATCTTAAATTTAGCCCTCTGTCTGTGACTGATGCTGCTCTTAGTTCCCAGTATACAATTTACTAATAATGAACACAGGAAAAGAACCATTCATTCAGCAGATAAAACTATGATCATGGTTGAATGAAAATTAAAAAAGGTTTCTTCAAAGTGCAAAACAAAAAACATGAAATTTAGGTTTTTTGTCAGCATTCCCAATGAACTAAAACCATCTGCAATAAATACAAGATGAAACAAGAAAAACTGCAAATTCTGGGAATGCACAGGTCAGCCAACAAAGAGAAGTTGCTATTTTGTACTGAAACCCTTCATTATAGTTCTAACTAAAAGATCTCAACAAGAAAGATTAACTTGTCATGTCCCTCTACAAATGACAATTTTCTGTTTTTATGTTTGAAATGCCCGGAGCTAAAGAGATTCAAAAAGAGTTTGACAAACAAGCAAATTTATTAGCAATGCCAATGCGCGGAACACGACACAGTCTGAAATATTCTTCAAGAAATGATTTTTTTTTAAAAAGAGAGTTGATTACAATATACAAGTGATTTATTAAGCAACCATGCAAATTCCTTTCCAACAGATGACCATCTTACTTTGTATAAATACCTTCAGTTGAATCTGAGCAAACTTAGATTAATGATATAAAAATGATAAAGTTTTCTTTGGTCTTTTTCCAGAAGGATTTTGTTTTTTTAAAAAAAAATGTTTCTACTGAAGTATTTAATTGAGGGAAACTAATGTACAAGTGCTCAGCGTTCATCTGAATTGCAAGCCAGACTGTTGGTTTCATTATAAACGTGGTGTTTCTCAGTGAATGGGAATGATAACCAAGCTAGGCTTAACAATTTCATAAACATTGTAAGCAATTTCTAATTGTAGGTTCAGTCTATAGAAATTGAAACAGTTTATTCCATTGATGGAAGGATTGTGAACTAGGGGACACCAATTTGAGGTGACTGGAAATGGAAACCTGAGGACAAACCTTTGAACGCAGTGAGTGGTTAGGATCTGCAATGCACTTCCTGAGAGTGTGGTGGAAGCACATTTCTTTCTATATACTATTCTATATTCTATAAAGTTGTTTCTATTTACTAGTAACTAGTGTGATTTATTAAAGAGCATAGCAGGAAAGCACATTGGGATTAATAAAGAATACTGCATACGTAGAACTGAACAGCAGGAGTATCGTAATTGATGGCTATCAGCATTTTCTTCACTACAAGCTACGTTTGTTCAGCACCTGTGTGAAGAGGAATTCTCAAATATTTAGTATTTCAAAATCAGTATTCCAAACTTCTAGAAGGAATGGTACTTTCCAACTGTGGTAAATTTGCAGTAATTTGATGTAATCTATAGTCTCAAAGGGATGATTGTGTAATTTTTATCTGAATTGACCTCATGCAAGCATTGAGATTTCTCATTTATGTATATTCCAGAAGTAGAAATGAGCTGAATAATATTCCAAAATTTGTCACTGACCCTGAAAATTTTAAATAATATGCTCAATAACCCCTGATTTTTTAAAAAATTCATTTATGGGATGTGGGCTTCACTGACTGGGCAAGCATTTATTGCCCATCCCTGGTTGTCCTTGAGAAGGTAGTGGTGAGCTGCCTTCTTGAATCGCTGCAATCCATGTGGTGTAGGTACACCCACAGTGCCATTAGGAAGGGAGTTCCAGGATTTTGACCCAGCGACAGTGAAGGAACAGTGATATGTTTCCAAGTCAGGATGGTGAGTGACTTGGAGGGGAACCTCCAGGTGGTGGATGTTCCCATCTATCTGCTGCCCTTGTCCTTCTAGGTGGTAGTGGATAATGGGTTTGGAAGGTGCTGTCTAAGGAGCCTTGGTGAATTCCTACAGTGCATCTTGTAGATGGTACACATTGCTGCTGCTATGCTTCGGTGGTGGATGGAGTGAATGTGGATGTGGTGCCAATCAAGCGGACTGCTTTGTCCTGGATGGTGCTGAGCTTCTTGAGTGTTGTGGGAGCTGCACTCATCCAGGCAAGTGGGGAGTATTCCATCACACTCCTGACTTGTGCCTTGTAGATGGTGGACAGGCTTTGGGGAGCCAGGAGGTGAGTTACTCATCATACGATTCCTGGCCTCTGACCTGTTCATGTAGCCACAGAATTTATATGACTAGTCCAGTTCAGTTTCTGGTCAATGGTAGCCCCCTGGATATTGATAGTGGGGAATTCAGTGATGGTAATGCCATTGAACATCAAGGGGCAATGGATGGATTCCCTCTTGTTGGAGATGGTCATTGCCTGACACTTGTGTGGCACTAATGTTACTTGCCACTTGTCAGCCCATGTCCAGGTCTTGCTTCTATATCTGAGGAGTTGCGAATGGTGCTGAACATTGTGCAATTTTCCGCAAACATCCCCACTTCTGACCTTATAATGGAAGGAAGGTCATTGATGTAGCAGCTGAAGATGGTTGGGCCTCAGACACGACCCTGAGGAACTCCTGCAGTGATGCTGTGGAGCTGAGGTGACTGACGTCCAACAACCACAATCATAACCATCTTTCTTTGTGCTAGGTATGACTCCAGCCAGTGGAGAGTTTTCCCCTGATTCCCATTGACTCCAGTTTTGCTAGAGCTCATTGATGCCAATCAAATGCTGCCTTGATGTCAAGGGCAGTCACTCTCATCTCACCTCTGCTCTTTTGTCCATGTTTGAACCAAGGTTGTAATGAGGTCAGGAGCTGAGTGGCCCTGGTGGAACCCAAACTGGGCATCAGTGAGCAGGTTATTGCTAAGCAAGTGCCTAAGTCAATTGTCTATTGGAGGAGGACAGGGTAGTGTCATTCATTGTGAATTGTTCCAGCAAAAAGCCAGCATGATATCTGGTTGGCTGAATAACTTCCTTCTTTGTTGTAAAGGTTCATCATTCTTTGGCCTACCGATTTCCTAATTTCAATCCTCATTTGCTTGCTAGCAATAGACAACAGTGAACACCCATCATTATATTCTTTCCTTGTCTTCATTTTTATACACCTTGATGGTGCCCAACCTGAAGCCAGCTTTAGAATGGCCTTCTTTAAACACACTTGAACAAACATCCAGGTTAGCACCATATTTCCACATCCAAACTCCAGAAGGATTGAATGTGTGATATCACAGCTCTATGTACTTGCTCTGAAGACAGCCAGTACGAGTCAAAACTGTTCATTTTTAGTAACATACATGAATAGAAACAAAAGTAGAACAGCAACAGAAAAAAATAATCTGCCTCTTTGATGTTATTAATTTTATCAGCTGCTGGACAATCCTGCTTAAGAATGAAAAATATTTTACATAGAGAATAAAAAGGAATCTGCAGCCTTTAGTCTTTGCAAGGACTTTTAACATATTTGAATCTCTAGAGAAATTGGTAATGAATACGGTATTGACCATAATGAAAGATAAAATCAGCAGTTACTTACCATGTTTGCAAAATCCTCGGTCATACCAGGGACAGTCTTGAATTTTTATTTGCAAATCAATGTGTAAGAAAGGGCACTCTTGCTTATTGCATTCACCTGCATCCAAAAGAGGAAAGTTATGTGGGATCAGTATTCCAGTGTACCAATGTTATTCTGTGCATTGATAGTGATAGATTTCTGCCTCTATTCCCGGTACCAAAAGTTCAATCTTAGTTAGGTCTTTTGGGAAGTAGTCGAGAAAGAAAAATGAAGATAATTTGATTCCTGGCAATGAACAGCTTGAACAAGCTATTTTTAGAAAAAGGATTGGATGAATGCAAATGATAACAAGATATAGCTCTTTTTGCTCCTCTTCCACAGATAATTTTGGCCTAATTGGAATTGCTACAGCTTCCTTTTTTAAATTCACCATCTCTGCAAAGGAGCAAGACAAAGGAGGAGCACTATGAAATTCTAACTTTTAAAAAAGTAAAATCAAAATTTTCTCTCCTTTCCCCATCTCTGAAGGCAATAACTCCTGTTGGGGTAAAGATCCACAAGCTACAAAAGTTTTCCAAAGCCTGGCTAGACCCATTTGTCATGCGTGCACTTAAAAATACAGCCTAGCTTTTCACCATCATCCCAGTATAGAGCTTTGTCACCTAGATGTACCTATAAAAACATCAAACAAGTGGTGCTCATGACTTCTGTCCATTAATTTTATTGGAAAGAAAATAATGAGAAATATGCTCAGCTTTCCAATAGGAGCTCTCTCATCAGTTGAGTCTAGGCTGAAGTGCAGCAGGCCATCGCAGCCAACTCCAATTCTATTTTGCCTCATCAAATTTATATAAGTTACTTCATAATGATCATGGACAGCAATCTTAACTGATTTTTCTCTTCTTTAGATGCCTATTATAGTGCCGCAATGCCACCTTGGGTATAGGTTGATGGTAATTGAACTTGAAGCCTTTGCAGTCTGTGTAATTTAATACCAACACCAAATGGTATTTAGTCATTGAAGCATTTAAAAACTTTTTAAAATTCTATTTAAGAGCAATACAATAAAAGTTATTCAAGAACATACTTCATGTAAAATCTCTCAGACCAATTAATTCCTCTTTATGATACTGGTCAATTAGGAGCTGTACTAAAAAAGTAAATCAGACTCTTTACAGAAACACTAACTGATAAGCTTCCAGTTTTATGTATGTCCTGGTCAGGGAAGTGTAAAAGTTAATTATGTACACTTAGACTTATTTTCTGCATCACAATATAGAAATGTACTAATTTAAATGCTTGAGACATTTAATAGATAGAAATTCTAGCTATCAATGGGCAAAATTCCAGCCCTATTATTTTATTTATAGGGTTCAACATTAGAAGCTTATAGCAATTAATTTTGATTGTGTTCTCTGCTGGCTACTTTCATTCAGCAGTCCTATCAAGTCTTTTCAGATCATAGGAAAATCTCTTTTCAAAACCACCCCTCCCCCTCCCTACAGACTTAACCTTAAGCATCTCAAGTCAGTCACTATTATTATCCTAAAGTTATGTATAGCAATAAATCTTACCATATTTTGAATAGAAGTAGCACCGTGGCATTTTGGTCTCATCATACTCATGTAAAAACTCACACTGATCCCCCTTTTTACACAGACCTCGGAGCCAGTGTTTGCACATAATGGTTTTGTCACCACAAGTGTGTTGAAACTGGCACAGTTGTTCTGCAATAACCAAGATAGCATTAGCTACAATTACAGTAAGACTGGAATACCATAGAAGTATTGGAGCGGGTGCACTAAGACAACAGGAGAAAAATAAACCTGATTCAGTCTGCAGTGAGGCCCATTACTAAGATGACGTCATGGGGATGGCCTCATTATATTGAAATGTTGACACTCATGGAATATAATTTTCCAAAACATTGAATAATCCTGTAATTGCAAGTAATAAAACCAGAATTTGACCTTTTCTGTCACTAAGACAGTAATCTTGATCATAGGTGTTGTAATGAAGAATTAATTAGCAATCATCTGTTTAGTAAATTGTATCAAATGCTTCCTTAATTAGTTTTGTAGTTTATAATTGTCACCCTTTGCAATTAACTTTAAAGCGATGGTTTAAGATTGATTTTGATTTTTAAAACATGGGCCAGGATTTTATGGCCCATCCCGCCCAGTGGGATGTTATGGTGCTGCCGAACTGCCTTGAGAAGGTGGTGGTGAGCTGCCTTCTTGAACCGCTGCAGTCCATGTGGTGTAGACGCACCCACAGTGCTGTTAGGGAGGGAATTCCAGGATTTTGACCCAGCAACAGTGAAGGAATGGCAGCATAATCCCAAGTAAGATGTGTATCATTCGGAGGGGAAATTGCAGGTGTTCCCATGCATCTGCTGCCCTTGTCCTTCTAGGTTGTAGAGGTTGCGGGTTTGGAAGGTGCTGGAATGGGTTATCATATGAAGTAAATGGGCTAAGATGGTTCAGCCCCTGAGTACATCTAATATCACCCAGGGGAGTAATAGTAGGTACACAGAGTGAAAATGTACATTTCTACAATGCTTAACTATGATACCTTTCTTAAATAAAGAGTTAAGCAGAACGACCTATAATAAGCCAGTAACATTTCATTATGGTTAAATCAGAATCCAAATACTCTCCACATCCATGTTTCTGTAACTCTACACACTGGCAATTCTATATATCACATGTTTCCAGAAAAGGGTATGTATTTTATTTTACCAACTCCCCATTCAAAAAGACATTTCTAAAAATACGGTAACCAAAATGACTGGTGACCAATGAAATTGCTTTGAAAAATAGTATGTAGTTCCATTTTGCACTAGTGACACCATCAAGCAGACTCAGCATGTGGGTCAACATTTCTCTTATATTTCTAAGGTCATATGTTAATGACAATGTCACAGAGCAACTCAAGCTACATCTGTGGGGGCTTTTCCATTCAAGATTCAAACTTGATTCAAAAGTAATGCTATAATTAAAGACACAGTTGTAAACATAAAGAGGTCACATTCCCAGTACTTGATTGATGTTCTTCATATCAATTAGTATCTTACCTTTCAAGCATTTACCTTTAATGAAAAGCTCACAGACTGCTGAACTAGATTCTGCAAAGAAAGATCACAATATTTACAGGGCTGCAAGATTACTGACTTCAACCCAGCCTTTTGGTTCTGCATATATTTCAATTAATCAGCGAGTTTCCATATAGCACCTAAGTTAATGGATTTTTCACATCTTTGCAGTTAATGCCTGACACCAACTTTTTTGCTAACACCTACTACCAGCAAATATTTTGTATCATTCATCTACAGCTATTCCCTTCACTGCATTATAGAGACAGCAGCCTTCTACAGGTTCTAACACTGTCCCAAAGTAAACCATTGAAAACCATTTTAATGCATAATAAAGATGTTAAATTTGCACTCTGCCCATGCATACAGACTTACACATCTAACATTCTACTATACCTCAGTTGAGATGCATCTCATTATAAGAGAGGATAAATAAGTACTTTTTTGCAGGACAAGCACAAAAATGCATTTAAGAGTTTAAAAATGACTAAGAAATCCATGTAACTTGAATTTTCACTGTTTAATATGGAGTCCACAATCTCTCCTTTCACAGCTAACATATATCTATACCAAAGATCCAAGAGTAAAGGTTCAATGACTTCTGAAATACGTGCTGGGATACTGCTAATGTCTAACGGAGCACAACCACACAGCTCATTTAGCAAGTTACCTGCTGCCTGTCTAGCAAATAGTGCTCTCCACTTTAAGGAATTGGCTTGCAGGATTCTGGGGTTCCAAAAAAATTAGAATCCCTCCCCATCAATAAACTGAACTGCCTGGACAATCAGCCAAAGTGCAGTGGCCTACTCCAGATCTGTGTGACTTAGGCCTTGATGTACCAAGCCTGCCACAAAGGTTAGGTTTGTTTACAATCTAATTCTAGGCCTATCACCTTGGAGTCAGTCCAGCCCAAACAAGACTCTAATGCCCAATTCCTGTTTCCAAGGAGAACAACATCCTCTAAGGGACAACTAATATTGCTGAATAGTTTGGAACCATAATCATTAAGTGGCATTTTATTGTTTTTGTTACTTGACGTTTGTCATACAATAAGAAAATAGAACCTGAATTTTTTTTAATTAGTTCAAATTTCTGTTCTCAAATTAACATTGAAAGACCCAATTTACAACAGCTAGAATTGGTCTTTGAATATGATCCTCTTCTCATGAAATAACTCAGGAATAGTTGCTAAAGCAAAATACAAACTGAATTCGGGGGTCCAAGCTTATAGGAGTTTTGGATATGGAGAAACAGATCTTGTGGAATTTAGTTAGATGGTATCATCATGAGATTGTTGTCCACTCTAAATATCTGAAACTCAGCTTTAAAGTAATGGATGAAATCTGAACCAATGAATAATAGGATAACTTATTATAAGAGGAGGCATCATTTTCCTTTAGGAATTTCAGACGTTTTAGAAAACATTACCCCAACCCTTCTTAAATGGTGATATCTTTCAAGATACAAGGCATGAGTGAGAAGTGTGATGGAATACTCTCCACTTGCCTGGATAAGTACAGCTCCAACAACACCCAACAGAAGCTCAACATCATCAAGGAAATCAAGGAAAAGGCAGCCCACTTGACTGGCACCCCATCCACTAACTTAAGCATTCACTTCCTCCACTAATGAAATGCCAAGGCTACAATGTGTCGTCTACAAATGCAGTGCATCAACTTGCCAAGGTTCCTTCCATGGCACCTTTGAAACCACAGTACTACTGCTTAAAATGACAACCTGCAAATTCCCCTCCAAATCCTGATTTTGAAATATTGTTTCATCATCATGGGTCAAAATCCTTGAACTCCCTCCCTAATAGCATATGGGGGGTGGGGGGGGGTGGGGGGAGCAGTACCTACACTATACAGTTGTTCAAGAAGGTGACTCATCAACAGCTTCTCGAAGACAATAAATGCTGGCCTTACCTTACCATCCCATGAATAAATGAAAAAATCATGAATGTCAATTAAAAAAAAAATCCTGGATATCAGTAAAAAAAATCATAGAATCTACAAAAGAATTATAAAAATTAGACATTGAAATTAGTTTCCAATACATTTAAATAGTCATTACTACAAAAACAATAGCAGGCTTTTTAAATACTAAGACAGTGGTAAATCTTAGGTATCAGCATTTGATTTTCCCAAGTTTTAGCTCGTTTATAATGTGCCTCTTACTATGCATGCCAGAAAAGGGCAATTCCATAATTCCACTCTGCTGCTCTAAGACAATTTCAAAATCAAATCTCATCTTTTGTAAACCAGCTATCAACTCTTGCATCTTTCAATGCTTCAATTTAAATTCTTTCTTTCATCAATACTATTCTTATTAAGCATAAGGAAACAAGCATGTGACTTAGCAAACTCGATTTATACACATATCAGGGTCCAGGGCCTGCTGGGACTTCCTAAAATTTTAATTCCGTCTAAAATTATTTCCTGTAATAAACTATAAATTATAGTGTAAATATAGGTTTGCTGATTAAACAGTTTAATTTAATTACTTACAAGTTAAGGGTTTTATAGTGGTCACATGACATGATTCAGAAGTAGGGATAGAGACTTAATTAGTTGTTCTTTGAAAGCTGAGGTGGATCTTACATGTTTGTGGGCTGGGGTTTGTTGCTTTAGTGAATGATCTGTCAATATTTGCAGGAATAATGGATTGGAAAAGTAATTTGGAGTTTTATAATTGCATTGTTAGAGAAAGTTAAAAATGGTTTATTTATAAGTTGAAGTGTATTTAGAATTTTAATATGGTTGCATTGACTCCTGGCAATTCAGAACTGATCTGGTTGGGTGCACCATTCTCTGCTTAGAAAAATCCTTCAACAGAAACCACCAAATACAGGCAAGAATGTCTTAGGTCTTAGAAAACTGTGCATTTATTAATTTTATTGCACGCTGCAGTTGAATTTGATTGTAATCAGTTTGAATGTATCTGCTCACTGCGGTTTCCAGTTTCTTACATAGCCTTTGGCATTAATGTTTCTGTTGGTATCCAAATTGTAATGCATGAAAGTTTTAGCTATTGCTGAAATGTTATTGCCCAAACTTGCAAATATATGAATTGTGCATAAACGATAGACATGGTTTAAACAAAAAGTAAATGTGATTACCGTATATGATTGAATTTATATTTGTAGTAAGGTACATATGATGTGGTAAGCCAGTAGGGAGCTGTTGTGGCCTGGTGATAAAATAGCATACTGTTGCTTGCGGTCTGACAGCTTCCCAATATAGTGCTACTTAATCCAATAACTATCATTTTGTGGAATTGCCTAAGCTCCTTACTGACAAATATGAGGGAAGCTTGAATACTTCCCACTGTTTGTAGATTAAGCTATCAACATTATAGCATATTATCCTGCAGTCAATTCATGAGGTTTGCCTCAGTTAAATTTTAAAATCCTGGTTCATGACTTTCTTAAACCTGATATCAATCAAATGATGGGCACAATTTCTGGGACAATTCCTTACTGTCAAACTGTTAATGAATTCTGATTCATTACTCATCACTAAATCTAATATGTTCCTTTCAAGACATATAATTCAATGAGATTGACCTGAATACATTACAGAAATTCATTGCCTCTGCAACATTCGCTGTTCTGTTCCTCCCAGCCTATGTGAAAATTTAAAATTTCCCATTATTCCCATGTTAGCCATCGCTCAATGGGAGCAGGCTTGCCTGAGTGAGATTTTGGTGTGTTCACTCCAAAGAACCGTGCACAAAGAGTTAGGCGGACACTCCAGTGGGGCACTAAGGGAGAACTGATCTGACCGAGGTGGCAACTTCCAGGTGAGTGGTCTGCACTCTTGCAGTAAAGATTGAAATTAAAGTTGCAAAAGGTGGGGTGGAATTTTATGGGATCTTCCAGTTACGCCAAAGTCAATGGACTTCTGAATGGCTCGCTGCATTTTCCAGCCCTGTCCATGCCAGTATGGGGCCACAAAATTCCTCCTGCGAAATCCACACCACTAAAGTTGTTAGATGCTAATGGGCTTTCTTCAAGGTCTGTGGCAAGGGCCATCACTTCACTGTTAACTGCAAAATCTGGGGCAATTTTGTATTGCTACTTCTGCTGTAATACCACTGCAGTGAAATCTTGTCTATCATTCCATATTTACATGGCATTTAATGCCCAAGTTACTCCACTGAATGGAGAAGGTTTTAAAGCTATGACATTATACATTGAGTTTGCAGTATGACTGTTAGTGCTAATATGAATTGCTATAGTTAAGTTATTCTCTAGGGTGCTTGCAGTAAGAATTCAAATTTGTTGGCTCTTTGTTCTTAACATTTCATTGAGATGCTGTCACGGAGATCATTCCAACTTCCTGGCTGTTTGTGAGGCTGGCAAAAATATGTTGCAACAGGATATGCAATTTAGCTGATTTAATTACCCAACACAAACCACACAGTAAAACCTTTGTCCAAACATAGAGATTGAAATGATTGTGACTTTTGCACATTCTTGTCATGTTTTCAGTTATGGGACCTGCAGAGCTAACTGAGATAAATGATTGTTTTCTGTGATAGCGTCAGACATAGATGAATTGTTTCAGATTATTTCCACCTCTTTAGTTGCCAATAAGTGACCAGTAATACTCGCTACATATAATTTTCAAATAATCAAATCTAGAACATAAGGCATTTTTATCGTCAATTTAAGGAAGGGAAGAAAATCATTAATACTTGCGCCTGTCAACAACATTAACCATTTTGTTATAACCTCACAGTTAAATGTTTGATTGCATAAAAGCCTCAGTGAATAAAAGCACAAATTATTTATGGGAAACCCCATCCTCCCTGATTATGGAATCCCCTGACACACGCAATCTATTTGCTATTTCAATGACTAGGTGTCCTGAAAAGTTGCTGACTTTTCAGAAATGTACCTAGACCTAGATGGCGGCCTTGTGGTGCAGTGGTAATGTCCCTACCTCTGGGCCAGGAGCTCCAGGTTCAAGTCCTGCTCTGGCACTTGACAGCTGGAGAAGGTGTGCTCATAATATGGCCAGGCAGGTTGATTATCAGCCTGTAAATCCTTCCAACACCCCTGATGGAAGGTGCTAAGAGCAGGAGAGTTTCCCAGTCAGCCATCTTGCAGAAGGTAACAGCAAACCACTGCGGTACTTTGCCAAGCATAATCCATGGTTGCTAATGCCCTCTTAGGACATGGTACCTGGAGGAGGAGGAGGAGTCAGACCTGGAATCACAAGGCTTCTACTGACCTTCTAACACACACACTTTTGTAAATTCAGCAGATTAAAAAAAAAAACCCTTTTCTGATTTGGATACTGGTGAGGTGCATCTTTAGTTAATGTGGTCAGGGCTGCAAACTCTAAAATGTATGCAAGGACATGTTAGAATAAATAGTTTCATAATTATTCATCAACAGTTCTTGCCTTAAAGGTAGGGATAATTTTAACACAAGAAATAATTTTGATATCTTGAGCAGCACCTCATGTTTGGATCATACTATCAAATGGAATATAGCTTATAGTTCATTTACAACCTTGAATCAGACCAACTTTGTCTACTGCCGCTGAAAACATCCCAAGTATAAATAAAAACAAAATGTCAACCTGAAGGACCTAACTTTAGTTTTACAGCCATTTAACATTTAGCCTCTGAGGTGAAAGAATCTTTTCTATTTGACATACAGTTCATCAGAAGTCCAACCTTGGACGATATTTGGGGTAGCGGTTACATGTAGAATTCTTTCATGGGGTGTGGGCGCCGCTGAAAGGCCATTATTGTTGCCCAACCCTAAATGCCCTGGAACTGAGTGGCTCGCTTGGCCATTTCAGAGGGCAGTTAAGAGTCAACCACATTGCTGTTGGTCAGGAGTCACATGTAGGCCAGACCAGGGAAGGAGGGCAGATTTCCTTCCCTAAAGGACATTAGTAAACCAGATGTGTTTTTTCAACAGTCCACAGTGGTTTCTATTACTGAGATTGCTCAACTCCAGATTATTAATTGAATTTAAATTCCACCAGCTGCTGTAGTGGTATTTGAATCCTTGACTTCAGAACATTAGCCTAGGCCTCTGGATTATCCTATTGCCACAACACCACTGTTTCCCCATACGTTGCTATTAGAATTCTTGACATGTACTTGCATGAGGATATTTCTTTCACCAGATATATTTTCATGAGTATTCTAAATGCCATTGAGTATTCTTTTATCTCTTTCTTACTTACGTTCAGTATTTTGTCAGATATTCTTTAATTGCCTAGTGGTAAAGAAATAGAAATGGAATGCAGGCACATGTTGCCTAGTTAAAATCAGAGCACAAAGAGAGGCCCTTCAGCCCATTGTGATGTGAAAGAGCTATTGAAAGAACTATTCAATTATTCCCTACCTGTATTTTTTTTTCTGTGACATGGCAAATGTATATTTTATGAAGTTGTTGTGCACAGATGTTTGCCAAAGTAGTGCCTTTCTTATATCTGGGTTTCTTGTTATGATTGGACTTGTATTGTGAGCAATGTTACAGTCAAAAGGTTGAGACTATTGTTTTTGGTCTAATTGGGTCCGGGAATTGGAAGAAGAAAGGGAATTCTCTGTTTAATTTTAAAGAAAGTAAAAATAGAACTTGCATTTGTAGAGTGTCTTTGATCATCTCGGGATGTCCCAATGTACTACAGTGAGTTAGTAGTGGTAGGCATCTGTCCAACTTGGGAGATGATGGACTGCGCCCAGGGTGTATGTCACTTCTGACTGAGCATCGTCTGTTGTGGCTATAGAGGCCAAGTCGTGAGTGGCAATTCTGCCCTCGGTTGGCACAGATGAAAAACATTGACTGATGTTTTTTTTCTTTCTGCCAGGCTCTCTTTTCTGCCATCTGGTTTCTTTTGCCCTCTGCTTTCTCCATGCCCTTCCTGACTGCTTGTCTTCAGGCACTCCAGTCAGCAGCAAGGACTTCCCACGCATCAACTCCAATCCTGGTCAACTTGAGGTCTCACTTGTAGACGTCCTTGTGATGCAGACGTGGTCAACCTGTTGGTCTTGTGTCGATAGCAAGCTCACCATAGAGCATCTTGGGGATGCAGCCATCATCCATTCGGCACGCATGCTGCAGCTAATGGAGTTGCTGCTGACTCCAGTGAATTAAGTACCTTTGAAGAGTAATCACTGTTGTAATGAATTGTGCATAGCAAGTGCCCATAAACAGAATTGTAATAATGACCAGATCAATTTTTTAAGTGATGTTGGCCAGAACACTGGGGAAATCACCCCTGCCTGTCTTTGAAATGGTGCCAAAGGATTTTTTTTTACTCTACTCTCTCTGAGAGAACAGATGGTGTTTTGGTTGGAGGTCTCACCTGTAAGGCAGCAGCTCTGATAGTACAACACTCCCTCAGTACTGTGCTGAAATGTCAACCTAGATTATATGCTCAAGTCTCTGGAGTGGGACTTAAACCCATGACCTTCTGGTGCATAGGTGAAGGTGCTACCATTGAGCTAAGTCTGACAACCTAGTTGGTAGTCCTGTTGATTGGTTGAGACAGTTTGCAATAGGTGTGTGACTATCTTGGGAAAATTAGAAAAGATGTACAAACTATGGAATAAAATTAGTGTTGCTAATTTAAATTATCTTTGTGTCAGGTTGATTAAAAGTGTTGCAGCTTTCAAAATTTGACACTAATTTCTCTTCAGAATTTTCAGATTAGAATGTTAAAATGATGCTTGTTTAAAAACAATCTATTATTTCAATACAGCAGCAGAATTGCAATGTATATAATTACTGTTAGCAAAAATTTTTTCATGTGCTTGAAAAGTCAGCAAAACTTTAAATATATTGGCTGTCACACAAGTAGCTGGCAGATTCCTAAGGAGGGATATACTTGTCTTGGAAGTGATGCAGTGAAGTTCACTAGATCGTTTCCTGGGATAAAAGGGTTGTTCTATATTGAGAGATTGAGTAGTGTGGGCTTATGCCCTTTGGCATTTATAAGATTGAGAAGTGATCTCATTGAAGATTCTGAGGGGGCTTGACTGAATGGATGCTGGGAGGTTGTCTCACCTTCGGACATTCTAGAATGTGGGAGTGTAGCCTTAGAATAAGGGGTTGATCATTTAAGACTGAGATGAGGAGGAATTTCTTCACTTAGAGGGTTGTGAATCTTTGAAATTCTTTACCTCAGAGGGTTGTGGATACTCAGTTGTTGAATAAATTCAAAGCTGAGATAGATGTTTGGACTGTAGTGGAATCAGGCTTGATGGGGCGAATGGCCTACTGTTGCTCTTACAAAGTGCAGATGTCAGCTTGCCGGAGGGAAAGTTGCACATGAGTTCTGCTGCAGAGGGCTCAGAGAGCACTTTGGATGGGCTACTGAAGAGGGCTGATGTCTATACATAATAAAATACTTGGTGTATTAGTACACTTGTGAAAGCCTGTATGCAATATCAAGGAGCATGGAGGAGTTCAGCACCAACTTTGCACACGGTTTTATGCAGAGCCCTGGAGTCCATCCTTTCCAGAATTCCAACTCCGTTAGCACAATTATGGTCCCATACATGATGCAGTGTTTGATGGCCATTGTCTCAGCTTCCCTTGCAACACAAGCAGAAGCCACCCAAACGTCTGAATGCTGCAATGGGTGCTTAGATTTCTGCCATGCAAGCTCAGTCTATTGCTATCATGGCTGTGGATACCAGAACTTAAAGGGCTTGCAGGGTTTCAAAGCAGTTCAGCAATCTGTCCTCTAATAGGTATCTGGGATTGGTGAGGTGCTACCCCAGGGGAGTGGCTGTGACTCCGTGGTGCATGAATCTGCTGCTTTCTCCCAGGATTATGGCATTCATCCTGCCACTACTGCTACTCAGCCAATGCTCTTGCTATTGCCTGTCAACTAGCCAGCCCAGACTGCTGTTGCCCAATATGCTGAGATGGTGTAGTCCAAAGATGGGTCTGGCAAACCCAGAGCTGCTTGAGCTTGTCCTCCAAGACCATCTGCAGTCCCTTCCACTGAAATCAGCAGTCCTTCCACCAGTCATGCTATAGCCACTGGGGTAGCACTGCAAAGGAACACTAGGACATGCAAATGCACATGGAAGAGGGGCACTAAGGGAGTGCAGAAGGGGGATTAGTTGATACATGTATGCCTATGGGCACGCACCAGCTGGACTTTGAGGGAGTGGAATCCCTTTTGATTCAGGTATAGGGCAGAGTTGACGTGCGCACCCACAAAGCAGTGTGCATGCACTCAGTGGCGTTATGCGCCATGGGGAAGTCTGCAATCCTCACAAAGCCATGTGCTTACTTGGCCAAGTGCTCTCTCGCAAGAGAGAATTAAATATAGTCAACTCTTTCTGAAGAGAATCAAAGGGCTCCCTTACACGGTGGAAGGCCAACTGTTAAAATCTACGATTCCAGCCTAGAAGGCGTCTGTGCATAAAGGTTCATCACCACATTCACCTTTACAGCTACTGGCAATGCAGTCCTTTCCCTGTTCTGAGGCTGCAATTGTAACTGTATTGGGTGGCAGATTTCAGTGAGGGTATTTTTATTGAAGCAAAGACAACTCATGCATTGTTCCTTGCTGCGGTTCAGATAGAATTGCTCCTCCTTGAATACCCTGGGTGGAGATGGTCTCCTGCTGGGAGCCCTTCACCCGCACCTGCTCCTCCTCTTCTTCCTTCTGGCAGGTTGCTTTGATTTACATCACTTCTGTTCATTCTCCCAGTCATGCTGCATTCCAAAGGGAATGTCCACTACTGTACCCATGTCTGGGAGCAAGTTTTGTGCCCAAGTCTTGAAGTCAAGACAAGGTCCTTCAGCACCTGCCGCACCGCTCCCTGTAGACTTCAGCAACTTTAAAGAGCTTTTTAAAGAGCACCAAACACATGGGGAATTGTAGCAGCAACAAGTTAAAATCAAACTGCAACTAACGTGAAAGCACTTGATGATCTTTTGAAATGATATTGGTGGTGGGGGGTGGTGCTTCCTGCTGCTGAAGGCACACTCTCTATGTGAGGTTAAGCAAGGGCATTAGCTGGACTGTTCAGCTCCAAAATAACAGTGCTGGCATCAAAACATTGACGTCAAGCTCTGCCTGTCTGCTTACTTCTGGCAGATGCCCACTGCCCTTATCGAAATGGTGTCGGATGTGACTTGCACCTGAAGTGTACTTGTGTGCCACAGGCATCATCTTGGATCTCAGAGCACTAGGAAAATGGGTGTATGGATCAGAATTTTGTGCATTTAGAAAGAATTGCAATTTCCAGCCCTGATCTGTTGCGAAGAGCTGTTCAGGAGCAACGGTGAAAGAAGCCAGAAATCTCAAGTCTTCACCATTTTACCTATTGAAGTGTTTGACATTTTGATTGTTTGACAACTCAATACGAGGAAACATTTACATGATCAGAATTGCTTCTCAAGATAATGAGTGAATCCAGTATTAAGTACTGGCTTTTTTTTGTCATGAGGCAAGGCATTATTATTGCTTTGATAACCAATTCAATCAAAACTGATAGCTGGATGCCCTCCACAGTTGTTTCCCAAATGAAAATATTTCCTTTATAATCCAAGGATCTGCTCAAGCTCTCCACTTTCGGTATTACAAACCTCTTGTGCGTGCCTAGTGCAATGAGGACAAAATCAAAAATAATTATATGTAATTTACCACCAAAGACAATAATTGTTAACAAGATTCTAATAGCAGCTGCAGGAGTTATGGGCAGTTTTTTTTTTGAACGGTGAGCCTAGTTTCAATAAACTGTTGTTTCCGTTTTTATGTTGAATTATATTTTTTCTGTCTTTATGCTATGTATACAATTTCTATCTTGCATTTTTTTCCCCTCTATTCTTTCGTGGGCATCGCTGGCAAGGCAGCATTTGTTGCCCATCCCTAATTGCCCTTGAATAAGGTGGCTTGCGAGGCCATTTCATCAACCATATTAATTGAATTTAAATTCCACCAGCTGCCATGATGGAATTTGAACCCATGTCCCCAGAGGCCTCTGGATTACCACTGCACCAGCTTCATATACATAAACTAATCCTTTGCAAATAGAGGTGTCAATTGAGTCCTGACAAGCACACTTGTAAAAATTAACTTAGTCATCATCAACATTTCCAGCAATTCACCAAGGCATTTAGGTGTCCTGTCATGTCATGTATATCCTGACAAACACTGGAGATGTTAGCAGGAGCAGTAGTGAAATTTTTAATAATGTTATTGGGCTCTTGAGGCATCTTCATCCTAAAAATGCGCTCAATATTGCAAGGTCAGTTGGCAGTTCCCAACTCTTGTTTGTCAAATCAGTGGTACAGCCCATTGATTTTTATTCTGGAATTTAATCAATGCAATTGATTAAAATGTCTTAACAAGTGTTGCTACAACTCTTCTATTCAATAGGAGTTTGTATTGTTAACCGTTCTTACACAAGCTGTTAAAGGTCAATGTCAAAAAAATATTGCTATCCTACAGCAATTTAAAAAAATAATAAAATGTCTACCACCTCACCCAGACTTGGTAAAAGAACTGCAATGTTGGCATGAAATTTATTTGGCCTAACTCGTGCCATTATTATGCCTAAACTTACATTGGTTTCCATGCCGATCTTTACTAACAGCAAGTTACACTAAAATTTTCTGAATATCTCATTACCATTCACCAGGACCAGGGTAAAATAAGCAGAAATCCGTGTGAACAATTGGGGCCAAGGAAAGCATGCAACATATACCATCTTCCTTCTTTAAGATTCTTTTTTTAATCTTATTAGCATTATGAAAATTGAAGTTAGAAGCCATCAAACTATCGTTTCTGAACATGAATCACTTGTTTAAGAAAATATAATTGTGGAAGCTTTTCTCTTAAAGTACAAAATTCTGGTGCCACGGGAAAATAACGTTCAAAGATATTGCTAGGAAGCACCAGAAATGGCGATTTCAGGTTCTGTTGTACCTAAAACCTTGAACGTAAACTTACATCTTTTCAGAACTGGGATAAATGCAGGAATCTTGCTTTGTCTTGTCTTTGTGTAGGGACGGAGCTAAGTTAATGAGTCATGTAGACTTTCAGTGGAAGGAACTCTGGATTGGCATAGGTGATCAAAGAAATTCATGCACAGTGAGGTTTCTGCATGAATTTGCCTGGAAAATCATGGTTCAACTCTTGCACCGTGATAACAAAGAAACTTTGTAGGGAGTTCCAGGCCATGTGTCAATTAGCTCAGCACTTTTAAATGTAGAGGAAGAAAACAAGTTTAAGAGATGCAATTGCTGTCACTGGTCTGTTCTCAGGTCATGTGCCCCAGATGCAAAAGACCAATATCCATTTCCTTCTCTTCACCTTGTTTTTGCTAACTGCTTCCCAGCTTCTTGAAGGTTCATCTCCACTGGAAATTGCCACACCATTTTTAGCTTGCCATGTTCTCTTCTTCATCCTGGTGCCACTTCAGTAATTGTTACAGGAACCTTGCACCCTGAGCAAGTGCCAGAGCCAATTAGGTGCTTTTCCTTTGCAACTTGTCTTGATGGCAGTTTTTTTTTTTGTTTGTTCCCCAGTTATTTTGTTCGGAACTTCCCATGAATTAGGGTATAATTTTGCTTATCCTTGTATGTTGTTTTTCCCTGGATCGGTTTTCTGCTCTCCTCTCTTGACAGTTAACTCCTTGCTGGAGTACATTTCCATG
Organism: Carcharodon carcharias; assembly: GCF_017639515.1. Lineage (NCBI taxonomy): Eukaryota > Metazoa > Chordata > Chondrichthyes > Lamniformes > Lamnidae > Carcharodon > Carcharodon carcharias. The sequence continues at coordinate 43,350,469 of NC_054488.1, read as the reverse complement.
GGCACCAGTAACCTTCTGGTACCTCGCCAAAGTATCTATAATTTGTGATTGATTCTTGATGGTGAGCAGCAGACAGTATAACTCTTATTTATTTCTATCCATACCTGACATCTGCCCATGTGTACTTTAAACAGAAATTGCCGATCGTGTATAGGAACATGATGCTTGCTGGTTTTTGCACTTTTCCATCCATCCCCCCCTTCTTCCACCCACTGGTGTTAAGGGTTAGTTGTAATGCCTTTACTATCTCTAATCACTGGGTAAAATCACTGAACCGCTGGGTGAGCTATCTGAAGTTTGTGTGTGTCTGTGTGTGTATATGAAGCCTGCTATTGCAAAAGTTTAAAAACAAAACCTGCCAATCTACTCCCCACAGAATTCAGTTTTCAAAAACACCAAAGCAGGCGGAGTCAAAAGCAGGTAATTGAATCAGAGAATAATACAGTATGGAAGCAGGTCATTCGGCCCATCGAGACTGTGCCAACTCTTTCAAAGAGCAATTTAGTTAGTCCCACTTCTCCACTCCTTTCCCATAATATTGCCATTCTTTCCTCCTTCGAGTACATGTTAGATGTTCTCTGAGGATCCATATACAAGTTTGATCTTTTTAAGAGTATATTTTCCAGCAACGTTCATGTATGCTTAGTAAATTTCTTCTCCATTCCTCTGTTTGCTTTCTTTAAGGCTGGGTTGAAGTATTGAGTGTTCTACCTGAACATTGCTAATTGGTAAATTTAACCTATAGAGGATGAAGGAAGGATGAGGTTGGAAATTTTAACAATTGTTTCAATTATAATCTCCAAAAAAAGCAGCTGCTACACAATTTGGGTTTTATTTTCTGATTATAATAATGTGGATTTTTGAGGTGTGATCTCTAAGTGTTTAAAGAAAGATCAGAACATTGCCAATTAAACAATATTATCAATATGGCCAGTTTCCAGAAATATCTTAGTACCTATTCATTATTTTGAAAACTTTAGCCAGATCCTCTCTTTGAACTGAAGGTGACCCTGTTAATAATAATTCAGAGTAAGGAGAAACTTGCAAGCACATTTCTTTTAAGCTAGTTTAAAGATTCTGCGTTCAAGCTCAGATCAATTTTTTTTTTCAAAAATAATAAACTTTTATCTTTGATTTTAGTGAAAACTGAATGCTGCAGGGAGAAGATAGGCAACACGTTGATGTGGTGTATATGGATTTTCAAAAGGCATTTTGATACAGTGCCACACAGACTTGTGAGCAAAATTCTAGCTCCTGGAATAAAAGGGAAAGTGGGTATTTGGATAAGAAATTGACTGAGCGACAGGAAACAGAGAGTAGTGACAAAGGGATGTTTTTAGATTGGAGGAAGGTTTGTAGTGGAGTTCCCCAGGGGTCAGAGTGGGAACCTTGCTCTTCCTGATTATATATTAATGACCTAGGCTGTGGTGTTCAGGGCATGATTTCAAAATTTGCAGATGATGTGAAGATTAGAAACATTGTCTACTGTGATGAGGATAGTCTCGAATTTCAAAAGTGCGGAGACATGTTGGTGGATTGGACAGACAAGTGGCAGATGAAGTTCAATATGGAGACGTGTGAGGTGATTCATTTTGGCAGGCAGAGACTATAAAATAAAGGGAGAAACTCTGAAGGAGATTCAGGAACAGACGGACCTTGGTGTCTATGTACATAAGTCTTTAAAGTTGACAGGGCATGTTGAGAGAGCAGTTAATAAAGCAAATAGTATCTTAGGCTTTATTAATAGGGTGTTGAGTACAAGGGTAGGGAAGTCAAGTTGAATTTGTGTAAGATGCTAGTTAGGCCTCATCTGGAGTACTGTGTCCAGTTGAGGAACCATACTTGAGGAAGGATGTGAAAGCATTGGAGAGAGTACAGAGGAGATTCAGAAGAATGATTCCCGGGATGAAGAACTGTGGTTATGAGGATAGATTGGAGAGGTTGGGACTTTTTTTTGGAAAACCCAGAAGAAAAAACTCTTAGTTCCTAGTTTTTGCTAGTGTTCCATTATAAGCTATACAAGACCAGTTTGGACTAGTGTTCTTATTTCCCAGTTTTTACTGTATTTTTGTTCTGGGAAAGGAAAGCTGAGAGGGGACTTGATGGAGGTATTCAAGTTCCTGAGGGGTATGGACAGGCTAAATAGTGAGAAACTGTTCCAACTCAAGGAAGCATCAAGAACTAGAAGGTACAGATTCAAAATAATTGACAGAAAAATGTTTTCACTCAGAGGGTGGTTGGAGTCTGGAATGTACTTCCTGAGAGGGTAGTGGAAGTATTCAAAAGGGAATGGGATTGCTGTCTGAAAAGAGAAAGTATGCAAAGTTACAGGGATAAAGCAGGGGAGTGAGACTAGGTAGAATGTTCTTTCAAACAGCCAGTGCAGACTCGATGGGCTGAATGGCTTCCTTCTGCATTGTCAAGATTCTGTGATCAGGTGTTGGAATTTTTCATTTAAACAGTTATGGGTGTGCTATTGCCTTAGACTTGGACAACTGTACAGACTTTTGAAGGAGTCTATTGCTATACATACCCAACAGTTAAAATGCTTTCCACCAAAGTTGGTCTTGTGGCTTTCCTCTTACATCGCTTTTATCTAAATGCTCTTATTCTGAACATTTATTTCCACGAGCTGAGGTTTTCAGCTTTCTATTTTTTTTCTACTCTGTTCCTCACTCTTGATTGATTTTTCAGTCCACTCATGAAGTGCCTTCAGATTATATGACATCAACGTAGAAACCCTTCATTCTTAAGAGTTCACAATCCCTTTGATGGAAAATTAAGTATTTTCTCTAGTTCTATAAAGGTGCAATTCCTTTATGTTAAGGTCAACTAACAGCTCCAACTCTTCCAACAGCTCATACCTTGTCCTCCCTTTTCTTTCTACTTTCAAATGATGGTACTCCCAACCCCTCCATTGTTTCAAGAAGTTTGATTTGTCCTTTGTGCTAAATGAGTGCTTTCACCTCAAAAGACTCACTTCTCTGTTAAACCCTGTCAAACCAAGCCTTTGCTATGAATGCTGTCCTATCTGAGAAGGATCTTCCAACGCATTCCTCATCCTCCTGGTCAAGATACAAGTTAAAACATCATCCCAGAAGGAAAAAATCCAGTAAAAACTGGGAAGTAAGAGTCCTGGTCCGAATTGTTTTTCCTTCTGGGATGTCTGATTGGCAATTCTCTTACTGCCCATGAACGTTTCTCTCCTGTTCCATCAATCTCCAGCCTTCCATCCTCCGTGCTGTTCCTCTTTACCATGTTTTGACTATTTTGCAGTCTAGACTCAATTCCTGCTCTAATTCATTCTTTCCCAGGATCTCAAAACTATAGAACTCATTAGCTACCTAGTTCTGAGTACTGGGATAAAGTAACTGGGAATAGAGAGATTGTACACTGTGTACTGATCTCAACATAATGCAGACACAAGAAGAGGTATGTCTGGTTATAAAAAAAAGGACAAACCCAAATCGACCAATTACCACCCCATCAGTCTACTCTTAATCATCTGCAAAGTGATGGAAGGCGTTGTCGACAGTGATAGCAAATGGTACTTGATCAGCAACAAGCTGCTCACTGATGCTTTGTTTGGGTTCTGCCAGGCCCACTTAGCTCCTCATCTTATTACAGCACAAGTCCAAACCTGGATTCCAGAGGTGAGGTGGCAGTCACTGCCCTTGCCAAACTAGATCAAATGCTACCTTTATGTCATCAAGGACCGTAACAAAATAGGATTCAATGGGAATCTGGGGATAAATTGTCCATTGCTTGGAGCTGTACCTTAGCACAAAGAAAGATGGTTGTGCTGATTGGAAACCAATCATCCCAGCCTAGGATGTCGCTGCAGGTGTTCCTCAGAGTAGTATCCTGGGTCCAAACATCTCCAGTTGCTTCATTAATGACCTTCCCTCCAACATAAGGTTAGAAGTGGGAATATTCACTAATGATTGCGTGGTGTTCAGTACCATTCGCAACATGAGATACTGCATCAGTCCATGCCCACATGCAGCAAAACCTGGACAACATACAGACTTGGGTGGTAAGTAGCAAGCGATGTTTGCACTACATAAATGTAAAGTAATGATTATCCCCATGGAGAAAATCTAACCATCTCCCCCTGACATTCAATGGCATTGCCATCACTAAATCCCTCATAATCAACATCCTTGAGGTTACGTTGACCAAACATTTAACTGAAATGACTATATAAATATTGTGGCCACAAGAACAGGTCAGATGCTGGGAATTCCTCCTGAGTAACTCGTCTCCTGATTCCCCAAAGCCTGTCCACCATCTACAAGGCATAAGTCAGGAGTGTGATGGAATACTGTCCACTTTTTGCTGGATGAGTGCAGCTCCAACAACACTGAAGAAGCTTGACACCATCCAGGACAAAGCAGCCCAATTGATTGACACCCAACATCGCCATAAACATTCACTCCCTCCAGCTCCAGCGCACAGTGGCAGCAGTGTGTACCATCTACAAGATACATTGCAACAACTTGCCAAGGCTCTTTTGACAGCACCCTACAAACTCCCAACCTCTACCACCTACAGGGCAGCGAACATCACCACCTACAAGTTCTCCTCTGAGTCACACACCATCCTGTCTTGGAAATATGCCGCTGTTCCTTCATTGTTGTTGGGTCAAAATCCTGGAACTCCCTTCCTGACAGCACTGTGGGTGTACCTACACCAAATGGACTGCAGCCGTTCAAGGTGGTGGCTCGTCACCACCTTTCAAGGGCAAATAAGTTAATGGCAACAGATGCTAGCCTTGTCAGTGAGACTCGCATGCCATAAAGGAATTAAAAAGGAGGAAGATCATACAGAGGATAACCTAACTAGAGCATGACAGAATTAAAGTTCAGAGGCACACTGACCATGATAATGATTTAAATAGAGGCAAGAGGGATCCAGAGACTGGAGTGTGAAATACATTTAGCTGTGGGTCAAACAGTTTTCTTTTCATATTCTGCAGCACAAAGGAGATTCAAAGAGTCTCCCTAAACATGGGAGCAGCATTCAAGTGATTCTATATATAGATATTGTCATGAGCTCCATTATCTATTGTAGCTTTAATTTTCATGGATGAGACGGTGTTAAAAATAGACAAAAGGATTAACATCACAATGGAAAATGGCTTGCATTGAAAGAGGCAGTAGGCAAACTTATTACTTATATCATAATTTAGACTTGTTATCCACTGATGAGCCACTTGGTAGGCTAAGTTAGCCTAATTATTGCTAACTAATTGTGCTAATTATTGAATTTTAAAATTCTATTTCTAACAACATGCAGCTTTTGTTGAGAAAGGACTGAATGAGATTTATATGCAGCATGGATCTTTATTAATAGTCGCTTGGTAGAACAGAACCTTGAATATTGCTGAAAAGAATTGTCCACTCATCAGGACAAACAGAAGAATGTCAAATTTCAAACAATTGCAACAATTTATATTGGAGAAAAGGGTGCTGATTGGTTGGCACGTCAACTCTGAATGGCTGAGGCATTCCCATTTAAAAAGCAATGGGGGTTTCAGTGCTGGTGTGATGCCAGGTACATAGGCTATACATCTCAATGATTGGCCGATCGAATCAAACAATATGTTCCTCTGGCTATTTGTAATAAGCAGAGTACAAACAGAACTCAACCAACATGCACTTGCCAAACCCAAAACAAAACATCAACTATTATGAGTGATTCTGTGATTGGGCAGCACTTGCTGAACAATCCTGGGTGTGCTAATAGATACACCGACAACCAATTTAAGGTAATCAGTTAAGCTTGTAATATGACTCATTTACTCTTGATAGAAGTGACATAGATTGATACGCAGGGATCCTTTCTCTGCAAACAAAAAGAATATGTTTAAGCCTTGCTCCTTTTTTGAATTACCCAGAAGTATGGGGAACCTATAGTTCACCGGTGCTTTCTCCATGGTGTTATGATCAGGTAAGGAGAAGTAGAATAGCTCCCCTCTCTCCCCACTCCTTGTTTGACCACAACAGGTGTTTAAAAAAGGATATGCTTGCCAATTCAGTGAATGTTTAACTTATGTGTGTTGACTGTAATGGACACAACCAGACAGGTTTCCTTGAGTTATTTTTTTTGGAAGAAAAAGAGAATAGTTTTTATTGTACTAAACCCGATCTAAGAAAAATAATAATAATGCTCCAACTTTCATGTGCACACATGCACTCAAGTTCACACGTACAAAAATTGATAACACATTGGGAAGATAGATTAAGTGATATTTTAAAAATCCAATAAAGATTAAAGTGATGCAGTTCTCGTAGGTTGATGACTTGGATGGATTCAGGCTGAGCTCGGTGGTTCTTTTAGTTTCGGCTTTGAGATGACTTAGATGGAAGATTTATCTCTTCTTCTGAAGACAGCGGCTGCCAGGTTGAGTTCTTTCAAAATCTTTCTGCCTGAAGAATATACATAGTCAAAAACAGCAGGAGGGGTTCCAGCTTGTAAATGTAGGGGGAGAGGGAGAGACACCGACACAGGAATTTTCTGTGCTGTTTGTTTCCAGACTGGTTTGTTTCTACCCGATGCTCGGAGTAAGTAAGATTGATTATCTGAAGTCACGTTCAAACAGGTGACCTGCTGATCAATACTTTCAACGTCCACATAAATTTAGAAGTCATTGCTACACAGACTTATGTCAGACTTACCCGCAAGATGGCCTGGAGCAGCAGCCTGCAGAGATCGGAAGGGAAGATGGAGGCCTCCAGTGACCGGACTCTCTGGAATACCACATGCAACAGTGGTGGATGGAGCATCTACCAGGCGGATCTCCGAGCTGCAGCAAGTTCCAGGAAGTCCATCTTCTCTCTGCAGGATCTTCCAGACGTCTGAAAACCCCCTGGCAATGCAGATGATTGGGTGGGAGCAGGTGTTGGGGGTTGGAGAGGAGGCAATTGCAGTTAGGCCTTCATCTGCATCTTATTAACAGGATGCAAAACTGTTTCACCCTGGCCTCTGGCGGGAATGGCGACCTGCCACAATGTTCAGGAGCGCAAGTTCCTGCCATCATTTTATGCCAGCAGGAAACTGATTTGTCAGCTCCTGTGGCATGGCGAATGGATGGTGGCTATTCACACCTAGTTATGATGAACGTTTCTCTACATCTCCTTTTGTTAAGTTTCAAGTTTGGAGACAGTCTGGGAGTCCATGGATTTTGAGTTTTGCTAAGTCCATAGACAATAGAAGGTGTGAATTCCACAGATGGTTTTGTCTCAGCATGTCCATTCAATGGAGAGCATCTCATCCAGGGTCATTTAATTAAGAACTTCCTTCACTGTCCTAATTAATTATGCAGTCAGGAGTTTACCAACGTTTTGCACGGCAGGGCAGTCTGGATGGTTTGTGCCCCACCATCATAACCAGGCACCATATTTAAAAGGTGCCCAGAGATCAACTGACCCACCACTGAAGATAGAAGATCCACTTCCTGGAAGCTACTGAAGACAGGTGATCCACTTGCTGGAAGATCCTGAAGATAGAAGATGGACCTCCTGGAACCTGCTGCAGCTCAGAGATCCACCTGGTAGATGCTCCATCCACCACTGTTGCACGTGGTATTCCAGGGTCCGGTTGCTGGAGGCCTCCGACTTCCCTTCCGATCTCTGCAGGCTGCTGCCTCAGGCCATCTTGCTGGTAAGTCTGTCATTTGCATGGCAGGCTGGTCCTGACATGTGAAAACCCCCTGGCAGTGAGATGATTGGGTGGGAGCAGGTGTTGGGGGTTGGAGAGGAGACAATTGCAGTCAGGCCTTCATCTGCATCCTATTAACAGGATGCAAAACTGTTTCACCCTGGCCTCTGGCGGGCATGGTGACCTGCCACAATGTTCGGGAGCGCAAGTTCCTGCCATCATTTTATGCCAGCGGGAAACAGGTTTATCAGCTCCTGCGGCATTGTCTCCCCCCCCCCCCCCCCCCCCCCGCAAACCTGGCTTTTAACCCGCCGCAGGAGGGAGTGGAAAATTCTGCCCACAGTCTCTTGTGAGCTTTTGGCTGAGTGGAAATTTGAGTTCCATGCTGGAATCCAGGAGGGAATCAAATTTCACAGGTTGCTGAAGATCAAAGTTTGCAAAATGCAAATTTCTCTTAATGCATGGTTACATTGCCTGTAAAGTTCTCGAGTCCCTTAATTGTTGTTTCCACACCCCATGGGTTTAAAAGTTCTGTTAGTGGTACAATGATAAATCTTATTTCCAGGGTGACAGTAGGTGATAAATTGTTCTTGAGTCCCTGTGAGGCCTCTGGGTTCTCCTTATCCTGTGATTTGCCTTTAGTGTATTCTGAGGCTGATTTGCTGGGTTTAGTTAGATTTGAATTTAGAACCCGATCATTTGATTCTCCAGTGAGTAATTCCACACGGATTTCACTTATTTCTTATGGTTTTCACAAGTGTTGTTTGCCTTGGGGCATATTTACCTTCCCTTTTTCCTTTAATTCGGGGATGGGTTTTCCCCCAATCTGTTTCGTGCCTGTAGGTGACTGTTCAGCTTCTGCTGCACTCCCATGTGGCACTTCAGCTAGGCAAGGCACCTCCCTCATGTTTTGTTTCCTGCTTGGGAGCTTTCCTGGTCCCTATTTAAATCTTAGAAGAAGTTCTTTCCTAACCAGATATCTGCTGCATTTCTTTCAATCTCTGCCACTTCTGTTCCAGAACTTCTGCATTCCTGTGGCTATACTTTGGCCTCTTTAAAGTCCATTGGCTTTCCTCTAGTTTCTTAATTTATATTAACTCTATTGCTTCCGGTAGGATCTTCGGGGCTCCCTCAGCCCTCTGCACCTGTGCAGAGTTTTGCTTGTGTCCCTCAGTTTCTTCAGTCTGCATGGACTGCTCTGGACTCTGGGCATAACACCTTACAACTGGCTAAGCCATTACCTAATAAAAGGTCCACCCCCTATATGGATAAGCTTAGGGTCACACCTACCATTACTAGCCCCATAACTAGCTCGCTCTGCAGGTATCTCTTTATTACAGGAACCTCTACACATTCTCCAATCAACCCTTTAACTAGCACACTGGCATTCCCTCTGCTTTAAGGGTAGAATCCCCATCTCCTGCCATGAGCAAAGTTTGCAAACAACCAGTATCTCTTAGAATGCTGATCTCCTTTTCTGGCTTTTTAGAAAAAAACTAGGGCTCACTTTCCCTTTAAACAAATAATCCTGGTAGGTAATCCAGCCCTCTGCCACACTGGAACCTAGGCTTATGACCTTTCTGGCTACAGACATTGTTTTCACTGTAGTGCCCCCTGTTGGTCTTTTGGCACACAATTCTCCATCAGGTGTCCAGGCTTTCCAAACTGAAAACTTACTGGGCAAGCCCCTACCAGTTTACTGTCTTGGTTTCTGCTTTTAAAAGTTGGGGATTGATTGTCTTTTTGCTTCCCTCCTCTCCCTTTCCCTCAAGACTGTTTTGGCTTTGTTTGAGTTCCTCCTATCACTCCCTAGCCTGTGAGGGTTACCAGATCCTAGTTTACTTAGGTTTAGTGATCTGTGTGTTAATTCGTAGTCATCTGCTACAATAGCTGCCTGTCTAGCGTTGGAGACTCTGTTCTTCCACACAGGTCTTTATCAAAGGAGATGAGAATTTTTTGAACTTCTCGAGGAGAATTACATCTGAGGTTCTTATAGGTGGGATCTATCTTAAGTGCCCATTAAGTTATCAATCGGTGGAAAGCAAGTAGCTTAACCTTTTGAACTTGATATAAGTTTGCTCGGGCTGCTTTCAGAAAGTTTAGAATTTTGGGTGGCTCACCTTTGGCACTCACTCATATGTACTCAGGATAGCATTTTTGGCCGTCTCGTAGTCTGACAAACTGTTGGCAGACAATAGGGAATAAACCTCATGGGCTTTTCCTGTCAATCTGCTTTACAATAGAAGGGTCCAAACCTTCATTGGCCAGTTCAACGTCTTTGCAAGCTTTTCAAATGAGTTGAAAAATGCTTTCACATCACCCTCATTGAACTTTGGTATCATTTGTGAGTACTTCAAGAGCTCAACACTTGGCCCTGAGCCAGGGTTTCCTCACCTAGTGGTGTCTTTACTGAGTACAGTTGACCTTTCCCTACTCAGTTCAAACTATCTTTATTCCCTTTCCAGCTTTTCCATCAGAAAGCTCGTTCTCTCTTCCTTCCTGGAATTCTCCCTCCTCCTTCCTTTCCTGTCTCTCTTTTTTCCTTCAGCACAGAATTCTAGCTCTAGTCTCCATTGATCCAGCTGTATTTTTGCAAATGCTAGCCTGTTCATTTCAGATTCTGTGCTTATCTCCTGTACTTCAGGCTCAATTACAAAAATGGTTGGCTACAAGTTTTAGATTTTGGTTTCCTCAGCTTTTGGGCAGACATTTATGTCTAAATGCCTAGCTACACTCCTTATCTCTTCAATGGATAGGGATTATAAACTGTCCCAAGATACTTCTTCACTTTGTTTTGGGAAGGTACTGGCCTCAAATGTGGACATTTTAAGTACTCCAGCACTGAAAACTACAAGATAATCAGTTTGAAAGTTTATAAAATACTTCTAGGGATCAATTTGATTTCCTGCTTCCAAATTCTCATTTGTCTGTGGCTTCGATCCTGGATGCAGCCTCTAAATTTCTGTTATGATCAGGTGAGGAGGGGTGGAATGCTCCCCTCTTCCTTCCCTCCCTCGTTTGACCACAGAAGTTTTTTTTAAAAGGACGCACCTGCCAATTCATTGTGTGTTTAAGTGTTTACGTGCTGCGACTGTAAAATACGCACTCAGGTTCCCTTGAGATTTTTTTAATAAACAGAAAATAGTTTTTATTGTACTTAACCCAGTCTAAGAAAAATAATAAAAATGCTCCAACTTGCATGCGCACGCACACACACTCAGGTTCACACATGCAAAAATAGATTAAAGTGGGAAGATGGATTTTTAAAATACCACTTAATGTAATAAAGATTACAATGACACCCTTCTCATAGGTTGATGACTTGTGCGGATCCAGGCCGAGCTCAGTGGCCCTCATCATTTCACAGTTGAGACCGTTAACGGATGTAGATGGACGATCTATCTGTCCTTTTGGAGACAGCAGTTGCTTGGAGTTCTTTAAAAATATCTCTGCTTGCACCACATGCACAGCCAAAAATAGTTGACAGGGATCCAGCTTGTAAAAGTAGGGGGATGATGGAGAGAGACCCACACAGGGATCTCCTGTATTATCCTTTTTCAGACTGGCTTGTTTCTCCTTGATGCTCAGAGTAAGAAAGATTGATTATCTCAAGTCAGTTTCAGTCAGGTAACTACTTGATCAATGCTTCCATTGTCCACATAAGTGATTCAAAGTTAGAAGCCATTGCTACACAATGGGGAATGGATGGTGGCTATTCACACCTACTTATGATGAACTGGTTTCTCTGCAGCTCACTTTATTTAGCATCAAGTTTGGAGACAATGAGTCTGGGAGTCCATGGATTTTGAGTTTTGCTAAGTCTACAGACAACAGGAGGTATGAATTCCACAATTGGTTTTGTCTCAGCCTGTCCATTCAATGTAGGGCACCGTACCCTGTGTCATTTAAATAGGAGCTCTCCAGAGATTTAGATAACTTTTGAGACTCAGAGTTATCTTATGCTTGGTGGCCATATTAACAGATTGCTCTTTTAGTTCTTTATTAAAACTTTGTATTTCCTGGTGGAAAATCACTAAGTAATTTCTTTTTCTAAAGAATGGTTTAGTAACAATGGCAATGCCTGTGCCAATCAGAGTTAACTTATCAGCACCCTGCTCTTCTGTAGTATAAATTGTTGCGATTATTTGAAATTTGGCATTTTTTGCATTTGCCCTGATGTGATGAAAAGCTTTGGCAACATGTTTCTGTTTTCAGCAATATTTAAAGGGCTTTATTACATGAATTTACAATATGCTATGAACTCTGAATTCAGCATGTTAACTATAGATTTGGTCTAATATTACCTAACCTCAAAGAAATGACCCCTATTGCATCAATATGTAATGAGATTGATGTCTTCTTACTATAGTCTGTGTCCTCACCTATACCAAATCCCAAACTTCCACCATCTCCAAGCTTTTTTGGCTCCAGCAAGTTGATCCCAAAATTCTTCTTCACTTTCCAAACCCTTCGCTGGCCTCTGTCTACTTGCTTTATGTCGCTGCTTGAAACCTCCACTTCTCTTAGAACAGCTGCGACCCTATTTCCTCCTCCAACAATGGTGCCTATTCATACAGGCTGTTCTTGGCGTAGTGGCCCCCTGCAATTCCATGTCCAATTCCCTCTCCTGTCTTATCATATTCCTTTTCGCTTTCAAAGTCAATCGCCATTTTCCCCACGAATGTAACTCCTTTCAGGCAGGTTTCTATATGTAAAGATTGGTACAGAAAGGCTTGCTTTTTTTTTGTGACTGGCATGGAATCCGCTCTTTCTTTTTGCACTTTTATCTAAGAATCCGCATATATTCTGTTATGGAAGGAAGTTGCCACTAGAGGACACAAATGTAACACTGTTCAGGAGCTTATTTCAAAAAACGTATGAAAAGGATTCACCTGACGTAATATGCAGAGACAAGTGCTTTTTGCTTGCACCAAAAGGTCATGTTTAATCTTGTGGCCACATGCTTTTGTTACTGAGTACTTTGGATACATTCCGGATTTATTGTACAGGGAATGGATTTATTTTGACATGAATCCTTTTTAAGTATTGAGTTTCCTTATTTTACATGACGACAGATATGCTTTTTAAATTATTTGAAACTGGTCACCTTTTGTAAGAGGAAATTGGAAAATGGGTTGGAGCACCAACCTTCTGTCACAATGTTTTTATTCAGAATAAAATAACGCAGACAACAAGTGACACAGTTAGGAAAGAAGCAAATGGGTTAACTGAACAGCAAAGGGACTGAACGGATTAATTTAGTTTCCTGGAAGGTGACAGGCTTGAAAACTGACATTGCTAACACTTTACGGCGAGGAAGAGCAAATGGGCACTCATCTATGCCTTTCAATATAAAGCCAATTATTATATTTAACTTGGGGAGGATGCTCCCTGTTGTGCTGTTCCTCCCTACTCATTGAGTAAAGTGAAAGGCTTCTTAAATTTATACATCAGTCCATGTTTTCTAATACTTTATTATTTTGGGTCTGAAGCAAATAAGCAGCTTAAACACCATTGTCTGCAATCTGCTCTTTAACTGTCTCCAAGGTGATAAGGAATCAGGCTGCAGGTGGTGTTGCGCCCTGCAACAAATAGGCACTCCATCTTGGTGCAAAGTCTAGTTACTTCTATTTGTGGCTACTCCTGTTTGATTGGGCTGACATTGGCAGAGGAGAGGCAGACTTTGGGAGCTGCAGAACAGGAAAGAGGAGAGGAGAAATTCAGCCTGTTTGGCAGTGACAGTCTGCTCTTTAGATGCAGCTGATCTTTCCACACATCCAGTTGACATCTGCTTACATGTGTAAGACCTGCTGTCTTTGTTGAAATGTAGCTTGTGTGTGTTATTGCTCATTGTTGGCTATTCAATGATCACGTTACTCTCACTCCACAATAAACAGTAAATGCATGACTCTAGGCTAATTAGCATACTTATTATGGTTTGAAACTTGTACTCCTGTAAGCTATTAAATTACAATATAATACCAGGTCAATGTAAAATGGATTAAAGCCTCAACTACTTTTTTATAACACTGGGGCAACCTATGTGACCACAGATTATAAATAAACATCGTAAGTATTAACTTTAACATGAGTGTGTTTTGGGAGCGTTCAGTATTACTTGTCACATATTCATCATTGATTGAAATACACTGATATAAACTGCATCATCTGTAGATTTTTCATGCACCAATGGGATGAATAGATTCAGACATTGGCCAAGATTTTACGGTCCCGCTGCGGTGTGTCTCCTCCAGCAGATGTGGTGAGCCGCTTAAATCTCCATTCAGTTCGGTGGGACCGTACTACCCTGCTGGGTGGGAGGGGCCATAAAATCCTGGCCATTGTAATTCCCATCAATGGGATGGAATCCCATCCAAAAGTTTTAAATAACATTTTGAAATATACTTTCAAAGTTTTTAATTTTCTTGCCATTGGTGTTGAATTCAAGCAGTGATACCTGACTATTTGCTAGAAAAAGGGAAATCGGGCACTAACTGTTGTGGAAGCTAAAATGAACCTTTTTGCATATATTATTATTGATTCATGTGTTGGCCACGGCTCAGTTGGTGGTACTCTTGCCTCTGAGTGACAAGGTTCTGCGTTCAGGTGCCACTCCCGGACTTGAGCACAAAAATCAAGGCTGACACTCGAATGCTGTACTGAGGGAGTGCTGCACTGTCGGAAGTGCCACCTTCGGTTGGGATGTTAAACCAAGGCCTTGTCTTCTCCTTCAGGTGGGTGTAAAAGATCCCATGGCACTATTTTGAGGAAGCGCAGGGCAGTGATCCCGTGTCCTGGCCAATACTGGTTCCTCGACCAACATCACTAAAACAGATTATATGGTTACTAGTCACAGTGTGCGAATTTGTTGCTGTATTCCAGAAGTGACTGTTGTTCAAAAGTATTTCATGGATTGTAAACCGCTTTTGGATGTCCTGTGGTCATGAAAAGTGCTTCAGAATTTCAAGTCTTTCTTTCAGTAACTCCTAGCTATGATCCTGGAGGATGGAGGGAAATCCGACTGAGCTGGAACTGATCCACACATATTGTTGCAGAACTATAGTCCCCCAATCCCTTGTATTTAAAGCCCAGGTACTGATCTATGGTAAAAAATCCTTTCTCTTTCTTTTCTTCCTGGCTCCCACACTCCCATACTAACCACACTGTCGGTAATAAACCAGCTGTTATAAGGCACTGGGGCTCTTATTATCATCAATGATACCACTGTAGTGTATGGTTCAATAAGTTCTGCTGTGTAATCGGATGCAGGGAGATGATTAAAGCGTAAGCTTTTAGAGGAGCCCTTTAATCAGCTCAAAATACCCCTGCCATAGTAGAATATACTCAGTCATATGCAATAGCTTTTAGTATTGTGCATGGTTTGTACTCTATTATTTTTAAGTGCCAAGACATCCAATCTGACAGCCTATTGCTTTCACCTGAATCTGTTTGTAACCAAGATTTCATGTGGATAAAGAATCTTTCCATGCTGATGCGGGCGATTTGAAAAATAAATAATTCAGAAGCTTTTATACAGAATTGTTAGTCATTAATGAAAAGCTGCTTTTTGTTCTGCAGGTCCTCTGTTTGGAATGAGAAGTGGTAGCTCTAATTCACTAGATTTGGGAAAATGCACAGCTTGGTGTATTTGTGAGGAGACAGTCTGATTCCATAGGTTTATTCACCCTGGTGGCTACATTCCTGAATCCTGAGGTGAACTGCATGAGTGAATCTAGGGAGGAAAAAACTGAGGTATCGGGTCCAAAAACCAGTACGAGTGTCAGAAAATTTGAAGTGTTTTCAAATGGTTCAAACATATCCTTACATTGGGAAATAAACCTCACATAATTTCAATTAGATATTTTAACAAGAGAAAGAGTAAGGGGTATCTTGAAGTATCCTTCAAAAAATTAACAGCACTTTCAACCAAGTGTCCCTGGTGTGGAGAACAATTTCCAAATTTACAACGCACAAGTATTCAATGCTACTTGGGTTTTTGCAAATTTATTTCTCATTTTTCCTATCAGTTGAATTTATATCCTGGGATCAACCGTTGTTTTTAATATATATATATTGACTTATTTTGTTATGGCCTTGTCAGAATTACTCACATCTCCATATTGCTTGCCCATGTCAGGTTGCCCTGAGAATTTAAAAGAAATTTATTCGTTCATAGAATGTGGGGGTTGCTGTCTAAACCAGCATTCATTACCCATCCCTAATTGCCCTTGAGAAGGTGGTAATGACTGCCTCTTTCAACCGTACAGTCAATTTGCTGTAGAAGCACCCACAGTGCTGTTAGAAAGCGAGTTCCAGGATTTTGACCCAGTGACAGTGAAGGAATACGGTGGTAGAGTTTCTCCATTTAACCACTATGACATTTGTGCTGACGGTGCTCCCACAATTATGGTGTTGGCTGGTAAATACAGAGGTTTGACCCAGCAATGATGAAGGAGCAATAGTACAAGTTGAGTCAAAATGGCGTGTGAGTTGGTGATCACAAGATGCTGTTGCCTTTCATGGTGGCAGAGGTTGTGGGCTGGGACTCACTGTTGAAATAAACTTGGGGAGTTGCAGTCTGTAGATGTTACATACTAGGTTGAGTTTGGTAACTAGGGTGCAGCTCAGCTCAGCTCAGGTGGACTGCTATGTATTGGATGAAGTTGAGCTCCTTGTGCATTGCTGTGGCAACACCCACCCAGTTGAATGGCGAGTGTGCCATCGCACTCCTGAAAAACCTAATTAATGAATTTTAGATAGGTTTTGAGACACCAGAATGTGAATCACTCATCACCAAGCCCATTCTTGTAAACACCTTGTTGACATGGCTTGTCCAGTTAGGCTACCGGTCAATGGTGAACCCCAGGCTGTTGAAAGTGGGAGACTCTGTGGTGCTGTTGATACCATTTTAGGTTATGAGAAATGGTTGGCCATTTTCTTATTGGAGATGGTAAATGCTTGGCAATTATTTGGTGCGGATTTACTGACTGTTTGTCAGCTGAAACTTGGATCATGTTCATGTCCTATTAATGGTTAATCTAAGCTTTGTTCTTGGAAGCATTGTGAACAATGCTGAATACTGTAGAATTGGTCATAACCAGCCACACTCCTGACCTTATGACAGAGGGAATGTGCTTGAAACAGCAGATTACCAGGCCAATGGCACTGGCCCGAGGTACTTTTTGTAGCAATGCCCTGGGACTGCGATGATTGGCCACTAACAATCACTACTATCTTCTGGTATGTCCTGTATTTCTGGACATGTTCTTGGCGTTGACCTCAGCTTTACTCAGGCTGCTTGTGAATGCTACTTGATGTTGAGGATGATGACTCTCCCCTCTCTAGTCTTCATCAAGATTGTGACAAGGTCAGAAGCTGAGTGATCCTGCTGAAACCCATTAATAGGCAGGTTGTTGCTTGACCAATATCATCACTTAAATGATTGGGTAATGGCTGATAAGTGAGTAACTGACTATGTTAGATGTTCCCTGCTTTTTGCTTATGGCAGCATACCATTTTGTAGATGGTAATATACTTGAGCAATTTTCCATATTCTCGGATAGAGATGTTGTCACATCTTGGTTAGGACTCTAGCTGGTTCTGGAGTGCAGCTCTTCAGTAATACAGCCAAGATTGAATGAGAGTGTGCAGCTTTCAGTGTCCATGCATTCAGCTTCTTAATGCTACATTGTGTAAACTGGGTTGCCTGCATATGTATGATGGTGGGGACCTCCAGAGAATGAGAAGCTTCCTCTTTTGTTTTGAAGACAACAAGATACCAGGAACCTTTGCTAGCCTGAGATTACAGTGAAATGCTTTCTTTTGAAGGTTTGATTGGAGCATGGCCCAGCTGGCCCAAGGAAATGATCTACTTTGAACTGCAAATGTTTTTATTGATATTGAGGAAGAGGGAGGATAATAAATAACCTGGAGGTTGATCAATTTCCAAATATTGGATTAGCTCCTTCCTGGCAAAGTAGCTGATCATGTTGCTGATTCTTAAAGCTGGCTCTCTTCATCTTTGGTAAACTAGAAATGGAGGCAGCCTGAAAATCCACCTCTGAAGTTTGACATGATGGTGCACACATGGTGGTGCAATTTATGTTCTTGTTTGTGGGAGTTTCTCTACTTTAAACTGCTGCTGCTTCATGAAGGTGATGGCCCTTTCAGAAATTGCTTCCATGATTACTATAAGCTTTCCACCTTTTTTATTTCCTCCGCACATAAGTATACACAGACAAATACCTTGCAACTTTGGAAGCAATAGCTAACTCTTACTTCCAGTGTTTCCATCCACCCCCACCCCCACCCAGCCCTCACAGTGAAAACCTACAATCATCAGGTCTTCCCACTCATCTCAATACCATCATTCCTCGCCTCTGTATATCTCTTATGTGCTGAATTGCCCTAAGTTTATGTTGTCGAGTCTCATCATCTTGTCCCTGCTTATGAAATCAATTGTTCAACACTTAATGTTAGCAACATTTAAGTTAACCACCCACAGTGCCATCAGGAGGCCAAGCGAGATTTAATGCCATTGATGTCAATGATTTTGTTTTGCAGTAAACACTCTCTTAGGCCCACCAATGGCATAATCGTGTGCTTAAAAGAGTGGAACAAACAGTAGCTTTTGTACCAAAACGTTTCGCATTGTTGAAATATCTCAAAATACTGCATTATTCAAATTATTTGTGCAATGGATGTTATATCAGATTGACTGCTGTTACAAGGATGGGGAGAGGCAAATGATCATTGTGTCTGATCAACATTTTATAATGATCAAGTTAAGATATAGTAAGTTCATCTTAATAACTAATATTTAGCCACTGATGTCTTAACCAATTAACTTTGCTCAAAATAAGCAACCAAGGGAAATAACTTCCTGAATGTATAGAACTGTTGAGGAAGCTGCAACAATTAGCATTTAAGTTCTGTAGGAGTGGATGATCCCCTACTTTGGCTGTTATTATTACTGATGGTGACTGAGTAGTATTTTCTATGGCTTTATTAGAATATTGTATGTTTGGGCATGTTTGAACATGTCTTATGCCTGTGTGGGTGTGAGAGTTATCACATAGGAAAGACACTATTAGTCTATTTATTTAACAACTTACTGCTGTGCAGTAAGTGATGGCTTTGCAGGATGGCTGGGCACGTTCCTGACAGATTCTGCTAATGGCTCTCATACATGAGCTGCCCACAAGCAGATGTAGGAGAGTGATCTGAAGTGCCATTCTTTTCTGCCTCCCTTCTCTGTGGGATATGCCTGGTGTCTAGTTGGTAACTCTCTCCATACCTCACAAAATCGATGATAAATTGCTAAACTCAGTGACACTTTATCCAAGCATTGCAACTTGGATATTAAAATGATGTGAGTTGATTCCTAAGAAGATCCTCTTGGGACTGAAAGTCTGAGGCTTGGAAAATATTTAAAACTCTGGAAAGCATGCTCTGAAGTATGACGAACTACACAATGTTAAATAAAAGCAGAAAATACTGGAAAAACTCAGCAGGCCTGGCAGTATCTGTGAAGAGAGAAACAGAGTTAACGCTTTGAGTCTGCATGACTCTTCTTCCGAGCACTCGAAACATTGGCCAGAATCTTCGGGTTGTTGTGCCGGGGCAGGCCCCGCTTGCCGACATGTAAAATGACGCACAGTGATGTCGGGGATGCGTCCCACGTAAAATGGCAGTGCACAGCCGATCGCGGGCGGCAATTGGCTGCATGCTCGCCCACACCTGCTCCACTCGGCACCCCCAACGGGGGGGAGAATTTTCCCCATTAACTCTGTTTCTCTCTCCACAGATGCTGCCAGACCTGCTGAGTTTTTCCAGCATTTTCTGTTTTTATTTCAGATTTCCGCAGTATTTTGCTTTTATCTAAGACCATGCTAAAATTGGCCTTCAATAAAAGGAACATGCCAAGTGAATCAGGACAGCTGAGTTAATGCTTCCCTTAATGACAGCTGAAGTTAGGAGCACTTGCAATAAATTGGGGCACTGCTGGGGCAGCTCTGCAAAGTAAGCATCAAAAGTTTTCTTGTTTAGAGTTGAAAGTAATGACTGGGGTCATGATGAAACTGTACAAAACCACATGCTTTAATAGGTGGATGGAGAGCTTTTGCCAGGGCATAGGTAAATAGCAGTACCGTTCTGAGTTAACATTTTTATTATTCATTCGCAGGATGTGGATGTCGCTGACGAGGCCAACATTTAATGCTCATCCCTAATTATCCTTGAGAAAATGGTGGCGAGTGTTTTCTTGAATATAACTTAACAGCTGGGTCGGCCATTTCAGAGGACAGTTAAGAGCCAATCACATTGCTGTCAGCCTGGAGTCCAATATAGGCCAGACTGGGTAAGGATGGCAGATTTCCTTCCCTAAAGCACATTAGTGAACCAGATGTGTTTTTATAACAATCCAGCAGAATTATGATCACGATTACTTATGCTAACGTTTTATTTGAGTTATTCAATTAATTGATTGAAGTTAAGTTCCCCAATTCCGATTCCTCAATATCAGATTGAAACGACATTCATCCTCCTCCTCCCTCACTTACAAGGTCTAGGATTCCATGTGTTGTAAATATCTCCTTCAACGATGTAATCGCTGCTTCAGAACTGTGACCCTGCAGTTGCTTGACTTCTGTCCATCCGGAGTATGATCAAGAACATCTTACTTTTGTGTTCGAAGAGGTCCATCCCAAGACATTCTTAAGTTCTTGATGGAAAGGAAGATGACATCAACTGATTGATGACAGTTAGGTTGGGCAAGAAGTTTTCAACTTGATTTACCGCACCCATGAACCTCTGGGGCTCAGTCACATTGCAAGGAGCTGGAAACTCTTTGATTACTCTTGTTTTCTGTGAATCAACTCTGACACCAGATGCATCCACAATATGCCCAATGAACTTGATAGTCGGCAGTGAGAATTTACATTTGTTGTTGCGTGAAAGTCAGGCTTTCTGTAGGCATTGTAACACAGCTTACACTCTAGTGCCATGTTCTGTCTGAGTGGATCCATGGATCAGGACATCATCATCCCCATGACTTCATCGAATCCTTCTAGGATGCTTGACATTTTTCTTTGGAAGATTTCTGGTGCTGATGTGATGCTGAAGGGATTTTTATTGAAACAAAGCCTCCAAAAATGATGAAGGTTGTAAGCAATGTACACTCTTCATCAAGGGCTAGTTGCTTAAAAAAAACACTATTTGCTTCTAGGTACATGAAGGTTAAACTCTTTCCCAATTTTACTAAGCTCTCATCCACAGATGACATAGGATGAACTTTATGTTCAAGTGCTTTGTTCAGCTGTGTAAGATCTACACAAATTCTGATGGATCCTTTGAGTTTTGGCACAGGGACCGTCCCCCAGCGCCAGCTATTTGGTTCTTTCACAGGTGAAATAACCCCTTGCTTCAACATAGAGTCGATCTCCTTCTTTACCTTTGGCAAGAGTGGATGAGGAACTTTTCTGGGTGTAAACAGTTACACTGACTTCATTTCAGGATGTGGGAATTCGAATCTGTAGTTTCCGGGATGAACTTCTCAGCTTTCCAGTTCCTCCACTCCTCAAATCAGATGTAAGTTGGTACAAACTTTCTTGCTTAAGAGTGAACAACTCTGATTCAGGATCACATATAAGGTTTCAGTGATTTTTCTCTCTCTCTATATTGAAGGGCTACATTCAGTTGTCTGATGACCTTGAGTTCTATACCTCCTGGCCCGTGTGGTTTTATGCATGATGGCTGAAGAGAAGCTTTCTCCAATCACGGTACAGCATCAGAAATAACCAAAGCTGATGCACTTGTGTATAACTTAGCGTGTCTTGCTCCCCTCTATTGCACTCCAGTAGCTTCTGCTTGGTCCCCGGATCTCCCCAAGGAAAGGCACCTCATATATCATTGATATCTTATATTTCGCAGATCTTGCCACTTTAAGAATGCTTCCCCCACCACCCCCCCCCCCCTCTCTATTTTGAACAAGCTTCTTACTGTGGTGCACAGTACTGTGGCCACCTTTTCTACTTTTAAATTTAACATACTGTGCTGAGTCAGCCATTTTTAGCATCTGGTTCTCCCTGTCATCCTGAATCACCGATCGATTTTGCTTCCTGGCCTCAGCTTGCCTGCTCCATTAAACATAGAAAATAGGAAAATAGGAGTAGGTCATTCAGCTCTTTGAGTCTGCTCCGTCATTCAATATGATCATAGCTAATCGTCTATCTCAACGCCATACTCCCCCACTTTCCCCATACTCTTAGACTTCTGGACTCTAAAGGCGTCAATCTATTTCCTCCTTTTTAATATATTCAGTGACTTGGCCCCCACAGCCCTCTATGGTAGAGAATTCCATAGGTTCACCACCCTCTGAGTGAAGAGGTTTCTCCTCATCTCAGCCCTAAATGGTCTACCCCGTATCCTGAGACTCTGACCTCTTGTGCTAGACCCCATAGCCAGAGGAAATATTATCCCTGCATCCGGCCTGTCCATCCCTGTCAGAATTTTATGTTTCAATGAAATCCCCTCTCATTCTTCGAAACTCCAGGGAATACTGGCCTAGTTGTCCCAATCTCTCCTCACCTGACAATCCTGCCATCCCAGGAATCAGTGTGGTGAAATTTCGCTGTACTCCGTCTACGGCAAGTATATATTTTCTTAGGGAAGGAGACCAAATCTGCACACAATATTCCAGGTATGGTCTCACCAAGGTCCTGTATAGCTGCCTTAAGCTCTCTTGCAATGAAGGCCAACGTACCATTTGCTGCCTTAACTGCTTGCTGCACCTGCATGCTTGCTTTCAGTGACTGGTATACAAGGACACCCAGACCCCTTTGTACATCAACATTTCCCAATTTATCACCATTTAAATAATACTCTGCCATTCTGTTTTTTGTACTTTATTGGATAACTTCACACTTATTCATGTTATACTGCATCAGCCATTATTTGCCCACTCACTCAACTTTGTCTAAATCATCTTGAAGCCTCTTAACACCCTCCTCATTGCTCATATTCCCACCAAGTTTTGAGTCATTAGCAAACTTGGAAATATTACACTTGGTTCCCTCATCCAAATCATTAATATATATTGTAAATTGCTGGGGACCAAGCACTGATCCCTGCGGTAACCCACTAGTCACCACCTCCCACTCTGGAAAAGACCCATTTATTCCTTCTGTTGCCTGTCTGCTAACCAATTCTCAATCCATGCCAATGTTACCCCCAATCCAATGTGTTTTAATTTTACACACTAACCTCTTATGTGGGACTTTATCAAAAGCTTTCTGAGAATCCAAATACACCACATCCACTGGTTCTCCCATATCTATTCTGCTAGTTATGTCCTCAAGGAACCCCAGTAGGTTTGTCAAACATGATTTCCCTTTCATAAATCCACATTGCATTTATCTAATCCCATTGATATTTTCTAAGTGTCCTGTTATCCCTTTAAAATAGACTTGAGCATTTTTGCTACTACTGATGTTAGGCTAACAGGTCTGTAATTCACTGTTTGCTCCCTCCCTCCTTTTTTAGATAGTGGGGTTACATTTGCCACCTTCCAATCTGCTAGGACTGTTCCAGAATCCACAGAATTTTGGAAGATAACAACCAACGCATCCACTAAATCCATGGCTGCCACCTTTTAGTACCCTGGGATGTAGATTATCGGGCCTTTGGGATTTATCGGCTTTCAGTCCCATTAATTTCTCCAGCACTATTGTTTTAGTAATACTAATTTCCTCCAGTTCCTCTTTTCACTAGACCCTTGGTTCCCTAGCATTTCTGGAAAGTTATTTGTGTCGTCTTCGGTGAAGACAGACCTAAAGTAGTTGTTTAATTGCTCTGCCATTTCTTTGTTCTCTATTATAAATTCTCCCTTTCAGACTGTCAGATTTGTCTTCACTAATCTTTTTCTTTTTGCATACTTAGAAGTTTTTACAGTCTGGTTATATGTTCCTTGCCAGTTTACACTCATATGCTTCCCTTCTTAATCAATCTCTTAATCCTCCTTTGCTGAATTCTAAACTGCTCCCAATCCTCAGGCTTGCTATTTTTTCCAGCAACTTTATATGACTCTTTGGATCGAATACTATCCTCAATTTCTTTTGTTAGCCATGGTTAGGCCACTTTCCCTGTTTTTGTGCCAGAGAGGAATGTATAACTGTTGCAAAGCATACATTTATTTCTTAAATATTATCCATTGTCTATCCACCGTCATGCCTTTTAATGATGTTCTCCAATCTATCTTAGCCAACTCACGCCTCATACGTTCGTAGTTTCTGTTAAGATTTAGGACCCTAGTTGCAGATCAGACTACTTCACTTTCCATCCTAATGAAGAATTCTATCATGTTATGGTCACTGTTCCCTAAAGTGCCCTGTGCAATGAGATTATTAATTAAATCCTTCTCATTGTACAATACCAAATCTAGGATAGCCTGTTCCCTAGTTGTTTCCTCAACATACTGGTCTAAAAATCCATCTCAAACACACATCAGGAATTCATCCACTGTAGTATTATGGCTAACTTGGTTTTCCCAGTCTATATGTAGATTAAAGTCACCCATGATCACTGTAGCATCCTTGTTACATGCATGTCTAATTTCCTGTTTAATGCTGTCCCCTACCTTATCACTACTGTTTGGAGGCCTATAGACAGCTCTCGCTAATGTTTTCCACCCCTGTTGCTTCTTAGCTCCTCCCTGACTGACACCACATCTAGATTTTCTAAGCAATATCCTCTCTCCTTTTCTTTTTTGCCTATTTGTCTTAAATATTGAGTACCCTTGGATATTCAGTTCCCAGTCTTGTTCACCCTGCAGCCATGTCTCCATAACTGCAATCATATCATACCCATTTACATCTATTTGTGCTGTTAATATGTTACCTTATTGCGAATGCTCCGTGCATTCAGATACAGTGCCTTTAGATTTGTCTTTTTAATATTTTTACACATCTTTATTTGTACTATGGCTCTATTTGCTGCTAGCCCTTGTTTCCTCTATTTTCCATTTTAGTTTTCTAATTTTCTGTCTTTCATTCCTATCTGTGTTTCTCTGTCTTGTGTCTTCCTGCTCAGGTTTCCATCCCCCTGCCAATCTAGCGAATTACTAGCGAATACCCCTGCGAGGATATTGGTCCCAGTCCTGCTGGGGTGCAACCTGTCCAGCTTGTACAGGTCCCATCTTCCCCAGAATTTGTCCCAATGCCTCAGGATTCGAAACCCCTCCCTCCTACCCCATCTCCCCAATCATGCATTCATCCAGTTTATTCTCCGATTCCTGATCTTGCTAGCACATGGCACTGGGAATAATCCTGAGATTACTATCTTTGAGCTCCTGCTTTCTAATTTATTTCCTAGCTCCCTATATTCTGCTTTCAGGACCTCATCCCTCTTTTTACCTATGTCATTGGTATCGATATGGACCACAGCCTCCTGGCTGTTCACGCTCCCCCACCAGAATGTCCTGCAGCCGCTCAGTGACATCCTTGACCCTGGCACCAGTGGGGGGTGGGGGGCAACATACCATCCTGGTGTCACATCTGTGGCCGCAGAAACATCTATCTGTTCCCCTTACAATAGAGTCCCCTGTCATCATTGCTGTCCCACTCTTTTTTCCCCCAGCCCTCTGGGCAGCTGAGCCACTCGTAGTGCCACTGACTTGGCTCTTGCTGCATTCCCCCGGGAAACCATCTTCCCCAGCAGTATCCAAAATGGAAAATCTGTTGGAGAGGGAATGGACCCAGGGGACTCCTGCACTACCTACCTAGTGCTTTTATTCTGTCTGGTGGTCACCCATTTCTTTTCTGCCTGTGCACTCTTTACCTGTGGTGTGACCACCTCACTGTACATGCTGTCCACGAAGGTTTTATCCTTACAGATGCTCCATAGTGACTTCAGGCACAGCTCCAGCTCCGAAATGCTGATTTCGAGTGGCTGCAGCTGGGGACGCTTCCTGCACACATGGTCGCCCTGGACGCTGGAAGTGTCCCTGACGTCCCACATTGCACAGGAGGAGCATTCCACTTGGCCAAGCTGTCCTGCCATGACTTACCCTTAAATTACTCCCTTTACTTTTACTTTTCCTCTAATTTAGAGAATATTAAGGACAGAAGCAATTCTTATCAAGGCCACCGCTCTTCTTACTGAGGAAAGGTAAAAAATGAAAGGATCACTTCTTTCTCTCTTCAGTGAACTTCCTCTCTCCCCAAACTCCAACTGAATCACTCTAATGCAGCCCAAAAGAAGCAACGTAGATGCTATCTGAATGTAGCTTCTGAAAACCTGTTTAAGCCAATTGACTAGCCGCAGCTGCAAGCAGAGCTTGTATAACTCCTGTTTTAAAGCTGCAGTAAAACTTACCTTCTCCCAACCCAAAAAGCAACTTTTCGTTAGTTGCTAAATTAAAGAAAGTTTAGACTTTAGATAGAAATTAACCCTTAAAAATCCCTCTCTCACTAAACTCCAACTGAAGCACCCTAATGCAGCCCAGTGAAGTCTTTGTTAAGGTTAACTCATCCACTGACTGCAAGTGGTCAGACAGTGCTTCATCCAAGACTCCAATTCTGTCCCTGATTAGTACATATTTTAAGTTGCTACAGTTTTCTGCAACTCTATACACATCATTTATAAACACATCAATATTTTCCTCTTGTCATTGGGTACGCTTGTTAAATTTAGTTCACTTGACAATGGTATTCTTTCACAGATTGAAGTAGGCATCAAGTGCTTTTATTACTTCATCATACGTAGCTTTTTCTTTGTTGTTCCCTTGCCTGACTAGAATATCATCTGCACAGCGACCCATCATGTACAGCAGCATACTGACCTGTTCACTGCTCGCTTGGCAGCAAGAGCTGATGTGGTGCAATATCTGGCAAATCTTCGGCGTCATTTCAGCCACACTTGGTTAAGACCTGTCACCTGCTGAAAGCTTTCTGGTAATGTCAGAGACTTTTCCATACTTGTTCTTTCACTTGCTGCCACCATACAGTTGTCTTGGTCTTGTTGTGTTAACACAGAATATTTGCAGACTCTGCTGAGGTAAGGAAAATGTTAACTTTATTGGAACATCTCTTGCTGTGTCTACATCTTTACCATGAACTCTACAAGACAAAGCAAGATCATGCATCACTTCCTGTGATGGTATATATACTGTCTCATTAGCATATCACAGAATTAACCCCTTTGTACTACAGATAGGGCTTCAAGTCAAATACAGGGGAAAGCTATGATTTGGTTAGATCCTCAAAGCAGATTCAAATGAAATTGCTTTTTTTTTTATCTTGGTGCACAAATAACCATGTTCAGTGGTTTTTCTCTTTCATTGATCTCCCCAGGTTATGAAGGAACATCGTTTGAAGGCGAGCAAAATAACTCAGGCCACAGATTTCTCCGTGTCCGACCTCATCTGGCAGGAAATGTTGGAGCTCGCTGCACATCTGCCTTTTCTTTACCTTCCACAATGCGCCTGAGTGCAAACTGAGAGATGATAAAAACAGTACTCACCAAACTCAGGCAGACAAAACGGCAGACAAAGCTGTATGGATGGGTACTGACTGTTATGTGCATTAACAAAGTAATAATGAGCCTTCAAAAAGTCTTCATGTACTCCACTTAGACAAATGACAGGCCTAAAGAGACTTTAATAAACTACAGTTTTGAAGATGCAAATGAAGACTTGCTAATTAATTAGTTTCTCTGTTATGCGTAACTAATTGTTAAGAAACCATAAGGCATATGCTTGAGGGGCAGGAAGACAGAAAATATACATGCTGCTCCTTTACAGAAGCCTGATAAATTTCAAAAAATTAATTTTCTATTTATAGAAAGATATTATTACTAGGACAATGCTGTTAATCTAACTCAAAACAACATCAGCTTATGTTTTATAACAGTTTGTCTTTTTTTAAAAGTTACTTTTTCAAGGTGTCTCAGAGGGTTCTGTTAAATGTTTCGATGTGCAATGGAATTTAGGATTTAGAATTAATTTTTCAAAAGTAATTCAAGATAATCAATTCCGCACCCCCCCCCCCCCCCCCAGACCCAACCCCCCACATCCCACCCCATCTCCTACCCCAAAAAAAACCGGGAAACCTGGAGGATCTCTCTTGGTCCTATTTTGCATTTTTTAAAATAAATTCAGGATATCAACAACAACTTACATTTATATAGCACCTTTTAATATCGTAAATGTCCCAAGGCACTTCACAAGCATGTTATCAAACATAATTTGACCGCAAGCCACTTAAGGACCAAAAGCTTGATTTAGGGAGTGCCACAACGGTGGAGAAGAAAGGCTTAGGGAGGGAATTCCAGAGTTCAGGAACTCGGCAGCTGAAAAGAAAGCTGCCAGTAGTGGAGAAAATAAAATGGCAAGAGGCCAGAATTGCAGGAGTACAGATATGAGGGTTAAAGTAATACACCTGAATGGTAGCCCCTCTGTTCCGATGTGAACAACCTGTCACTCCAGGCTGTTGCTGCCATCAGGACTTTGCTGCTGTGTGGACACATTTATCAAAATCCATCTAGTTTAAATATTGCAATGAAGTAAGGCTTGAGGAAGTTCAAGATGCTGAGTGGAGAAACCGTGGTGGGACTTAAAAATCAGGGATGAGAATCTTAAAATTGAGGTTTTGAGGAACAGTGTCTCAGAGTTAGTCGAAGGTGTTACCATCTCCCTTACTCAAAAAGAAAACAAAGAATTAAAGTTCTTTTCATTGCTTCCTCCTAAAGTCTATCCCAGTAACACGTTTGGTTTGTTTTTTTAGCCAGTGTAAGTGCCTTCAGCTTTACATTCTATTACTGCATTGTGCAGCCATGTTGTAATACTTCTCCAGGGACCTGTATCCTAGTTCAATAATTGTATTTTAGAAATACAGCAAGAATTTTAATTAGCAGCGCTGGTTGAAGACATTGTATTACAATCAAGTGATTTTCTTTTTTGGCATCAATTAATTTTCACTGTCATTGAGAGCTGGGTATTCAAACGAAGAATTTCTCACTATCTCCTGGGTACTCTGATTTTCTGACTTTGCCAAGAAGGAGGTTTTATTACAGCACACCCAACTCTTGAATGGAATAGGGCATTTCAGGCAGCAGTACTGATCCCTGTATTATATATTCTCCACTGATTAATGCTGCTGTTTTAATAAAAAGACGTTGCACCCACAGCCAGAAGGGGGAGCAAGTTCCAGATTTCCCCTACTCTTTGTGTACAATGTTGGCACATGGGATTGGAAAACGGAAGGACTTTGGGAGTAACAGTAAGCTGTCCAGGCATTTCATTTACATCACTCTGATTTTGCTTCCCATCTGGACACTTGACAACACCAACAGTGACTGCAGCCCCTGTCCTATATTTAGCTCTACACAGCATGATTACTCATATCCTGTGCGAACACTCTGCTTTAGCACCAGGTGCTTTGGTACATTGGAGCCTACATTTAGTTTCATAATGCAGTTTGGTACCAAAAGAAGCATTGATTGAAAACTTAAAAATTGGTATTATCTTCATATTCTTGGACTATGTTGTTACTGTACATTCCTTGTTTACAGATGTGATCTTCAAGTGCTCTGGACATGCCTGCAGCTATGTCTAAAAACACATGTGCGATGCACTGTTACAGTTTCTAGATTTTTGTTGTTTTCTGTTCTTCTGATCTCATTGTAGCAGAAGAGATCAGGAAGCGAAAATTACCCACTATCTATTGTTTTTGTTCTTTCTATTCAGAAAGTAGGCCCTCTCTGTACCATATTCGCATTGTTCTTATTTTCAGTTGACCTTTTACCTAGCCCTCTACTGCTGATCTTGGGCTTGGAAAATTTCATGTTTTGTCAAGCCCCAGCTGCTGCCGCTGCTCCTCGCACTAACCCCCACCCCCCCCCCCACCCCCCCACCCCGATCCCCACCAAACTTACTCCTAGATCTGTACTTTATTATTCTTTCACAAAGTTAGTGTATTGTGTCAGAAATTTCAGGAAAGGCCAGGGACTAATGATGCTGGTGACACCTTAGCTGTGGTTACCTCAATTACATTGAGGAAGACTTGCAGTGTGAAAATGGGACTAGTATCTGATTGCTTTGCTGATTAATTCTAATCCTAGTGGCCTTGGGTGAGCACCAGGGCTATGAAAGAATTGAAAATGTGGAGTTGGAAATAAGGGCATGCATTTGCTTCCATTAAAAATGGTGGCAGGGCTGGTTGGCTTTCTTCAAAATGTCCAACTGGGACAGTATTTAATGTAAAATGGTGGCAGTCTCCCCTTTATAATTGATCAAATTAAATTTAGCTAATGGCTTCTTTTGCTTATCAGTAAGATTGTATATTATCGTGGAAGAGAACGGATATTTGATCCTTATAGAATATTCTGAGGTGAGATTCTGCCGGTTTCAATAACTTGTCCATCACCCTTGTGAATGTTGAATGCAGTATGCTGGGGGCTGTTGGTGGAAGAGACTTCTGCAGTTTAGGTTCTGGTCTCCTTTGCCACTTCCTCTTTGTATTTCACCTATTGGTGTCAGTGCCTTCGACCACTTCAGACTTGTGTTCGGGAAATCTCGCCCTAAATCCTTAACTTTGCTGCTCCTGACCCCAGAAGATTTTTCTTTTGTTCCTGTGCCCAATTCTTTGTCTACTCAGCATCTGCTTTTGCTCTACAATGTGCTTCATCACAGTAGCAGTTTCATCCAAATGCAATTTGTGGTTGATGATTGAATGTAAATACTAATATATGTCTGCACAAAGTCAGCAGTCTTCTATGGAGCGTGGTCTCAGTGACTACTGAAGTTGTTTTTAGTATGATATCAGAGTAACACTGGCGGACGCAACAATATGATTTTTTTGACTTTATTCGTTTGCCATTGTCATTATGCAAAAGCTCTTAGTGTAGAAAAGAGTTCCAATTTTCTCTGGTCACATGTATGCAGTGTTTAATAAGCATGGTTCAAGGTATCTGCAATGGGATTAGTATATGAAATAGTCTATATTGCCAGATAAAGAAAGGTTTACTGTTGTAGCATGTACTTCTTTGTAATGGAGATAATAGGTTGGATTTCACAGAATTGGGGAGACTCTGCCAATTATTTAAAAATGGTGGGCGGGCCAATCCCAGGATTCCCGTCCCCATTGCTGGTGCCTCTCTCATCAAGCTAGGATAAGGGTGCAGGTCAGTGCCAGTTGTGAGCACACACCCTGCACTCCCAATCTGTCTAGCTCCATTGTGGCAATAGGCATCTCCTGGATCCCTGCAATTTTCGTAGAGTCAGGCAAGCTGTTCACGGAGCCATGGTTCATGGCCCCTCTGAGGCGTTGTGAATTATGGTCTGAATGAAGGAACCTTTTGAATGGTAAGTTCAAAAGGCCTTGCCTGTACCCCTTCATTCAATCCCCATGGCCCCTCATACATCCCGTGTCAAGCTATGCTCCTCCATCCATCCCCATCACCACTCATACGCTCCATGCCAACCTATGGCCCTCCAGCCACCCCCCCATGGCCATTCATACTCTCCATGCCCAATTTATGGCACTTCCATGCCCATTCACCCATGTTGCACTCTATAGAACTAAGGAACCCTGTAGTAACAATGTCATGTGTGAAAAAGCTTTAAATAGACATATTTTCATTTCTAACTTTTTTTAAAAAAAACTACTTTTATTACAGCCCTATAAAGGTGTCAAGCAACCGGATCTTTAAAGTATCAAAAGCAGAAATTACAAGCATTTGACATCTCTTTATCTTGTTTAAATGAATATTGAGCAATTGAGAGCTAGACCCAAGAGAAAATTCTGTCAATCAAGCAATGTTTTCCCTTGGGTGCAGCTACAGACTAATGGGTGTCTTAACACTCAGCCAAGAATTTAAGACTCAAGATGTTAACTCTGCTTCTCTCTCCAAAGATGCTGCCTGACTTGCTGTGTTTTTCCAGCACTTTTTTTTAAAAGATGGCTATTTGTGATTTACAGGGGTTTGGCAGAAAATCCATTTTAATTTTAGGAGCACAACTACAAGACCAGCCTAGTGACATCTGACCAACAATCTATTTGGAATAGGGAAAAACAAAAGTATTTTAATGGTGTTGAACAATTGCCGTGTTGCACTGAATTCTCCATTGCAGTAACAGCATATTCATGATACTTGGCATATTTAGTAAGAAGACAATTTGGGGGGAAAAAAGGTAGAGATTGGTTGACTGGATGTTAAATACTTAATATAATTGGTATTGTGTTATGCATTAATGCTGCACACCATCTACTCTGTTAATTCTATAATTCTGTTAAAGCCTCTCATAGATTAAAATGTGCTGTATAGATAACTTGTGATTTATTTAAAGAGAAATAGGCAGTTCAAACAAACCAATGAAGCTTGTCAAGCAGCTGGTAACAGGATTACAGTTTTAAATCAATTCATTTCATAATTCAGCACCAGTACATTTTACCCATGCTTATGCCCAATGATGCAGGCGTGTTTTTCAACTAGGCAGCAATGACTCGGATCAAAGGCAAGACTGCTGGAAGAGGGTTTATAATTCTTGTCTGCGTTTGTATCTTTCCTGAAGTTGTCAGGGGAACGACATGCCAGCTTCATCCTTCATGAATATCCCAGAGGAAACTGGGAAAAACAAATTTAAACAATGCAATTTTCAGGATAATTACCACCAGATTCTTTAATTTAGTCACTGATTAATTATGCTGTTCTCTGTTATTTTGTTCTTGAAAAATAAATGACAATGAAATCCATGGTGGCAAAATATGTTTATGCATTTAAAGCAACAATTTACTGATTGGAAAAATTAAATATTAATGAAAATATTAAAATCAGCCCAGCAAAATATAATGGGACTAAAATTATGAAGGCTTATATAATTTTCTTTGTAGCACCAATATTGGAATTGGCTGGGTCAGAATCTTGGAATTTCAGCCCCCAGTGTCACCCTGAACATTGTAGTGGGAGCACGACAAGGACTGCAGTCAAGGAGAAGATTCATTCCAGAGTCATTAGGAACACAACATGACTGCAAGCTCACCGACAGTGCCCACAGCCTGAAATAAAAAAAAATAACAAAATTGTCCCACTGATCATCAACTCTTCAACTCTAGTTTTGCCTGTGTGCTGTAAAGCTGGTTCAAATTTGTTATTGTGTGCTTCTTGCACCAAGGAATCTTTTAACAAATTTAAATTAGGGCTGGGAGGATATCACTGTACTTGGCAGCTCCAGACTTTACCATGCAATGGTGAGGCCTGACATGCTGAAATATGTATCTGCCACCACAAAAGAAGTAGAGGTATCACAATCCTGGATCTTTAATTCTAATAATGTTTTCCAAAATGCTTGTGATTATTAAAAGTTAAAAAATTGACATTAGCTGCATGATGAACAGGAAAGTGTTGAAGTGATTTTTTTTACCTCTTAGCTTTTGGCTTAATCACCGCTAAGACTCCTATTGCAAAATGGAAGCATGCAAAATTCAACTGCAAATATTAAATGGCCCTCCAAACTTAAAATATCCCATATTTTAAAGTAATCAAGTAATAAATCCATGGCATAAATGTGAAATTGTGAAGTTGAGTTCCTTATAAAACAAATTCACCTTACTATTCAATTTCCATTTTAATTTTCTTCTAATAGTATAGATTTTTATATATATAAGTTAGATAGATATAATGTGTGTATATAGATCTAGATGATAAAGATGGAAGTGCTTAACAATTCATTACTCCTCTTTGAACACTGTATCAATAGAGCTTCATTAAGCATTAGTATTATTTATCATTACAACTCTGGGCTACAGTGTCAAACATAAATAGTTAAAATATGGTCACATTGATATGAAACAACCTTTGCTGTTTGCTAATTTACTGAAGAGGGGTTTACTCTTTTTAGCAAATGAAGATTGAGCCTTCATCCTCAATTTTCTTCAGAGGTAAGTCATATATGTTCTGCATTGCAGATCCTCAATAAGTGCATTGTGATCTTTGGGAACATATAGGATGGTAAATGGTCTGGCAAAATAATCTCTGACTGCTGTTTGTGGATAAACTTGTAAATAGTTATAAATCATAGATTGACATTTTAGTATTTAACAAATCATAACAAAGGTGACAGCAAGATGAGATTGTGGCTTGTTAGCATACTTGGGAGTTATTGAATCAAAATTCTCAAGCTTGTTTGGAGCTGAAAAATCATCGTGTGTTTTCAGTACTATTTAATTAAGAAAAATTCTTCCTTTCCCCATGTTACGTGCCGCTAGACATAGGTGGTAGCATCTCTGCCTCTGGACCGGACACTCTGGGTTCCTGACCCACTCCAGAACTTGATGGCCGAGGAAAGCGTGTTCATAATGTGGCCAAACAGGCTGATTATTAGCCTGTAAATTCTTCTAATATGCCTGATGGCAGCTGATAAGAGTAGGAGAATTTCCTTGTCAGCCATACTGCAGAAGGCAACAGCAAACTGCTGCAGTACTTTGCCAAACATAATCATGGACCAATCCAATGGAAGTCCATGGTTGCCAATGCCTTCTTGGGGCTTGGTGCCTGAAGCAGGAGGAGGACATGCAGACTTAATGACAAGGCCACTGTGATTATAAAACTTTACAATAATTGCAGAATTGAGCCAGAAAGTCTACAAGATTCTATAGGGGAATAAAAAACAAATTTAGAGAAGTAGCTTGCTTGATTTGCCATCACGTCAGTTACTTACTGTCAACAAATCTGAGATCAAATCAATGTTCTGCAGTTCTACCACATACAGT
The DNA here is from genome assembly GCF_017639515.1 of Carcharodon carcharias. Lineage (NCBI taxonomy): Eukaryota > Metazoa > Chordata > Chondrichthyes > Lamniformes > Lamnidae > Carcharodon > Carcharodon carcharias. Next base: position 43,316,045 of record NC_054488.1, on the reverse strand, counting down.
TGTGAATGATGATGGACAATTAAATAACTAATCAGAGGAGGAAGCTTCACAAACAGCCTCATCTTCAATGACAGTGGAGCCCTCTTTAGTGAAAGAGATGAGGTTGAAGCATTTTCAACTATCTTCAGCAGGACTGCTGAATGGATGATCTGTCTTGGCCTCCTCGTGAAGTTCCCAGTATCACAGATGTTACTCTTAACTCCACGTGATATCAAGAAACATAGCCAAGGCTATGGACCTTGAGAACAACCTTGCTGTAGTGCTGAAGACTTATGCTTGAGAACTAGCTGCACCCCTAGGTAAACTGTTCCAGTACAGCTTCAGCACCTACATCTACCTGACTATGCAGAAAATTGCTCAGGTTTGTCCTGTCTATAATATAAAAAAAAAGGACAAATCCAATCTGACCAATTACCATCTCACTATCATCATTAGCCACTCTTAATCATCAGTAAAGTGATGGAAGGCATCATCAACATGCTATCGATCGACGGGGGAGTCCCGCCCGATTGTTTGTCCCTCTTCCGCGGCTACGTTCGCTGCCGGATGTCCCTGGAGAGGGAGCACGCAGTGTCTGCTGGCACTCTTGAGGCCTTCCGTGCTCGGTGGGCACCGTGGGGACTGGGGTGTTTTGTTGACCCCTTTAATCACATTTTGATTTAAAGTTTGTAAGGTTCCTTTAAACTTTTGTCCTTGATTTTATAGCCTCCTGAATTAGGGGCTGTGCCTGATTTATCCCAATTTTGTTGATTTGGTTTTCATTTAAAAGATTATCAACAGTGCTTTCAAGTGGCTTTTGATCAGCAACAAACTACTCACTGATGTTCAGTGGAAATGTTTGCTGATGATGCTCAGTTTGGGTTCACCAGGACCACTCAGTTCCTGACCTTATTACAGCCTATCCAAACATGGACAAAAGAGCTGAATTCCAGAGGTGAGGTGGCAGTCACTGCCCTTAACATCAAGGCAGCGTTTGATCTAGTTTGGCATCAAGGACCCTAACAAAATTAGTGTCAACGGGAACCGGGGGATAAACTGTCCATTGTTTGGAGTCACGCCTTAACACAAAGCAAATGGCTGTGCTTGTTGGAAGCCAATCATCTCAGCCCAGGACATTGCTGCAGGAGTTCCTCATAGTATCCTAGGCCCAACCATCTCCAGTTGGTTCATTAATGACCTTCCTTCCAACATAAGGTTAAAAGTAGAAACTATTCACTGATAATTGCAGTGTCCAGTACCATTTGCAACTTGAGAAATTGAAGCAGTCTGTGCCCACATGCTGTAAGACTTGGACAACATACAGACTTGGGCTGATAAGTGGCAAGCAATCTTTGCATTACACAAGTGCCAGGCAATCACCATTTCCATCAAGAGATAATCTAACCATTGCCACTTGACATTCAATGGCATTACCTTCACTGAATCCCCCGCTATCAGCATTCTGGGGATTACCATTGACCAGAATCTGAACTGAACCGGCTAAATACTGTGGCTATAAGAGCAGGTCAGAGGCTGGGAATTCTCCTCCTGAGTAACTCGCCTCCTGAGTAATTTGTCTCCTGACTCCCCAAAGCTGGTCCATCATCTGCAAGGCACAAGGCAGGAGTGTGAAGGAATACTCTCCACGTGCCAGGATGAGTGTAGCTTGAACGATACTCAAGCTTGACACCATCCAGAATAAAGCAGCCCACTTGATCTGTGCCCATCCACCACTTTTAAATATTCTCTCCATCCAGCACCAATGCACAGTGGCAGCTGTGTGTACTATCTACAAGATGCACAGCAGCAACTCACCAAGACTCTTGCGATAGCACCTTCCAAACCTTCAAACTCTACCACTTAGAAGAAAAAGGATAACAGATGCATGGGATTTTCAAAAACTTTACATACAGAGGGATTCAAGGCGGTGTGTGTGTGGGAAGGTAGGAAGAACGTTTGTACACAGTGAGGGGTAATGACCTGGAACTCGCTGCCTATGAGGGTGATGGAAGCAGAGACGTTTAATGATTTCAAAAGGACTGGCACTTGAGGGAAATAAACTTGCAGGGCTACAGTTATAGTGTGAGGCAATGGGACAGACTGGATTGCTCTGCAGAGAGTCAGCATTGGCTCAATGGGCCAAATGGCATCCTTCTATGCTATAAAGATGCTATCACATTCAAGTTCTCCTCCAGGTTGCACACCATCCTGACTTGGAGCTAAATCGCTGTTCTTTCATTGTTGCAGGATCAAAACTTCCTTCCGAACAGCCTAGTGGGAGTACCCTACACCCCTTGTATTCCAGTGGTTCAAGAAGGTGCTTACTACAAACTTCTTAAAGACAGGGGATGGACAGTAAATGCTGGCCTTGTCAGTGATGCTCACATCCCATGAACAAATCTTAAAAAAGGGCTACTTCATAGCACTACTTTCAGAACCGATGGATGGAATTTTCCATGTCTGTCGATGGCGGTTGTGTTTGGTGGTGTCAGTGGGCAATATGATGAGAAGGCCAAAAATCTGTTTCACGCCGTTGTGAAGCCTGTTTACAATCGTCCACTCTGCCCGTTGATGGCAGGTTGTGTCGCCCGCCATCGAACGTCGGGAACCTCATTGTAATCTGCATATCATTATAAGCCCAGCTCACCAGAATCATTCCCCCCCCACCCGGTCCCCCCTCCACGCTTTGTCATCCAAGCATGTCAGCTTGATTGCACGTTGATGTGTTTCAGAGCTGTACATAAGCCACATGGGCCTGGCGAGCTGTACTTCACACGGGACTTCAAAGTTCATTTACCAACATTGCTTCGGGCAGCACTTGCGGTAATCAGCACCTTGCTTCGCAGGCAGCACCGCATCACTTTTACGGAGGCTCACGGGTAGGTCTCTACCTGCCAGACCAGCCATAAGTTGGAGGTGGCTTTTCAACGGCTGCAGGCATAGGGCTTGCTTGGGTAAGGGGGAGAAGTGGCCTTGGGCAAGGGAAGAGTCTGCAGGGCGAGGGCTGTACTGAGGAAGGGGCATATCCCAGGGTGGGTGTGTGGGGCACATGTCGACCTGTGCAAGTGGCCTCAAGATGGTGAGGGCTGAGGAGGCAGCCACCAGAGGAGACGAGGCCAGACAGACATGTGAGGGTGTGATTAGAGAGAGTGATTAGTGATGGCCCTTGAACTGGCAGTGACTAAGATGCCAGTGAATGTGTGACGGACTTGAGTGTGAGAGTTTGGAGTGATGAGATGGTCCCCTTATCCTGGCAGCATGGATGAGATCATTCATTCTCTTGCTGCATTGGATGGCCAGCCACTTCTGTGCAGCATTGGCACCGATCACCACTGCCATTGCCCACCAAGCCGGAGTGGTGAGAATTCTGAACCTCCTGCAGCCAGAACAGGGGTAGAGGACATCATGTTGGGCCAAAAGACATTCTAGGAATGCGTCTCTGGATCGGATGGGCTGCAGTCTTCTTGCCTTTTGGGGCCATGTCTTCTGTGCAGCAGTCCTGGGCTGGAGGCACAGAGTGTGTGCATGGCTTCACTTTACTCATGCCAAGTGCCTTATCTAAACAGCGAAGTAGTGCCGTGGTGGGCAAATGAGAGCCTGCCGTCATTGAAGTGGCTTTCTTCCTGGGAATGTATGATTACTGAGGCAGGACTGGGACAATAAGGTGTGTAAAGCCACCATTGTGGCTGGTGGGTAAAACATTCTTTTTCCCACCCACTACTGCACTTAGGGCAGAATTATCCCAGATTCACACTATGTACATAGTCTACAAAATAAAGAATATAATTCAGCGTATTCCACCATTTCATACAGTGCACTTAAGGCTCAATGAAGCATTAAAACATTAACACTCTTGAACTGCAGAACTGTTGCTACACACCACGGAAAATACCAAATTTGTACAAAATATATTAAATAGGCTGTTGATTCAACTGTGAAACAAACCTGTTCTGGCAAATATTGGCCAGCCTTTTTTAATTAGATTGTTCAAGCTAGTTATTAGTACTATTGATAATTCTATTAGTTATAATCTATTTAATGACTTTATGAATGAACAAGCTTCCTGATTGTAACTATTTGTTTGTGAATATGCGAATATCATCATCTTGAGGGTGATTGTGTTACTGTTACCTTTGCTTCATGACCCAAGACCTCACTGTGTTTCCTGGGATGAGGATTGGAATCAAATTTAGTTCATGAAAAGGAACTGAAAACAGAGCAGAATAGCAACCAAGCTAGAAGTATATGTGTATAGGAAATAACATTAAAATAATTGTGGAACAGAAAGGGGGAATTGTGACATAAAATGACTTCAAACCAAGCAAGAAGAGGATAGAGAATTCAAGTGCTTCCTGGATGACAAAAGAATTAGAGAAGCAGAAAAAGGATATATTTGACAGATGGCAGGATGATAATACAAGCGAGAACCTGGTTGAATGAGGAAGGTTTAGAGGGGACCAAGAGAGGCGAAGAGAGAGTATGAGATGAGATTGGCAGCTCACAAGATAGGGAATCCAAATGTCATCTTTGGGCATATAAATAGTAAAAGGGTGGAACGAGGAGGGGTGGACCTGATTAGGGACCAAAAGGGGATCTATGCATGAAGGGAGAGAGCAAAGCTGAGGTACTAAATGAGTATTTTGCATCTGTCTTTATCAAGGGAGAAAATGCCGCCAAAGTCACAGTGAAAGAGTGGGTAGCTAAGATACTGGATGGACTAAAAATGGATAAAGAGGGGGTTGGCTGTAGTTAAAGTTGATAAGTCACCAGGACTTGATGGCATTAATCCAAGGATACTGAGGGAAGTAAGGATGGAAGTTGTGGAGGTATTGGTCATAATCTTCCAATCCTCATACAATACAGGGAATGTGCTGGAGAACTGGAGAATTGGAAATGTTACACCCTTATTCAAAAAAGATGCAAGGATAAGCCCAATAAATACCAACTAGTCAATTTAACCTTGGTGGTGGGAAAGCTTTTAGAAATGATTTGGGATAAAATTAACAGTCATTTGAACAAATGCATATTATTGCTGAAACAATACATTTTGTCGAAGCTTTTTGTCTCGTACTCACTGGGATAATTTGCATGAATACCAAATTGTAAGAAATTGTAACAATTTATACTTCATGAGAAGAGAGTGCTGGTTGATTGGCAAGTGGACTCTGATTTGAAGAGGTGTTGCCATAGAGAATGCACCAGTTAATTAATAACTGACAGCTAACTGCCAAGCTTTGTTTAAATATGAACAAGGCAGGTTAACTCTGGCCAAGGCACTGCTTCGACAACACATGTCTTTTTCCAGCAAAACTCAATTTCTGTACTATCAAATGACTAAATGCAGGTTAATTATGAAAATCCAGCATAGGTTCATTAAGGGAAAATCATGGTTAACTAGCTTGCCTGAGTTTTTTGATGAGAGGGTTGATGAGGGTAATATGCTTGATGCGGTGTACTTGGACTTCTAAAAGGCATTTGATAAACTGTCACACAATAGACTTGCCAGTAAAGCTGAAGCCCATGGAATAAAAGGGAATGTGGAAGCATTGATACAAAATTTGTTCAGTGACAGAAAACGAGAACAGTTTTCTTTGGACTAAAGGAATGCATACCCGTGGGGCTCTCCTGGGGTTGTACTTGGACTACTGCTTTTCTTGATATAAATGTAATGCAGGGCACAATTTCAAAACTTGGAAGTTTTGTGAACTGTGAGGAGAATTGTGATAGACTTCAAGAGGATGTAGATTGGTGGAAAAGGTGGACATGTGGCTGCTGAAATTTAATGGAGAGAAGTGTTAAGTGACACATTTTGGTAGGAAGAATGAGGAGAAGCAATATAAAATAAAGGTACAATTCTAAAGGGGTGCAGGAACAGAGAAGTGGGGGTGTATGTGCACAAGTCATTGAAGGTGGCAAGGCAGGTTGAGAAAGTGGTTAATGCGGCACACTGAGTCCTGGGCTTTATAAATAGAGGAATAGGGTTAAAAAAATCAAAGAAGTTATGATGAACCTTCCATACAATGTTGGTTTGGCCTCAATTCTGGGCAGCTCATTTCGTGAAGGATGCAAAGGCTTTAGAGAGGGTGAAGGCAAGACTTACAAGAATAGCTCCAGGAATGAAGGTCTTCATTTACATTGATGGATTGGAGAAGGTGGGACTGTTGTCCTTGGAGAAGCGAAAGTCAGGAGGAGATTTGATACAAGTGCTCAAAATCATGAGGAAAGTAGATAGATAGAAATTGTTCCCATTAGCAGAATGAGAATTAGAGGTCATTGACTTAAGATGAATGGCAAAAGATCCAATGGTGGCATGAGAAAAAATGTTTTTACACAGCAAGTGGTTAGGATCTGGAATGCACTGGCTGAAAGAATGGTGGAGATAGATTCAATTGTGGCCCTTCAAAAGGGTATTGGATAAGCATCTGAAGAGAAAATTGGCAGGGCTATAGTGAAAGGACAAGGGATTGGTACAATCAGAGTTGCATTTGCAGAAAGCCGAAATGGAGACGATGGGCCAAATGGCCTCCTTCTGTGCTGCAACCATTCAATGAATCTATGAATGAGAGTAGAATGAAGGTTTTGGAGGGAGTAAAGTAGGAGACTTTTCTCCTTTTGCTGGTGAGTCCAGAACTAGGGAGTCTAGAACTGTTTTAAAATTAAGGGTTGCCCTTTTAGGACAGAGATGAGGAGAACTTTTTTTCTGAGGTTTGCACGACTTTGGAACTCTGCCTCAGAAGGCAGTGGAGGCGGGATCATTGAATATTTTTAGGGTGGAGGTAGATAGATTCTTGTTAGGCAAGGGAATCAAAGGTTATTGGGGGTAGATGGGAATGTGGAATTCAAAACACAAACAGATAAGCCATGATCTTATCGAATAACAGAGAAGGCTCGAAGGGCTGAATGACCTGCTTCTTCTCCTATTTCGTATGTTCATAGGAGGGGTTGTAAAGATTGATTGAAATGTAATGGCATTCACAGTTGTCAGTTATTTGTTTTATTTTATTGTAGGCTTTAATGTTTAATCACTTACGATCTGTGACATTGTTATGTGTGGGACCTTCTCGTGAAGGAGAAATTCTGTTTCGGAATTCTGTTTCAGGAGCGATGTTAAAGGGGAGAAAACAAGAATGAACTTTTGTGGGGTCTGGGACATGAAGAGAAGCTACTTGTTTTGGGGGAACAAAGAGATATCTATTGTTCTGTTACCACCCCCAGGAATCATTTTGTCAGTCAGTCACAGGTGAATGGAATCACAGTCTGTTAGAATGGGCCAGGGGCATGTTGTATGGTGGCTGGGAAGGATGTGAGGATTATGAGTCTGACAGGAAACTGTAGCTCAAGTTCAGCAGTTGAAGCAGTTGCTGGGGCTTGGGGCTTGCTGACAAATGAACTGGAAGGTTTTTAAGAGAGGAAAGAAGATGCTCCAATGCTCCAAGTTTTAAGAGATATGGGAACTATCAAAATTACTGCACTTCCATAATTAGAAAATTAAAATAAAAATTCTCATTACCTCTAGTTCAGCAGTTTAATAACACCTTTCCCATGTGGATCAACAACTAAAATTAGATGAGCCACAAGCACTTTGGAAGTAGATTGCTGGCAGTATTGCTGAGGACATATAACTTCCACGTCCCTACCTTGGTTTGGAATTACAGATAGCTCTGTTCGTTAAAGAATTTATGAAGATGACCTTCCACTTTGGCCACCTAAAAGATTCCTATCAATAATTAAGATTTTGTGGGAATGCATATAGAGTAATGGGAGGGCAAAATAAACAACCTTATCAAGCTTGTTGAATCATTCAGATCCACACACTAAATCCACAGAGATGATTTTTATTTCTCTGCCAACTCGGGGCCAAGTGTACATTATTCTAAGCTCAACAGTGTCAGGAATGTCTCCTATTTGTTTGAATAGGTCAAACACATTTGAATTTATTGCAAAATTGGTGTTGGATTTGGTCAACTGTCAGGAACATAACACTTTGCTGAAGCTGATTTGCACACGAGAATTTGTTGCTGTTCTATAAAGTTAGTGTCTAGGAGTTTTAATGAAGAATATTAACCAATGTGGGTTATATTTTGATGACAGGCTGAATAGATTAAGCTTGTATTCTTTTGAATATTGAAGATTAAGGGGTGACCTAATTAAGGTATTTAAGACAATTGGAATTCGTAGGTGAAACTATTTCCTTTGTTTGGGAAAGTCCAAAACAAGGACATAACCTTAAAATTCAAGCTGGGCCATTCAGAGGTGAACAGATCTTTGCACAAAGCCAAGTGGAAATCTGGAATGCACTTTCCCCTGAAGGTTGTTGAGGGTAGGCCAGTTGAAAATTTCAAGACTGAGTTTGATAGATTTTTGTTAGGCAAGGGTGTTCCAGGCAAGGGCTTACGAAACCAGGGCAGATGTATGGAGTTAACATGCAGATCAGGCATGATACAACTGAAATTGAGGAATAGGCTCGAGTGACCTACCCCTGTCCCTAAACTGCCTCAGGGAAAGACAATAATCCAGGATAGACAATGGTAAAATTAGCTGAACAACACTTCTTTCCTGATTGGACTTCGACATGAATATAACTGTCTGCTTAATAGCCATAATGATTCTTAAGGCTTTTATTTGACAGATTTTATGCATCAGTAGCTCCTCTGCTTTATTCCCGATTTCAGTGAACATTGTAAAGTGCGAGCTATTTGCTGAAGGAGCAAGTTGTTAGCAATAACTTTGCCTCACCACTATTATCACTGTAAAAATTGAATTTTTTTCTGCAATGGACATTTGGATATTGATTTTGTCTGAAGAAGGGAGGAGTTCTGAACCCGCAACTTTAAATCAGAAACTATTTTCTGAAGGGGCTATCAAAATGTATTGATTAATTTTGATGCCCATTGACCTGGATACTTGCCAAGCACAAGTTACGCTGACAGAAATACAAATTTATTGGTACCTCTCCTTGAGACAAGTATATTAGATTTGTCTTAGTCAACCAAAGGTTAATACTACAGAGAACATTCACAGTCATTATGGTAGAGATCAGCTTTATTGTGCCTTAAGGAGGCAAAACTCTGTCTGTGCCTGTGATATCAATCATTCTAATTGCCTCTTTGATAGTGGATTGAAAATGTTTCCAGAACTTATTGGTTCAAGATCAAGTATACAATGCACAGAACAAATTAGTATTGTACTGAAATTCTGTTGCAAAATTGCATGAACGTGGAGTGCCAGATCTCTGTTGCCATGCAGAAGCAGTTATCATTAGTCGATATTTGTCCCTTGGAAAGATCCAGTCTGACTGAAGCAGCTGTAAACACCAGTTCTAACTCCGCTGCACCTATATATTACTGTAAAAACACAAATGCAACTACCCTTCCAAAAGTGAGCAAGTCTGACCATGAGCAAACTCCAAGTCATACAGTTTCATTCAGCAGGGATGACACATGCAGGGGTGTCCATGATCCTGAAGCCTACCATAGGCCCTTAATTGTGATGACGTAGTCAGTAAGCATTTGCCTCCAGCAATTCCACCAACAGATGAGCTTGAGTTGCACCCACTGTTTTATTTTCTTTTAACTGTCTCCAGCCCCAGGTAACCAGCTGAACCCTCAGGAACCCTGCATATTAAGCATTTTTTAAAAATATGAAATTGAAAACTATCTTTGACATTGATGCCCATCAATCAACAAATTGAGAACTGCAGTTTAAAAGCTTACAAATGCTTAAAAACAAAAAACTGCGGATGTTGGAAATCCAAAACAGAAACAGAATTACCTGGAAAAACTCAGCAGGTCTGGCAGCATCAGCAGAGAAGAAAAGAGTTGACATTTCGAGTCCTCATGACCCTTCAACAGAACTGGGAAGTTCTGTTGAAGGGTCACGAGGACTCGAAACGTCAACTCTTTTCTTCTCCGCCGATGCTGCCAGACCTGCTGAATTCTTACAAATGCTTATCCTGAGCAAGGAAATTCTCCCAGATATTTATCCCTCAAACAACATCACTAAAAATCAGATTATCTGGTCATGATCACATGATCTTGCTTTGATCACTTGCTGTGCACAAATTGGCTGCTCACAACAGTTGCACTTTATGAGTACTTCAATGGCTGTAGAGCACGTTGGGATATTCTAAAGTCTATGCAAGGTGTTTTCTGAATAAGAGTTCCTTCTTTCGTTCCTTTCCTACCCCCCACCACCCCACCATGTCTGGATGAAAATCTATTTAAAGTAGGGAACAATGCTACTGTTTGGTGAATTGAGACACATGGGTGCATGCAGCCCTTGTAGGAGTGCTAAACCCATAACCCCCAAACTGAAGTAGGTGTCAACTAACATACAAAACAAACAAAATGATTTATTCATGCCTTGTACGCCTGATGGTAAATCACCACATCTCTTGCACCAGTTGGCATAGGACATGCTTCATTCCACCCTTCAAAGGTGAATTGTAAAAACCAGACCGGTTTGCGGTCACAGAATGAGCAAAATGCCAAAAGAACAGCAAAGAACCTGGGACAGGTCAGTGAAGCAGCCTTTAAATTTAAAAATGCTGAAGCAATAGTGTGTGTAACTATTACCATTTAGCACACTTAAATGCTTTTCCTGTTAGGTAGAAAGTCAAACTTTGGCATGAGGGCATGACATTGATACTTAACTTGCAACATGATGATGTTTGAGAAACCAGCACTGACATCTTTTGAAGGCACACACAAACTTAGTTCATCCTTTTAGTGGCTACTACTGTACTATGCCATGATACCCCAGCATCAGTTACTGTTGGTCATGTATTTTCTTGTTAAAATTGGATGAGATTGATGTGACTCCTTCAGTTAGGGGCACTTCTGCAAGTACAGAATATTAGGATGCACTGAATAACAAGTGGCTTGAGATAAAAGCAAATTTGTATGCACATTAGAGAGAGTACCTCACCTTCTGACTCCCCACATCCTATCCACCATCTACAAGGCACCCGTCAGGAGTGTGATGGAATACTTTCTACTTGCCTGGATGGGTGCAGCTCCAGCAACACTTAAGCAGCTTGGCACCATCCAGGACAAAGCAGTCCATTTGATTGGCACCGCATCCAGCACCTTAATCATTCACTTCCTCCACTACCACACACACTGGCAGCAGTGTGTATCATCTACAAGATGCACTGCAGCAACTCACCAAGGATCCTTCGACAGCACCTTCCAAACCCGTGACTTCTACCACTTAGAAGGACCAGGGCAGCAGATGCATGGGAACACCACCACTTGGAAGTTCCCCTCCAAACACAAACTATCCTGACTTGGAAATATATCACTGTTCCTTCGCTGTCACTCCATCAAAATCCTGGAACTCCCTGTCAACACTGTGGGTGTACCTACACCAAATGGACTGCAGCGGTTCAAGAAGACAGCTCATCACCATCTTCACAAGGGAGATTAGGGATGAACAACAAATGCTGGTCTAGCCAGTGATGCCCAAATCTTGTGAACGAATATTAAAAAAAAGTATCAACAAATGGAATCGTTAAATTTGTCTCTTGCTGTTTTTCTTTTTAACTTTGTGCTATTAGATGATCATGAAATTTAAGCCATTTTTGTTCTATAAGATGGAAAAAAGACATAAAATATAGTGATCTGTGTCACTCGTTGCACAAATGGGGTTAGTTGTATGGGATACATTACTGTTTTGAAGGGGCTCCATTTATGAATATAATTGTGTCCTCCTGAGTCAAAGTCATGTCTTTGTGTGCTGGCACATACTGTTGGATTAATTCATCCTCCAAACATGTTAGCATAAATCCATTCCTCATTGATCTAATATTGATGTCCTCTGGATGGCTGGGTTGTGGAGCCTACCATATGCTTCACAACAAAACTGCAAACCTTTGTTGGCTTGAAATATAAAACACTGTAGAAGATTCAAGATCACAACTGCTTATGATCACAAACACCGTGACTTGCATCACATTGTGTGTCTGGTTGCATCTTTTGTCTTAGTGTTTTTGAATTGCGCAATTGCAGAACCATGGTTTTAAACCAGAGCTGTGTCCCCGTAACAGTCAGCTTTGTACTTTTCAATGCCAGTCAAAGATCTGGAGGGAATATTGGATCAGATTTCCATATGTCAGTTGTGTTATGGTTCTAGTACAGCCTGATAACTTCAAAAAAGAAATTGTAACTTACAGTGAATGACTGAAGAAAATCACACAACATGATTTCAAGTTTTAAGACTTTTACTGTAAGAAACAAGCAGCATTGACTAAACACTATTTCATTCAGCAACTTACACTCTAAAAGATCCCCCATTTAACAGTTTAAAACCAAAAATCTCCCTCCATGAATATACTTTACTCTGTCTCTTAAGTGGATGATTTCCAGCTGTGTAACTCCTAATCTCCAAACTAACTTTCACGATGAGGGTTATCCCTCCCCCTAGTCGATGCTAAGTGAATCTTTCAGCCTTGTTTAAATCCTCACATTCTTGGTCTCTTCAATCCAAGAATGAGCTCCCACTCACATTTTGTGTGTTTAACAATAGAGACTGGCTGTCTCTATCTCTATGGTCTCTTTCTCTCTCTCTCTCTCTCTCTCTCCCAGATTCTTGCAGACTGACCATGTCTGTCATGGATCTTTAAAAAAAAACTGCAACCTGATCCAACAATGGCTTCCTAAGGACTTCTCCTTTCCAAATGTCCATCTTCATGGCAACACACATCACATGGGCCTTGTATCTAGGTAGAACTGCTAATTAGCTATCCTCTGGACCCCCAAAATCATCCTATCTTGAAATTAGATAGGTTTTGTAAATGGTTGTACTTTAAACTGATATTCCTAACACCTCACAGATGAATAGTCCATCCACTATTAGTACAGCTTTCCTGATTACTGTTTACAGGTGTGAATTTCTTGAACCTTCTTCCCATTAAGAAGGATCCCCCTTTAATCTTTAACAATGAAGCTACCCAAATGGCTTGTCAAGCACAATTAGAACATGTCACATGACCCCCTTCATTCCTCTGTTTTACCCTAAATTAAAGAGACACTCCCAAAACATAATGATCTTACATTTACATTATATTTGTACCAATTGTTAAAAGCTGGAGCTGGGGACCAAGGACTGTTTGTGAGGCAAGAAAAATAAATATTATTGATTGTATATGGATACCTTGAGACAATCTTGCCTACCAGTAATTCATAGATTCCTGGACTCAATTTTGGAAGAAGTAATGATATAATGCATTGATGACTAAGGGCATCATAGCTTCATCCCTTTATAAGGAATGTCATGCTTAAATGAGTGCACCAAGCTTACTTTTATTTTTACATCATACTTGCTTCAACACTGAAGGAATTCTATAATTTTTCTTAATTTGTGTAAAGCAAGTGGCCAGAGGTTCTGCATCTGACTCAGCATCTCTGGCAGTGTTTGTGGAGTGAGAAACAGAGTGAATAGATGGAAGATTACTACCTTAGTGTCTGACAAAATGGCGGGACCATTTTCAGGGCATGAACCTGACTGCCTAATTTACACACCTTCTGGCTGATCTTTATCAGAGAAGAGCCTGCCTCTGGGCTCCCTGACCTATTGGGATGACTTGGTCCTTTTGCCAGAAGAAGGTTTTCTGTTTAAAGGGACCAAGGCATGTTTCAGGAAAGCTCTGCGGCATTTGGACTCTTGAGGCTATCACACCCACAGGAATGGAGAGAGGAGACATGGGAGGGATGCCCCCACCCTGGACCTCTCACTCTTACCTGGGGATCCCGCTGAGAGGCTGCAGTGAGCTGAGCTCTCCCAAGGACTGGAAGAATAGGAGAGCTTCTCCAAACAAGGAGGTACGGATGGAACTGGCTGAGGAAGTGAGCAGCTGGAGTGTACTCCCTTCAATCTGGAGGCAGTGTACCAAGAGCATCGAGGACCTCGGGAAGGCATGACAGGTGAGTGGCATAACCATTTCAAGTGCCAACTCCCACACTCACTTGACTTGTTCAATATTCATCTGTACAGCATGCCTTAGATCAATGCAACTTGTGGCCCAGTGCGTGGAGGGGGTGGGCATCCAGTGTCCACGCACCTTGGCAGCCACAGGCAACCTTGTCCACTAGGAAAGAAGTCTTATTCCACGAAACTGCAGATGTCAGTAGTGACCTGCTATGAAAGCCTGAGCTTCCCGAAGCACTGGTGTTCAAACATGTCGAGAGAGCTGATCATCTGCCTGTAGTAACTGTGTTGAGGATCTTGCCTCCTTCCAGCTGGATCACATTGGCCATTCCTCTGCCCTGGGGAGAGACCATGTGGCTGTTGTTGCTGCTGCTGGAGCAGTTAGTGGCAGTGAGCACCCTGCCCTTGATTCTCAGCAGAAGTGGACAGTGAAGCTTCATAAGCTGCTCCTGTGCTGCTCTGAAGGCTGGCAGCAGGGAAAAATAGCTGATGGCGAGTGAAACGCTGGACAGGTGAAGTACCTTCCAAGCTATTGGCAATCATCAGTTAAGCACTCCCTGAGAGAAGGAGTGCTTTGAACAGCAGCCTCTCACCTGACCCAGACTGGAGCTCTTCAGTGTCATGGATCAAAGCCTTAACAGTTTGTCAGCTTCACTGAGGAATTTCTTCCCCCTTTGCACTCACATTCTCCAACTTGCTGGGCCAACATCACAGATGGAACACCTGCACTGTTAGTAAAGAAGGAATTCATGTGCAAAATGACTCCCAGTTGCCTTCTTAAGTACTACAGTTAGTTTCCCGCCTCACCCATAGGGTTTCCCCACTGCACTTCCAACCCAGCCCTGGGAAAGTTGGAAGGGGCTGGGATCGTATCGGGATCCTGACCCGACATCATTTTCCGCAATTTTCCCACCCTGAACCTGTGTCCACCAGCTGGGGAAAATCCCACAGTGCTTCAGGTCGATGACCTTTCATCAGAGCCTGAAATGTTGACGCTGTTTCTCTCTCTCCACAGATGCTGCCAAACCTGTTGCATATTTCCAATATTTTCTGTTTTTATTTCATATTTGCAAAATCCAGTGCTTCGCTCAGTGTTTTGCTCTTGTTCTGTATCAGTAGTTGGAATACAGTGAGTGAGCATTTGTTTCCTTTTAACTTCTGGGCTTGCAACCAATTGCATAGGTAGCAGATAAGGGGGGGTGGGGGGCACACTCAAAATTGTGGGGAAATCAAATAAAACCCAATGAAAAGGATTCACGAAGGCAACAGTGACAGCAAAGAATCCTGTAAGTGAATTGAAGTAAGTCAATGAAAGTGCAGTGGCAGTTGTAAGGCAAATCCTTAGTCCTGGTCAGTTAACATGACAATGTAACCTTCACTTCAAAGTATTGGAACAAAAGGACATTGATGCAAATGGATGCGAAGAGAAAACATTTAAAATAAATAGTTCTTGCCCATTTGGGGATGGCCAGATGCAAGCAAGTAGCTAATGGTAGTCCAATATGAGAAGGAAAACTGGAATGAGAAGGCAGAAAGCATGGGCAGGAACAGACGTGCCAGTCGTGAGTGACGACCATGTTAACTGAATTTAGAACAAGCAATGAAAGGAGCCTAATTAAGCTAGTAAAACATAGTTAGTTAGACAAAGCTAACATAATTGAAGTGTGAAGGAAATGGAAAAGTAAGGCAGGGAAGACAGAGCTCAGCGAAATGCAAGATTCAGCAACACTGATGATGGCTCCAAATCAGCCTTGTAGAATTTACTTAGTGTGAGTGACAGTTGTAGATAAAGAAACCGTTTAATTAATGTGTTTCAAGAAAGATGTAAGTATGTAATGAAATCCTCTGTTAGGTGGGGAGCAACCTCAACCGGTGTTGTTCACAGCCCCGATGAATCTCTGGCTGGCCAGTGTGTCGAAGTATCGCTTGCTTGTGTTACTCATGTCGTCCACTAAAATCTCGCATTAACCTGGGTCTTGCTTTTAAGTCCTGATCTCTCTGGCAATACAGTTTGCAGGGAGTGAACACTTGCTAACAGACATGACCTGCAATGTTCATCCTCAGAAATAGCTGAATTGAAAACATCAATATTTGAGGAAGACAAAATTATTTTTAAAAGATCACAATGTAGCATTGCATTACAACAATAACAGCAATTTTTATTTATATTGTGTGTTTAATGCAGGAGAAAGTCCCAAATGTAGAGGGAAAAAAAACTTTTCCAAGTGTTTTCAATCCAAGAAATGAGAATTTTAAGATGGATGCAGTGTGGGACAAGATGGCAGTGTTGGTCAGTAAGGTTAGGGTTCTGATGGGGAAATGGGATGTGGTGTAGTACACAGGCAGCAGACTGCTTAAGCTTATGGACAGGTTGGAGAATAAGATGCTGTCCAGGAAGCATTGGAGTGATCAAGTCCAGAGGTGATGAAAGGCCTCTGAGGTACATTTCAATGGAAGATGATCTGAATTAGAAGTAGAGATAGGTAATGTTACGAGGGTGAAAGTAGGCAGTCTCTGTAATAGAGATGATATGGGGCCAGAAACTCAGCTTTGCTTTATACAGAGCTCAGAGGTGGAAAAATGGTGTGGTTGATGTAGCCTGTGACAGTGGCTGGCAGGAGGATAGAGTTGATGACTAAAGTTGAAGGCCTCAGTCATCTCTACATTTAGCTAGAGGAAGTTATGGCTCATCCAGGACTGGATGTTGGACAAGTAGTGTGATAGCACAGATGCAGTTGGAGAGTTTAAGAAAGGTAGAGCAGAGTGTTGCATGCACATATGCACATGGAAGTCAATCCCATGGCAGTAAGGGACAGCATGTGGATTGTGAGGGACTAAGATCTCACAATGTATATTTTTATAAAATATATATGGATAGCTTTATGGCTACTTCTAAAATTATAAAAACTGAACAAAGATCCTTAAAATGGCTGAATCTATGTTTATCTGCAACCCCTGAACAAAAAAAGCTGCCTGGCAGTATTGGGGAAACTTGCACATCGTAATCTCCGGGGAGCCACCAACTGTGAGCTCCCCAGAGAGCTGTGAGCTGCACAGGCCAAATTCAAAGAGAGCTATACAAAGGCCATCTGCATTTCATAACCCAGGCTGGCCAACAGGAGCCTGCTTGTCGGCTAAGACAGAGGGCCTGGCTACCTTTCTTTCAATTCTCATTGGTTGAGGACCCAGACGAGAGATACACATCCTTTGTCAAAGACAATGTAGAGAGGTGGGAGTCATGTGAAATGGGACTCTGGCCTGTGGAACCAGTAATATTGCATTGCTGAACTGCAAAGCTCAGTCTGCTGTTTACCATCTCACTGGCAACCTCACAGAAAAGGAGTTCTGGCCCAGGTTGGACACTTGGCCCCAAATGCCCTGCTTCTGCTGGAAGTGATTCATCTCTGCATGCCTAAGCATCATATGAAGTCAACACCACTGGAAAAGTGAATTATTCAGCTTTGGTTTTCAGTCCACTGACTTCTGTGAAGGAATGCCTTATTGGATTTTGATTCTGGAACCTGGAACACACGTGAACCAATATTTCTTTTCTCTGTGGTCTCTACACTGTAAATCTTTTCTCTCTCTTTACTACCTGAAGGGGGACATTGCAAACCCCCTTTTTGTGATTTGGGTGTGTGCAAATAAACTAACTCTTTGAGTTCATCCATTCTCGAATTGGCTGTTTGGTTATTACTAGAAAATTGGATCACGGAAAAACCGAGGGGTTGGGGAAAAACACCATCACTAATAAAGAGGGAAACAAATCAAGACACTTTTCTGTTTACAGACGGGTGCTGAGAGGAGAAATTAGTGCTGTCCCCTCCTGCCCATAACCGTATGAGGGAAATGAATGGCCAAGGTGATAGGGAAGGGAAACTAATGGTAGAAGTGCTTTGGATATGACTAAATAAGTAAAACTGAAACCATGGAAAGTTAATCCCATGAAACTGGACAATGAAGGAGAGACATTAAGGAGGATTGTATTGCCAACCATGTCAAAAGCATCAGATGATTGACTATGTTGTTTAAGGAAAATTCATCATGGTGATGGTCACAGAATATCACTTGTGAACTTTTGGTCAGGATTGTTGTGGTGCTGAGAGAAAGGTGGAAATCTGATGTCAGGACTTCAATGAGGAATTGAAACGAGGTAAGTATGGATCATATTGATGACACTACGTTCAATAACTTTCGAAGGAAAAAGGATGCCAGACATTAGGAGGTGGTTGGCAAGATCGGAGGTCAGGTGTGGCTTTTTTTTTTTAAGGAGGTATTTTCTGAAAGGAGGAAAGCCAATATCTGAGGAAAGGTAACCATTTACAATATCAGTTAGCGAAGGGGTTAGGAAGGAAAGTTGGAGAAGCAGCAGAGGCAGCTAAATGGATGGTTGCTATCTAGGTA
Organism: Carcharodon carcharias; assembly: GCF_017639515.1. Taxonomy (NCBI): domain Eukaryota; kingdom Metazoa; phylum Chordata; class Chondrichthyes; order Lamniformes; family Lamnidae; genus Carcharodon; species Carcharodon carcharias. The sequence continues at coordinate 43,297,736 of NC_054488.1, read as the reverse complement.
ACAAAATGATGATCTTGTACATGATGTTAGAGGTGGAGGGGAAGGGGCGAGGAGTTTAATAATGCATTGGTAGTTGAATAAAGAAAACTGGGGTGCAGATGTCGTGCCTCGGAGGATTTGTTTCCAAAGCCGACGTAGAAGGAATTGGGATTGAAGGAGGATAACGGGGCATACAAAGAAATAGCTGCAAATGGCCTTGTTCATTAGAAGTCATCCTTACTTATAAAAAGAACAAAGGCTGACATAGCCAATGACTCAACTCCTAAGGGGATAGTCAAATTTCAATACTCCAAGGAAGAGATTTACTTATTTTTCTTTAATGTGACCTAATTTAAATTACTGTTGTGGTTTCTTCAAAATGACTGACAGCTATGGGAAAGAAAGAAAAGACCCTGCCCTGACCTTTTTAACATGGTCTTTTTGGCATAATTTGCACTTATTCAGCTCTTAGCTGTATATTCAAGCTGAAGTGTAACCCCAAAACAGATTACAATGCACTTTTTTTTTTAAGAGGCTGGTACATGAATGTGCTTAAGTTGGTGGAACAGTAGGTTGATAAAAGATTAAAGTTAGTTTAAAAATCTATATAAAGAAAAATGAACAATCAAGATACAGGTGTACACATATCACAATTTCCAAGTTCTTTTTTGAATGATTCAGTGATGTATTGCAAGCCACTGGTTTCTGTTGATGTGACTGATGTATTCTTTTTTAATAATATTGTTGATAGATGTATTCAATTGCAAAAAGTGAGTTCAGTTGATTGAATGCCTATTGTGTCTTGGCAAAGATATATTCGAGCTATAAAATGCAAATCATTTCCTCAAAAATTTCTTGTTTCAAAGTGTTACATTGTTGCTTTAAAATGGCCAATTCTAGTCGCGCTACGGTTTCTATTAACACATGATAGTTCAATCAGTCAGAGCTGAGTGAACAATATGTTGGCCTGAAGCAGGCGTTCACACTGTAGTGCATCAGTGCATGGCTTCCAGTGGATTCCTGGCTAGGCCATTGAGTGGAGGTCTCTTAACAGAAGGGTTAAAGCCAAACAAGTTTCATCGCACTTGTGTACCCAACACCTGGCTCAAGAGTGGAGCGGATGCCACCTTGGGAACAAAGTTACCTAGAGAATACAACATGCTGCAAGAGGGACTTATTGCTGTGGAGAAATATAACTTCAAAGAAAAGAGGGTGCATTGCTGATCTGTGTAGAACTTGGAGCTTATGCTTGGTGTAGCTGTTTTGTGGGCCCTGGGGGGTTCAGCTTTCAAACTGATCCATATGGATCTGAATGTCAATGGTTGTAGAACCTTTGAACATAGTCACGTTCCCATTTCTTCTTTAATGCGGTCTAATGGAAGCTGAAGAAATGTGTCTACTGGTATGTGTTGTCACACTCCAGGGCCTTGCTTCCTCCAAACTTTTTAGCCCAGGTTCACTGATAGCTCGGTGTTGCTATCAATTCTTGTGCCCAAGGTGCAGGATGTAAATGTTTTGTAATAGATAATTTCAATACTTGAGAGTGAAGTCTGAGGCTGCACAGCCAGGGGGGGGGAGTATTCCTTATACTTGTAAAATCTTGAGTGGAGAGCACCTAAATTTCGTACATGTAATATTGATGCAAGGAGGCGTAATTTCCCCGTCAGCTAATAGGCTCGACAGAATTGTCTCTCTCAGCTTGAGGCACTCTGATATGAAACAACACTGGGGTCGATTCAGACCACTGTGCCCTAACCAGCATTAACTCCAATTTCACAAGCACTCTACCTCACTACACTAGTGTGACATTCACCTTATTATAGCTTCCATCTGAATGAGATGGCAATTTAGAGGTGTTTTAATTTTACAGTGAAGAGAGAAAAACACTGTCTTTCTGGAGCATAAAGGGCACATTGCTTCCAAATTGAGAGTGATGGGCCCTTGGAGAGAAAACTATCCCAACCTGTGGAGACACAGCTTCAAATACCCCCTCCTAAAAGGAACCCCAACTGCTGTGAAAAAAGTCAATTGAGGCCAACCTTACTGTTGGATTTTACAAACTGCTGTGCTTACAATTTTTTATGCATTAATAATGGTTAAATGTTTTGCAACCTGGCAATGCCTGTTAGGGGTATCGTTACCATGGGGAGTTGTACTGAAATTTCAATTTGATAAGTTTGTGATGTACAGGGACTATTTAGTAAACTCATTAGAGATGGCTCATTAAAAATGGAAAAAAAACATAATTAATTAATCGCTTTAAGCTTTTGTTTAATAGGATAATATGTGAGCTTACAAGTTGTACGTACTATAGAGAGGCAAAGAGCTTTAAGTTTGTTTTTTGGGATATTGTGTTCTCTCTAAGTCTAATTAATAGAGTTAGCAGACTTTTGTCTTTAGCACATGAGAAATAGATTTTGATCACATGAGTAAAAGATTTAGGGGCGTGACAGCTCAGTATAATTTGCTGGTTCATTAGCAGAGAGCACCTTTTTCTACCATTACTTCAACTATTCTCCTAATAGCTGTAGGCATGTTTTCAATGATGCCCCTGTTTGAAGGGCAATGCAAGATAGAAACAGACAAAACTGCAAAGCAGTTTGGTTACTTTGAATTAACCATTAAAAGGGTGATTTCTGGTAATTTCAAGCACCACAATGATTGTCTTTAATATTGTGCCTATGTGTCAAAAGACAGTATTTTAGAAAGAACCCACAGTGATCTGATTTTACCATTCTGTACCTAGCTGTTGAAACAGGCAAATGTTTCTGAGCTGTAGCTTGTGATTCAAAAGAAAGCTTTCAAGGAGAGGTACTTTTTCCCCTCCTTATAACTAAACTGAATGATAAGTGGAATACCCCAAGTGTAATATTTTAAAGTCTGTATAATATGAAATGTTAGCATAAGTTTTGCAATGTCATTATTTTAAACTCTAAATTATTTGATTGTTATTGGCCAGTATGATGACATGGTGTCGCAACTAACATTTATACAGTGCCTTTATTGTCGGAAGATGCAACCCAGAAGTGTTAACAAGTAAACTTTGACAACAAATATCATAAGGAAATTTAGGACAGGTGACCAAAATCTTGCTCAAAATGATAGGTTTTAAGCAGTGTTTTAAAGGAGAGAGAGAGGTAGAGGTGGAGAGATTTATGGAGTGAGTTCCAGAGCTTAGAGTCAAGCTAACTTGAAGCACAGTCATCAATGGTGGAGTGATGAGCGTTGGGGATATGAGGCCAGAATTTGGAGGGGCTCAGGTATTTTGGAAGATTGTAGAGATGGGGATTGCAGGACAAGGAAGGGAGAGACGATGGAGTAATTTGAAAACAAAGGGGGGAGTTTGAAAATTGAGATGTTGCCGAGCATGTCGTTTTTTTTAACTTTGCCAGTATTTATTTTAATATTTTTGAAGCCTGGATATTTTCAAATATAAACCAGTGCATTAAGCAGAATGCTTCATTATTAGTGCTGAATTGTTTCCATTCTGCATTATGAATACAATACAGAATAAAATGATAAGTCAGTTGGTTTATTCTTAAGCAACCAAATAAACAATTTAAACTGTTACATTTATAGCACGTGGAAAAATAGTCCCTTCTTGGCATACTTTTGCCTTCATTGGTTCTCTTTTGTGCTTTTATTTTTCTGACCTGTTTGTAGCAGCTCCTTCCAGTGCCTTAGCAGCTGGATTTAAAATGCTCACACTTCAGGAGATTTGAGGTTGATTTCCAAAGTTCCATTGTTCAATAATCTAGTGAAGGGTCTCATTGTCATACATTGTGTGACATTTCTGGGAAGCTCAGCATCTCATGAAAGTCAGCAGGCATTACAGAGTTCACTAAATTATTTACATTTTCATTATTCATTAAACTGTTTCTGATATTCCAGGATTGACTTTTTTTTTAAATTCCTTTCAATTCTTTGGTTTTACATTTCTCTGTCCATCCTCTGACCACCCACACAATCCCTTATGCTGCTCATTAAAAGTTTGGAAAATCACCTGTCTATGGACCTTGGCAGCGAACACCATGAAAGGACCGGAGCTATCCTCTCCCTGGGTAGGGGGTGCCCTGCCAGGTGCCCTGTCTCTATTTGACATTTCCCTATGACTGCCATTGGAATGCTTTGCAAAGCGGTACAGTAAAAAGATGCAGTGGTTTTTGTCGTGGTTCGTCCTGAGCAGCTTTATGACGCAGGACTCTGTGCTCTATGGACTACTCTGAGGGATGCACACTGAGATAAATCTGGAGGACCATCAGCCCTGTGAAAGACACTTAATTGATCTGCCTCAAACATGCTGGTCTTCGAGTGTAAAGAGTTGTTCTCCACTGGGTGTTGCAGACGGGCACATTCCAAGGTTCAGGACGAAGTGCTGAGGGATGCACTAAAGCTTTGGGCACCTGCTGCAAAGATGCTATGGAAAAGGCCACTGTCTAAGGCCCTTCAGACATAAACCGAAGGGCTGGAAACTGGGTAAAACCCCATGGGCTGCATGTTTGACATGCAATGGATCTTGTAAATGTTAACTATAATAGTAAATGTGGTGAGTAACATATTGATTTGTTTTTCACCTTACGTAATGTCAACTTTGAAAGGTCATGTAAGGTACATTTATAAATTGTATGAACAAAGTACAATTTTGGAAAAAGGGCACAATTAGATGTTCACACCACAATCAATCACACCACAGAGGTTTAAGAATGGATGCATTGCACCTTAGGAGTCAAACAGCTTATCACATAATCGTTATTCAAAAATTAAAATTGGTGTGTCTTTCTCATGCCATGACCCCAAAGAAGAAATACATTTTTGTCAGGATTGACCTGGGGATGGGAACTTAGACCCATAATTTGTGGAACCTCAATTTAAAATGTTTAGCAAGAGTCCTGACACAAATTTTATCATGACAGTGTTTATTAAGGTTACCATATGGCTGTACAATGTATCATTAATTTGAAATAATCACCACAAACCTTTTCCACCGTACGATCACATTTCTCTCACATGTTTGCTTTGTTCCTCCTGGAAACAGAGCCAAGAAGCAAACAGTCTTCTCCATAGTAAAGTGCTCTCGAGATCTTGCGAACAGTAGCACAAGTTGGTTTTATAAACTGAGGATTGTATTATACAGAGAAAGGTTACCACACTGAAGGTTGGGAGGGCAGACAGCACCTGTGAACCAAATCAAAGCTCTGTGGGTTTCAAAATGCAATACATGGTGAGAGTCAGAAGATTGAACAGTATGTTAGGAAGTGCTGGAAACTATTGCACAAAGCACAAAAGCCTAATAAGTTTTGGCCTCTAAATAGGAAGGGAAAACGATTTGTGCAGTGGATTTTCACTCCTGTCAGGAGCTGCCACCATGATTGATTGAATGCCACACCATGTACAATGAAGCTGAAGCTATTAAAAATGCAATTAAACAAACATGAAGAATGATGTGCCTCTCTTAATAAATCATAAAAACAATTTCATTCTTTCACATAGGTATTATGGTAAATGGCATTCATCCTTATTAAACTATTTCTAAAAATGCATTATGGATTAATTTAGCACCATTTACGTTCTGTGCTTTTTTAACCTGCTTTTTTTTTTCTAATTTAACACCACAATTAAACCGAGTGAAAAAGGTGGTAGGGTCTCTTACACACTTAATTTAAATCGAAAGGGCAAATGAGCGTAAATTATGACAGACTGAGCTGAGAGACCACTCGCCATTATTGCAAATGATGATTTGTATTCAGCCGAGTCACCCTGCACAAAGTCTGCCACGGTTTTGGAGATGAAAGTTGGTTCCATTTTACCTTCTTGCTGGATGGAATTTTTGCAGTACACGAGTTGCTTCTTCTGTTGTAATCAATATGTGAACTTAGAACAACCATCTAAGTCACAAATTACACTAGATGGTGTTTCAAATTAAGTCAGTAATAGAAAATGCTGAGTTTATGTATTTTCTGAGTTAGCGCAAAGTTTTATTTTGATTTCTCAAATATTGGCTTTTTACAAAACCTATTTGTGCAGCAGATTCTATTCAGTGATCAGCCCAGTATAAAATGTACTCCCAAAAAAATGCTTAATATGTTAGAGCACAGACTCGTGGGCACTGCAGGAGCTGGCTTGTTACATAGGTTTTGGACCAAAGTCGGTGCAAAAAGCAAATTGGTACAGGAGGGGGGGATCACTGGCCTTATGGGCAGAATTTTTTGTTTGACGTGTCCCCCGATATTTCGCTGGGTGGGCGCATGGTGAAGTTCGATGTGCACCTGCTATTAATTAACAGGCAAGTTAAGGCCCTTAAATCGTCAATCAACGGTGATTTTCAGGCGCCCGTACGATCTTCGGCTCGGCGCACGGGTGCAACGGGCAGGAGAGTAAGAGACGTTTTTATGAACCTCATCCACGGGTGGGTTAAGAGGGCTCAGTGGGGGCATCAATCTGCTCTGTGGAGAATTATTTGAGAAAGATTTTCAAACTTGCCTATGTGATTTGTAGCAGTTCAGAATGAATTCCAACAGCTTTCTGGAGGCCTCCCCTTAGCCTGTGTATGGGTTCTGACATGTCCACTGGAGGCAGCTCCTCTGAGGAGGAAGGGACGGCTGGAATGAGGAGGAGGCCAGGAGTGCACAATCAGCCTCCAGAGGAGCCACCTTTGGGAGTACAGGCACAGGCACAAGGGGCGCAGGGCCAAGAGGTAGTCCAAGGCTGAAGGGGCTGCAGAAGATGCCACTATCCTGCTGCCAGGCGGCTACCTCAATATGACTGAGGTGCAGTGCCGAAGGAGGCTCCGACTTTCAAGGGAGACAGTCAACTATATATGTCAGATGATTGGCCCTGAGATCTCTAACTGTGTGGGTGGACACCCCATGCCAACAGCTCTGAAGGAAACAGTTGCCTTCAACTTCTATGCCTCTGGCTCTTTCCAGGGCTCAGTAGGTGATCTTTGCGGTGTCTCCCAATTAGCTGTGTACACTTGTGTCAAGCAGGTCACAAACGCTCTATTCAGGTGCGCATTGAATTTCATCTACTAACACTGGGATCAGGCCAGTCAGACACAGTGAGCCAGAGGCTTCGCGGCCATTTCTGGATTCCCCTGCATCTAGGGTGCAATAGACTGTACACATGTGGCCATCAAGGCGCCAGCAGATGAGGCCAGTGCCTTCGTCAATAGGAAGAGCTTCCACTCCATGAATGTGCAGATAGTGTGTGACCACAGGATGCTGATTCTACAAGTCTGTGCAAGGTACCCAGGCAGCTCCCACAATGTCACATCCTCAGACACTCCCAGGCGTTGGGGCTCTTCAATGCTCCAGCTCGGCTGGATGATTGGCTGCTGGGTGACAAGAGCTATCCCCTCAGAAGGTGGCTCATGACACCTCTCTGCCATCCAGGAACAGAAGCTGAGCAGCGGTATGATAGGAGGCACCCCTCTACAAGGGCTGTGGTGGAGAGACCCATCGGTCTTCTCAAGATGTGCTTCCGATAACTGGACCGCTCAGGGGGCGCACTCCAGTACCCCCCAGACTGTGTCTCTGTGATAGTGGTTGCATGCTGCGCTCTCCACAATCTTGCGCTGGAAAGGGGGGACGCAGTGGACGATGAAGATGGTTACTGGGAGAGGGCTGGATCAGCTGGTGCCCTCATCCGGAGCGCCGTGAGAGGAGCCCGCAGATACAACAGGCAGCTGCTGCACCGATGTAAGGTCACCTCAGACCTCCCTGCTCACTGTGGATTGATGGGCAATGAGCTGGGAAGCTTGAAGCCCACACCATCTCCCACATTGGCAATGACCAGCTGTGGCCACTGGCGCTGTGAGGGCTTGCAGGTCCGAGCATAACCCCAGGAGGACATGAGTGTTCTCCTGGAGGTGCATCTCCATGAGAGTCGCCACTCTCTCCATGGAGGAAGCATGACGCTTTGCCATGAGGCTCATTGCATCACTGATTCTCCACGTGGACTCCTCCACTACAGACACCAAGCGAAGTGTAGTCTCATGCAACACTCCCAGATACTCCTGCACACCCGGCCGCATTTCCTGCAGCTGCTGCGCGACGGACGACTCCAGAGGCAGATCTTCACGCACCGACTGAGCATGTCCCTGGTCCCCTGCAGTCCTCTAACTGCTGGCACCATTGGCACTCCCTGTCTCTGCCAACTCCTCCAGTGAATGTGAAGTGCCCTCTCCACTGTGCCCTGGGACACTAGCCGATGTTGCAATGCCCACCGAGGTGCTAGTATCTGCGCTGGTGCCTGCCTGGCAGAAATGGTGTGACGCAGGTGACAGCTGAGGGCCCTCAGGTGTGAGAAGGGGCATCTGCAATTGTTCCTGGCGGTCATGCTCTGATGCTGAAATTAACAACAAGGACAGTGGATCAGTTAGTGTGCATACAGTGACACACTTTACCCCTTTCCCCCTGGCTCATTATGCACTCAACCTTCCAGAACCAATGGACACGAACATTGGTGGGGTGGCAAACAATGAGGAGGATCGCTTCACATTACAGGCGGATATAGACGGGCTGGTCAGATGGGCTGATGAATGCCAAATGGAATGTTATGTGGATAAGTGTGAGGTGATGCACTTGGACAGGACAAACAAGGCATGGGAATACACGATGAATGGTAGGACCATGGAAAGTAAGGAGCATCAGAGGGACCTTGCTGGGCATGTCGACAGGTCCCTTAAGGTAGCGGGCCAGGTATATAAGGCATTTAAGAAGGCAAATACCATACTTGCCTTTATTATCCGAGGCATAGAATACAGGAACAGGGAGGTAATTTTCCAAGTGCAGAAAACACTGCCTAGGCCACACCTATAGTTCTGTGTGCAGTTGTGAAATGCGCTTCACGGGAGGGATGTGATTGGAGTGGACAGAGTGCAGAGGTCATTGAACAGGATGCTGCCTGGGCTGGAGAGTTTGACTTATAAGGAGACATAGCATAGAGTGAGGTTATTTCCCCTGGAGCAGAGGAGACTGAGGGGGTGACATGATTGAGGTTTATAAACTTATGAGGGGCTAAGATAGGGTCGACCGAAAGGAACTTTTCCCCTTGGCGGAGGGAGGAGTAACCTGGTGGCATTGATTTAAGGTAAGGGGCATGAGGTTGACAGGTGAGGTGATGAGGAACTTTTGCACACAGTAATGTGGGATACACTGCCTGAAAGGGTGGTGGAGGCAGAAACCCTCCTAACACGTAATAAGTATTTGGATGTGCAGTTGTGATGCCATGGCATACAAGGCCATGGGGATAGTGCTGGGAAATGGGACAAGGCGACTTTAGAAGGTGGTTGACGTGCGCATCCTCGATGGGCCGAAGGACCTTTTGCTGTGCTCCACACCTCTGACTCAATCAGTCTGTGACCGAGCAATGTTGGAACGATAACAAATCAAACAATCATCAGTGCTATGGATGTTGGGAGGACATTGCGGATCTCACTGCTGGCTCAAATACCTGGCTGTTCCACCCCAGCCTCACCGACACTGTTGGCATGGGTGCCTGGCGCCTCTCAAGCTCCTGTTTGAAGCGGCTTAACATCATGAGGTGGGCCTGGCCACCTCCAGTGCTCAAATGCTCTGACGCATTGTGAGCATTCTTCTCCTGAGAAACAGAGAACCCCATTCATTGCAGCTAAACCCCCATGAACTCTGCACGCGCACGCCGCACCCCAACCACAGTGGCTCATATCAGGCCTCCAGTGCCTCCTCTTCCTGCTATTGCTGATCAGTCACACAGCCTGCTCCCAACCCCCCCAATGGCCACCTTGGATAAATGCTGCATACACCACTTTAGGAAACACACGGTCTTTGCTCCTATAGCAAGGAGGCACAACTATGTGCGGCGTCAAGGGCAGCAGATGGGTCTTGGCCACAAGACCTTGAGGCTCCCCTTCCACCATCTCATCACTGTGAATAGGACATGTGTTGAAGTTCTGAGTTTGCGCCTAGCTGCATCTCCTGCACTTTGCCCCCAGACTAGTCGTGCGACTAAGAGCAACACATGGTGTGAGGGAGAACTCATCTCCTCATGAACCCCCACTCAGGCTGATGTAAGCATGGGCACTATCTGCTTGCCCACACAGCGTATGAGAAATGCCCAACATGATTCAATGCAGTCACGACAGTAAGACTTGGTGGGGGGGCGCTCAAAGGCTAAGGCTACCTGCTGGGTTAAATACCCAATGCCAACATGGTACTCACCCCTCCAGAGTGCAACAAATCGTTGAAGCGTTTAGGGCACTGGATCTAGGTGCGCCGCACCACGTTGCGGGAGCTCACCACCTCTGCCACCTCCTCCTAGGTATGTTTGGTCATGTCGGGGGGGGGGGGGGGGTGGGGGGGCCACCACCACCCATCCTGGGGGACCAGCACCACCTGCCATGCTGCCACCTCCTCAGGAGGGCAGCAAGGCAGTCATCAGAAAATCGAGGGGCACATTGGTACCCCGCTGGCCTTCCCTGCTCCTGTGGAGGACCCTGGGGCCTGCCCTGCTCCTGTGGCGGAGCCTGCGGCCTGCCCTGCTCCTGTGGCGGAGCCTGCGGCCTGCCCTGCTCCTGTGGCGGAGCCTGCGGCCTGCCCTGCTCCTGTGGCGGAGCCTGGAGCCTGCCCTGCTCCTGTGGCGGAGCCTGCGGCCTGCCCTACTCCTGTGGCGGAGCCTGCGGCCTACCCTGCTCCTGTGGCGGACCCTGCGGCCTGGTCTGCTTAGCCGACCCGCTGTGGTTTGACCTCGAAATGGCCATTATCACCAGCCTACAGGAGGCTGCCAGGCCTTCCTTTAAACAGACTGCTGGGTCACCATTGGACCCGGTGTTCTGCACACGCCCGCCGCAGCCCGCACACTCCGCTATCCACAGGAGTCAGCAAATACGCTGGGCGGGCCTCAATTGGCCCGCCCGCCCGCCTAAAATGGCGGCACGGACCCAATCACTGGCACCGATCGGGCCTGCGCCCGCCCGCTCCAGCTCTGCCCTATGTTTCAGTGGGAGTCTGTCGAAGTCTCTCCCATGGATTTTTCTTTTGTTCTCTGATTACTCATATTCCAATACAGGCTCCAGTTCAAAGTGACTGAAGCAGAGCACATTCTATTGCCCCACCAATGGATCTGCGGGCAAAATTGCATTTTCAGAAGTTGCACTTTCCAAAGCTGCGCATTCCTGAAACTTGATTGGCAGTTAATTATTGATCAAAATTGGACATTCTCTTTTATTATAAAGGGGGATTTAACCTCAATAGTATAGGGAATTTCTGATCTAATATCTTCCCTCATAGGATGTACTGAGCTGCCTTCTAAAAGAATTTTTTTTTCCTCAGTACAGGGATCATCTCAAGATATGTCTGCAAGAACAAACATCATATATATAATATTCAATAAGAACTTCTTAGAAATGTGTTGGAAATTGTACAATAAGATAGTTTGATGATTTAAGTGCAAACTTAAATAGTTGTGATCTAAATATCAATATCATTATTTACAACAGGTTGCAATTACAGACAGTTCACTATTAACACATCAGATCTTTGATTCAAAAAGTTTTTGAAATGTAGACAGAAAATAGCTTCCCCATGGAAACAGGAGGGGGAGCAAAGTAACAAGAGAGATCGGGGAGGGAACATTATATTGGTGAGGTAAATTGGACAGAGCAAGAAAATGGAAGAAGCTGATGGAAATAATGGGAAAGATTGAAAAAAGAACTGAGATGAGCTGACAGGAGTTGAGCAGAGGTGTTGGAGAAGGAGTTGACATGGCTGGCTGATAGAAATGCAGAAGAAACCAGGTACAAGTTAAAAAAGCACAGAGGGAAAAGTCTCTACGATTAATGGAAAACTGTAGGAAGGCTGACAGGAGAGACATTAATGGAATTCAAATCATATATGGATTTATGTGTTACCATAAGACTTTCCCGTGATTTTGAAATGCTTACTTGGATTCTTAGATGAGGGAGAAACCACATCTAATTGCATATGTGTGTTAATGCAAACAGGTGCTGAAATAGTAATAAAGACATAATGATGAGTATAACTGCTGAGCAGGTGGAAGAAAATTATTTCTTAATAATGGGCATCACTGGAAAAATAGATCTACAGTGTCAAGAAAATCGCCAAAGCAAATATGATGCCTCTTTAGCCAGCAAAATTTACGAATATAACCTTGTGATTTCTGCATTGTATACAATCCACATTCCAGCACTTTTGATTTGAACAAGATCATTACACTACTCATTTATCATGTGTGAAAATAATGTTATGATTTTAAAAAAACAAAATTTGACTTTGTTGCTGAGCCATTTGTAATTTATCTGCAATCCTTAGAAGTAAATATTTGGTCAGTTTTCAGCTCAGCTCTTACACTAGATAATTATGCTTTAATAAGCTCTCCATTTCACACAAGTAAAATCTGACCATTAATATTAAAATGGAAACTAAATTATTAAATTTTCAAGGTAAGATACTGTTTGATTTCAGGAAAGAAAGACATGCATTTATATTATGACTTTACCACCCCCACCACCCTTGGTCATCTCAAAGTGCTTATAATCAGTGAAATACTTTTTCACATGTAATCACTGTTGTAATGTAGGAAACGTGGCAGACAATTTATGCAGAGCAAGTTTGCACAAAAGTAATGTGGGGCAAAGATAGAGGCCAGGGCTCCCCTGCTCTTTTTCAATGTAGTACCATGGGATCTTTTATTTGCACTTAAGAGGGCAGATGGGCCTTAGGCTGGAATCTTCCATTCTGGAGACTAAGTCCAGTGGCGGGCTGAAAGCTTGGCCTCATTCCCACTGGCTGGTGGGGCGGGTTCACTTGCTGATCAGATGATGGTCCAGCTGTAGCACTCTCTGTGCACACGAAGGTAACCTGATGTCCATGATGTAGAGTGACAAGATCACAGTGTCCTGAGGAGCGATGTCATTTTGGGGGGCTCAGTATCAGGATGAGGCCTGTCCATTAATCATGATGAGAGATGGCATTTGGATTAAGGTCTGTCCTCAGAGTGTCAAGTGAAGCGAGAACCAGTGACTGATGATTTTCCTCCTTCAGGCGCTTTGCAATGCTCCAGGCATATTGCCATGAGTGTCTTGATGTGTGCAGTGGCGTTTCTGCCTCTTGAAGGCTGCCATAGCCAGTGAAATGTCAGTGCAATGCTTGAAAGGAAAGCAACAAGTCTACTTACTTCAAACTGAGCACTTCAGATTGAGTGCTGGTGGAGTTCTTACCAAATGGCCGTGTGCTCCTTTGGCCTTCCAAGGATGAGGCCATCATGATGCATGATTATGACTACTCATTCTGAGAATGATGCCCTTCAATGAGATGTTGAGGATAACAAAGAAGGTCTTAATGTCTACCCTGCGTCGAAGAGACAGGTGAAATGCAATCGAATGAGCTAGTCTTAACCTTAATCTCCCTGGAATCTTGTCGCTATAAGGGTCTCACAGGCATATCTGCTGCATCTGGCCCATGCAATGGCCCCTTCCAGCAGGGTGTCGTCATTCTTGCCCTCTACAATGTCATCCCTTTCTGCATCCTCCTCATCCAAGGAGACTTGCAGCTCCTCCATCTCTTCATATGGCAACTCATGCCCCCCTTTGCAGCTCCAAGTTGGGTAAGATGTAGCAAATCACAGTGAGAGTACTGGAAAGCACTGCCTGATCAGTCCCAACATCTTCAACATGCCAATCATCTGCTCAATTAAGGAGAATGAAATGCATTGTACCTCTCCTCTGATGCAGTTTGTGGCCACTGAATGGGCATCAATAGCCACATCTTTTGGGGGTACCCTTTATCACCAATGAGCCAACCCTGAAAGCGCTGAGAGCCCTCGAAGATCTGTATCACCTGGGAGTGACTCAAGACGTAAGAGTCGTTCAAACTCCCAGGGTATCTCGCACAAGCCTGCATAATCTGCTTTTGATGATCACAGATTAGCTGCATGTTAGTGGCTGCTGCCGTGGAGCTCTTAAGGCCACATGTGAGGCACGCTGCACTTGTGCAAGGTTGGAGATTGCTGCAAATCCCACTACTCTCGCAACCTGGCTGGCTTCATCCATGGAGAACTGGACAAAACTGTGCGACTTATTGAAAAGGGCATTGGTGACCTCCCTTATGCATTTCTGTGTCGATGATTGCAATATCCTGCAGAGGTCCCCAGTGGAGCCCTGGAACAAGCCGTTTGCAAAAAAAGTTGAATGCAGTGGTCACCTTTAGAGCCACTGACAATGGATGGCCTCTTAGTCCATGTGGCATCAGATCCTCCCAAAGAGACCAGCATGTATGACCCACCACAGCCCTTGACCAGTAAAGACTTCTGCAGCACTGTCTCTCACTCATCTCCAAGTATGAGGCATCTTAAGTATAATCTGGGTCGTTCCAAATGCCTCTGTGGAATTTGTCTCTCCTCCTGAGCCCCCAGGTCTTCATGGGGCCTCGCTGGCCCATGTTCCTGAGGGCCAGGCTCTGCCCTGAGCCCTGCCAGATGGCGATGGGCCCTTCTTCTCCTCCCCTATTGCACCCAAGGCATGAAGAAGGCAACACTGGCTGCAGCCTGCATCCTGCACTCCTCCTTGTTTCTGTGGGCAAATAAATTAGAAACGTGATTGTACCTTACTCTGCAATGATCGCCTTCCATTGCCAAGCGAGAAAGCCATTGCGAAGCCCTTGGGCTGCCCTCATTCCAATCATGCCATCCCTAGGTCTGTCCTTGCATTGAAGCAAATCCTGAAGGATCGCAGGTGGCTGAGCACCCCCACACCCCCCACCCCCCTGCACCCCCGCCATCTGCCCCCTGACATGACAACACATTCACAAAGCAGCTTGGATCTGGCTGAGTACAGCCATGTGTCATGAATCTCAGTCACAGCGCTGTCAGGCTGCCTCTTTTTGACTAGACTACAGTCCAGCCTTGCACTAATTTAATGACTGCAAATGTTTGACCCTGCAAGCCATGAACATCCCAACTGCAATGTGTAGGGTTGCCTGAGCATGTCGCATTTGTCTTGCAGCTGTGGCCCTGTAATAGTTTGATCCATCTTAACTTTCCATATTCCTCTGTGATGGACAAATGATCAACCAGGACCAAGACAAATGTTGCCCCAGACCCTAATAGATTCTTGCGAGAATGCCCATCATGAGTTAAGGTGCCTAGATCTTCCAATTGGCATTTGACTCCTTTTAACATCTCAGGTGAGCCTTGATCTCCATGCCTTCAGCCGGTAATTATTTGGATGCACCTTCAATCAGCTCAAAGGTGCCCTCAGACTGTTCCCCTGGCCATTTTTTTCCGAGGTTATTTTTCGACTGCATCATTCCATCAGATTTTTGGGATGGTGCTGTTCCGTTTCTGCTTCAAGACCAACTTCCAATCTTGTCCAAGTCCCTCCTATCCTTCTCGATTCTTAAAATGTCCAAGTGTCCATTTCCTCTGCTCACTCTCCTGCCTCCTCCTTTAACCCTGGAGCCCATCGTGATTGTTGTCAATATTCCTGTCCCCCCACCTTGAACCATTTTCTGTTGATATTCCCATGCCCCATGTCAGCCTTACCCCTCCTCATCTTAAAGCCTTATGCACAGTGACCTACAGGGACCACTCCCCATGAGACCATCAACTAAACCCCTTCCCTTACTTACCAGTACCCCATTTACAGGCTGCAGACGTCTCCCCTGACAGTACCATGTGTTGCCCAATACCAGCTACCAACCCCCAGAACCCAAATGTGTGAAGGACAGACTGTGCCCTGAACAGCAAGCTGTGCACAACCTACATGGAACAGACCTGCCCCCCTCCCTGGGCAGGGACCAAGATATGGGTGCCAGGCATAGCCCTGTAGCATGGTCCACACAGCCCCAGGACTGCTTTTACATTCTGCCCCCAACAATGTGGTCCACATAGCCCCAGGACTGACTCACATTTCTCCCCCCTCTTCCCTTAAACACCACCCCACCCCCCGCCAATTCATGCATGTGTCCACCCCTTCCCTCCCTTGGTTCGGTCAACACCCGTCACACCACTCCCTCCACCCCCAGTCATGCATCTGCCATCCACCCCCTCCCCTCCCCTCCCGCTGGCCTTGCCTGACGGTGAGCAGCCTTGACGCAGAATCGGAGCAGCTGCGAGATATGTCAGCAGCGCAGTAGGCGAACGCTGTTTGTACAAACCTCGAAGTCGAGAGTGAAGTGAAGGTCGCCAGGTGCATGTCACTTATATACGGTCGTGAATAGGTGCCAATTAGATTTGGAGGGAGAACGTGATCCCAGCGAGCTGGGTTCTTAATGAGTATCCATGATGTGTGCAAATGTGGTTCCTGACATGGATCAGGCCGCCATCAGCCCGCCATGAAAGTCGGGAGGGGAAAATATCAACTTACCTTTCCGCTGACGGAAAACTGACTTTTGCCATCGAGCTAAATTTTGCGCCCATGTCCACCATGATCCCCACCACTGGCAGGACCGGAAAATTCCACCCTGAGTGTCTCATCTGAAAGATAACACCTCTGACAGCGTAGCACCAATGTGGTAAAGATATACTGGATTGTGTAATTTTTGTTATACTGTACTTTTTCCAAACTCTCTATTCTTGGGTTCCTCAGTAGTTTAATGCAAAAAAAAAATGTAATGGAGTTTCCATGATATTCACATTCATGTAAGGGTTTGCCTTCAGGCTAAAGGGATCTTATTATTCATGCATACTCTATACACGAGTTCCAAATGTTCCTTTCAGAAGTCTCTTTCAGGCTATAAAGAATGTTTCTGTACAGGCAATTGTGTAATAACGATATTGGCTGGGATGTCCCACTCTGGGCTTAAGTCCCATGGCGAGGGCGAGAAGCGATAGTGCCGCCACCACAGAGTCCAGTGGGAAATCGTGTGATGGTGGTCTCATTAATTATGCACCCAGGGATTTCCCAACATTGGGTATAGCAGGTTGGGCGGGCAGGGAGGCGCGCACCCCACCATCATATCCAGGCGCTTGACTTAAAAGGTGCCTGCACCGATATAGCTTCATCACACTCTTAACTATGACCCAGCACGTGGAACGCAGAACCCAAGAAACACTGGCACCCAGATTCAGTGATGCTTCACTGCAAGTACTGCTGAATGCAGTGGAGGAGAGGAAGATGTCCCCTGCCCGAGGGATGGAATGAGGAGGCCCGGCCGACTCACCAACCCTGCAAGGGAGGCAGTCGCCAGGGTGTGAGTGCCAACTGCATCCACCAGAGGACAGCTTGGCAACTTATTTTTAGTTATTCACTTATGGGATGTGGGCATCGCTGGTGGGCCAACATTTATTGCCCATCCCTAATTTCCCTTAAGAAGGTGGTGAGCCGCCTTCTTGAACCATTGCAGTCCATGTGGTGTAGGTACGCTCATAGTGCTGTTAGGGAGGGAGTTCCAGGATTTTGACCTGAATCTTACCTGAAACTTACAGAATACTGAAAGGCCTGGATAGAGTGGATGTGGGGAAGATGTTTACATTAGTAGGAGAGACTAGGACCCGAGGGCACAGCCTCAGAGTAAAGGGAAGACCTTTTAGAACAGTGATGAGGAGAAACTTCTTTAGCCAGAGAGTGGTGAATCTATGGAATTCATTGCCACAGAAGACTGTGGAGGCCAGGTCATTGAGTGTATTTAAGACCGAGATAGATAGGTTCTTGATTGGTAAGGGGGTCAAAGGTTACGGGGAGAAGGTGGGAGAATGGGGTTGAGAAACTTATCAGCCATGACTGAATGGCGGAGCAGACCCGATGGGCTGATTGGCCTAATTTCTGCTCCTATGTCTTACGGTCTTATGGACCCAGCGACAGTAAAGGAACAGTGATATATTTCCAAGTCAGGGTGGTGAGTGGCTTGGAGGGGAAATTCCAGGTGATGGTGCTCCCATGTGTCTGCTACCCTTATCCTTCTAGATGGTAGTGGTTGTGGGTTTGGAAGGTGCTAAGGAGCCGATGTGAGTTCCAGCAGTGCATCTTGTAGATGGTACACACTGTTCTCACTGTGCGCTGATGGTGGAGGGAGTGAATGTTTGTGGATGGGGTGCCAATCAAGCGATCTGCTTTGTCCTGGATGGACAAGCTTCTTGAGTGTTGCTGGAGCTACACTGATCCAGGCAATTGGAGAATATTCTATTACACTCCTGACTTGTCCCTTGTAGATGGTGGACAGGCTTTGAGGGATCAGGATGTGAGTTACTCACCACAGGATTCCTAGCCCCTAATCTGCTCTTGTAGAAACAGTATTTATGTGGCTAGTTCAGTTCATTTTCTAGTCAATAGTAACTCCCAGGATGTTGATAGTGGGGAATTCAGTGATGGTAATGCCATTGAATGTCAAGGGGCAATGGTTAGATTCTATCTTGTTGGAGATGGTTATTGCCTTGCCCAAGCCTGTATATTGTCCAGGGCTTTCTGCATTTGGACATGGACTGCTTCAGTATCTAAGGAGTGGTGAATGGTGCTGAGCATTGTGCAATCATCAGCGAACATCCCCGCTTCTGACCTTATGATGGAAGGAAGGTCATTGATGAAGCAGCTGAAGATGGCTGGGCCTAGGACACTACCCTGAGGAACTCCTGCTGTGATGTCCTCGAACTAAGATGATTGGCCTCCAACAACCACAACTATCTTCCTTTGTGCTAGGTATGACTCCAGCCAGTGGAGAGTTTTCCCTCTGATTCCCATTGACTCCAGTTTTGCTAGGGCTTCCTGATGCTACACTCAGCCAAATGCTGCCTTGATGTTAAGGGCAGTCAATCTCAGCTCACCTCTGGAGTTCAGCTCTTTTGTCCATGTTTGAACCAAAGCTGTAATAAGGAGCTGAGTGACTCTGGTGGAACCCAAACTGACCGTCAGTGAGCAGGTTATTGCTAAGCAATTGCTGCTTGATAGTATTGTTGATGACCCCTTCCATCACTTTACTGATGATGGAGAGTAGACTGATGAGGTGGTAATTGGCTGGGTTGGATTTGTCCTGCTTTTTGTGCACAGGACATACCTGGGCAATTTTCCACATTGCTGGGTAGATGCTCGTGTTTTGCTGTACTTGGAACAGCTTGGCTAGGGGCGCAGCAAGTTCTGGAGCACAAGTTTTCAGTATTATTGCCAGAATATTGTCAGGGCCCATAGCCTTTGCAGTACCCAGTGTCTTCAGCTGTTTCTTGATATCATGTGGAGCAAATTGAATTGGCTGAAGACTGGCAAGTTGGATGCTGGGGTCCTCTAGAGGAGACTGAGATTAATCATCCACTTGGCATTTCTGGCTGAAGATTGTTGCAAATGCTTCAGCCTTATCTTTTGCACTAATGTGCTGGGCTCCTCCATCATTGAGGATGGGGATATTTGTGGAGCCCCTCCCCTGCGATTCTGTGACTCTGTGACTGCATAGTTTAGATCTGATACTTTGGTTGTGGAATCGCTTAGCTCTGTCTATCACTTGCAGGTTTTGGGAAATCAGGAGGTGAGTTACTCACTCCTTGCTTCTGATCTGCTCTTGTATTCACAGTATTTATATGGCTTGGCACGTAAGTAATCCTGTGTTGTAGCTTCACCAGGTTGACACCTCCTTTTTAGGTATGCCTGGTGCTGCTCTAGGCTTGCCCTCCAGCACTCTTCATTGAACCAGGGTTGACTCCCCGGCTCGGTGGTAATGGTAGAGTGGGGGATATGCAGGGGTATGAGGTTACAGATTCTGTTCGAGTACAATTCTGCTGCCGATGGCCCACAGTGCCTTATGGTTGCCCAGTCTTGAGTTGCTAGATTTGTTTGAAATCTATCCCATTTAGCACGGTGGTAGTGCCACACAACATGATGGAGGGTATCCTTAATGTGGAGGCAGGACTTTGTCTCCACTAGGACTGTGCTGTGGTTACTCCTGCTGATACTGTCATGCACAGATGCAGCTGCGGCAGGCAGGTTGGTGAGGATGAGTTCAAGTATGTTCTTCCCTCTTGGTTACCTCACCACACCTGCTGCAGATCAAGTCTAGCAGCTATGTCCTTTACGTCTCAGCCAGCTTGGTCTGTGGTGATGCTACCGAGCCACTCTTGGTGATGCACATTGAAGAACCTCATCCAGAATATATTCTGCATCATTGCCAACCTCAGTGCTTCACCCAAGTGGTTTCAATGTGGAGGAGCACCGATTCATCAGCTGAGGGAGGGTAGTACATGGTAATCAGCAGGAGGTTACCTTGCCCATCTTTGACCAGATGCCATGAGATTTCATGGGGTCCAGAGTTGGCTCCCAGGGCATTTCCCTCCCAACAGTATACCATTGTGCCTCCACCTCAGCTGGGTCTGTCCTGCCAGTAGGGCAGGACATACTCAAGGATGGTGATGGTGGTGTCTGGGAAATTGTCTGTACAGTATGATTCCGTGAGGATGACTATATCGGACTGTTGCTTGACTAGTCTGTGAGACAGCTCTCCCAATTTTGGCACTAGCCCCCAGATGTTAGTAAGGAAGACTTTGCAGGGTCGACAGAGCTGAGTTTGCATTTGTCATTTCCGGTGCCTGGGTTGATGCCGGGTGGCCTGTCCAGTCTCATTCCTTTTTATTGACATTTTAGCGGTTTGATACAGAGAGCATTTTAGAGAGCATTTAAGAGTCAACCACATTGCAGTGTAGGAAAAGAATGAATGAGCTCATCCCCACTCCCTGGGCAAGTGAACCCTCCACTCCACATACTCACCTCACTGAATGGGAACTGGGACATGGGCCTCAGTGGCAAGGCCATCATCTGTGCTGCCCACGCATAAAAGAGCATCTCAACCTGGTGTGGTGATGTGTCATAGCCCCACTGCCGTTCATGCAGTCTGCAGGTAGAGAGGCAACTGTGGGTCTTTGACCATGCCACACAGAGAGCTCATATTGTGTGGGGGGACTGGGGTTGGCATACAGAGCAGCAGTATTCAGTGCTGATGCCATGCCTCTGTTGGCCTTATCCTTCTATCAGCATGAGCTCACCGCTCTGGAGGTGCTGCCAAAGAACCCTTGTGGACTAGCTGCAGTGCAGCCTTCACATGGCACACAGTAGCCAGGGGGTTAATGGTGAAGACTGGCATGATGTGAATGCCACCTCCATCCCAATTGCTCTCAAACGTCCTTCTCTCATTGTGCAGGACAAGTTAACACGCAACAAGTGCGAGAGAGAGAGAGAGAGGATGGCAGGGGGCATGGCTGACCCCCATCACCGCAAACCATTCGAAGAGAGAGCTGCTGAGATGGCAGGAGATGTTCCAGACCATTCATGTGCAGGCAGCAAGGTCGGTGTCCACCCTCCACCCAGTAAAGAACCATTTTTACTGCCTTGACATAGAAACCTAAAGGTCATGCTGGGTGCCATGATGGAGGCAGCCCTTGCAGTCACTCACCATCTGCTCTTTCTATTACAGGTGCCAGCAAGAAGGGGATGAGACCTGACCCCGAACCTGAGCCCAGCCCGCAGAGGAGCGAGGATGATGAGGACGACGAAGACATTGCACCTGTAGAGCTGTCACCGCAGTCACCTGCCCGCTCCACCTGACCAGAGACACACATCACGGTGGGTACCGGATCGAGTTCGGGCAGAGTCCCACACTCTGGTGGTCACGTCACTGACACATATCTGCAGCAGGAGAAGTCAGGGACAGCCAAGCTCACCGGCATTCAGAGGACGGCTGGGGCAGAGGCTCCTGCTAAGTCTGAATCAGATGACGAGCCTCTGGGGATGGACATTGGGGATGCAGCAAGGGGCAGGGTACATCAGGCAGAGATGTCGGAGACCCTCAACTGATTGACATGCGAAGTAGAGGAGTCTGTTTTCCTGCTGGCTGATGAAGCGATACCATGTGCACTCATCAAGGTCTCCTTGTCATGGAGAACCTTGTCCACATAACGTCCAGTTTCTACTGGAGATGTGCGTGGACCTGCACTTCATCACTATAGCCTTTGCAGTGGCTACACAAGAGGGGGACTGGGTACCTCAGCCTCCCTCCAGGTGCCCCTTTCCCTCAAGGAGTCAGGGAGGGGCCCTCGGGCATCCAAAGGGAGGAGGAGTATCAGGTGAACACGCCTGGGGCCTCTACCCAGGATTCTTTGAGGGTGCCCCAATTCCTCTTTGACCCCATCGGCTCCGGCCTCTGGGACCACAGAGGGTGCACCTGTCCCAGAGCAGGGGACCTGAACTAAGCTGGGGCCCTCCAGGCCTCAAGGCTCCAGAGGACACCTACCAAAGTCATCAAAGACAACAGGGCATGGTGGTGAGCGGGCAGCCTCTACTCCTGCTGCAGATGTCGGGGAAGGACCTAGACCCAATGGCAGGGAATGTAATTTAATGACGTTCTGATCTCACTATGGTGGCACAGTGCAACTATCATTGCTGATTGTTGATATACACTTGTTAATATAAGTACAGTTGCACTTTAAGGAGGTCTGCTGTCTTTTCATTGCGCCTGTTCACTTTAATGCCTGTGCACTCTCCCCTATATTCAAGGCAACAGGTCTATGTCCCTCCTGAATCAGCTGTGCGCAGGGAGGCAGTGATCTTTGTCATGGCCCTTGTGAGCCATGTGTGAGAAGCCTCCCACACACGCTGCCCCTCTGCCCTTCACAGCCTTTTTGATACAATCACCTTTGCCTCATCAGAACGACATGTTGGGATTCCCCTTTAGTTGTCCAGCTGAGCTGACCTGCAGCCCCCTCCGCGCGCCCCCCCCACCAATTACCCTGCTCCCATCCATCATTTCCATAGCTGGATGTTGAGGCACTGGGTAGGTCTGGAGCACACATGATGCGTCCTTTGAGGCTCAATCAAATACCTCGTACTCTCCCCCCATTACCCACACTCTTTCCCCCCTCCCCATCACCGTTGATCCCTCTGGTGTCACTGTCAACCTCCCCATGGTCACCCTTGAATCCCTCCCCAATCACCCTTCAGCCCATTACAGTGAATGTCCAAGTCCCCTTCCTCCCTGAAGAGCCCACCCTAGTCACTGTTGCAATGCACCCCCACCCTTGTCCTTCCCACCCCAAAGGTGAGCGTTTGATTTTGTCTCCCCTCCAAAAAGACCTTTAACTCTCCCTTCACCCATCATCGCAGGGCCCTCACCCTCCCGCATACTGTATGCCATTGCCCCCATTAACTGTAACTATTCCATCATACCACCAATTCCCTCACTGATCCCCCCAGGATTTTTCAACTGATACCACAGACCTCTCTTTCTGAACCCTCCCCCGACCCGATCCGCTTGTCCACCCGCACACCCCACTCACAGTCACTTTTTTTCCCCACTGCTCTTCCTTTGCTCTCACTCCATTTTCCTACCACAACCATCCAAGACTCCCACCTTTCCCCCCACCATTTTGGCATCCAAACCTGCCCCACCTATTTCTGCCTCTCCTTCCCATCTTCTTTCCTCCCCACCCCCAACACAGGCCCTCGTCGGGCACCATTACTTGCTGCAGCCGTACTCCTGCTGCTGGAGGCTCCACTTGATCGAGGCTCCACCTTCAATTCCTGGATCCGACATCTCAAGGCCCCACCTGCAGCTCCTGCCCCAACATTGCGAGGCTCCAGGCTCCACTTGCTGCTTCAACGTTCATCCAGTTAAGTCCTGACCTGTGAACACCACATTGGTCAGGATAGGTTCTAGACCAGCGTGAAATCCCACTGGTGGGGATGGTCAGTTGGATGCGGGGGGGGTGGGGGGGCGGGGGGGCCTTGGTGGTGGTTGGTGGGGGGAGGGGGGGGGTGGATATTCCTGTCAGGTGTTCATTTGAATCCCAATTATGGGATGCAAGGCGGGTTCCCGACAGCCTCTGGCAGGAATGGCGACTGTTATTCAGGGAATGGCGACCCACCGTTATCCCACCATGACAATCAGGACCTCAAGAAGAATGTTGCCAGGGTTAGAAAGGTGCAGCTACGAGGAGAGATTGGATAGGTTGGGGTTATTTTCCTTATGACAAAGAAGGCTGAGAGGTGACTTGATTGGGGTGTACAAAATTATGAGGGGAATTGATGGAGTGGACAGGATAAAATTGTTTCTCTTGGTGGAGAATTCTAGAACCAGGGGACATAGATTCAAGATAAGTGGCAGAAGGTGTAGGGGGGACATGAGGAAGAACTTTTTTACGCAGAGGGTAGTGGGCGTCTGGAACTCGCTGCCGGAGTTGGTGGTAGAGGCAGAAACTCTAAGCTCTTTTAAAAAGTACCTGGCTTTGCACCTAAAGTGCTGTAAGCTGCAGGGCTATGGGCCGGGTGCAGGAAGGAGGGATTAGAAAGGGCACCTGGGTGTGCTCGGGCTGGCATGGACAAGATGGGCGGAATGGCCTCCTTCTGTGCTGTAACTTTTCTATGGTTCCGTGGTTCTATGGTTCCCACTATTATTTCGCACAGCCGGGAAACCGATTTTTCAGCTCCCAACGTATTGCCTGCCCCCGTCCACCATATACCCGCCACTGGCAGGTTCTGGAAAATCCTGGCCATTGACTCTGTTTTCAATTTAGAATGGATCTATTCAGGGGCTCCAAACTTAATTTAGACCTCCCCTCCTTCAGCCGTGGGACTGAGATTAAATAGTGCATTTACAATTGCTCCCTTACACTGCTTGTTTGATTTTGGTGCTGCTAGAGCAGAAGATTGCAGTGTACCAAAGCCAACCGTGCAGCATAACTGGGACATTACAGGGCTACAGGGACATGAGCAGCTTTTAAATAGGGAGATCATAGAATGATTTATCCTTTTGCAATGTGATGTGATATTTATACCTCGGGGATGAACAGAGAAAGGGAGATGCGGTGTTTGAAAGCAGGAGTCTTATCGAGAGACATTCAAAAACATTTGCATGGTTGGGCGAATTTATAGGGATTTACTTGCTAACCAGTTTGAACCATAGATTAATTCCATTACAGTAAAAGAGCAAGAAGATTAATTAGATGATTTCTGAATAGAAAAGGAAGCACATCTGGCAGAAAGTGGAGCGTTTTTCGAGTGACTTACAGCTGTAGTCATACAGCTCAGTATTCTGCATGAAGGACACCTTCCCAACAGCATTTGTCAAATGAGGCACTCCACACTTTGCAGGAAATCCACTGGAGAAAGGGAAGTCTTACTATCCATCCTGTGGAAGTGTTTGAGGTTGGCTCTCTTTTGGAAGGGAAAATCACACCACACTGCTGGGAATCTCAGATCTATGTCCTGGCAGATCTGAAATCCCTTGTCGGCAATATATTGCTCTCAGCTTGGTTATGTGAACAATGACAGACAGGAAAAAAACTCACTGCTCCACCCAGCCTGCCCCACACAAGCATGATGCCTTGCAATATATGAACTCCATCCCCCACCCTATGCCACCCAAAAAACATGTTAATTCTTGGTAGAGACAGAAAACCAGTCTAAAAGCCCAAGCCAATTAGAGAGAGAGAACAAAATTAGGCAGATTCCCTTTTCCCCTTTGACCCTCTTGGGTGATCAAAAGTGATCCAGGAGATCACTCTTGGCCTTGATTATTGGGCATCTATCCTTGGTACAAGGAAATTACTGACCCAGGCAGAAATGAGTCTCGGGCCAGAGTTCCTTGCTTGTTGGGCGGGCACGTGCTCGATCTGCTCGAGCATAAAATGGCGCGTGATGACATTGGGCGAGCGCCCGCCGACAATTAACAGGCCTATTAAGGCCTTTAAAGGCGCAATTGAATTGAATTTTTCACTGTCTGTCCAACCTTACAGTTGGTGAGCTGGCGAAAAGGCCAAGTGGCCTTTGGATTTTTTAGGAAACCTCATCCATGGCGGCTGAGGTTTCCAACAGCAATTAAAAAATTAACTAAAAATTTCTGCATTTCATTAATAATATGTCCTTTTCCAATTTCTGACTTGACTGACAGCAACTAGCTTGACACAAACCAGGAATTTCCTGGCCTATATAGCTTGGGTTCCGTAATGGACAGGATGCTTATGTGAGACCTGCAGTTTTTTGGCAATATGCTTTTCTGTATCATTGTGATTCCAGTGAATACCAAGATGTTACTGTGGTGTGGGCAATTGCAGGATATCACAATGATAATGTGCGATGGAGAAGGCCATTACTTATCCAGCTACCTTGAAGTCCCTGCCCCTTCAATACAATGCTTATTGAAAAATTGCAGAGGTTTTGCCTCTATTAACCTGCTCAGGAGAGGTACTTCTTGAAATCAGACCTGAACTTGGCTTTTACCAGTTTAAAACTGTGTTCCCTTGTTCTGCGTCACAATTTAAGTTGAAAAATGACTCCCAATTCACCCTTTCTATTCCACTTGACAATATCGATGATTATAATTGGCTCAGTATTGCAGGAAGAAGTGTTTTCTTGTAATGATTTATTTCTTTAAACAAAATAATGAAGAGCCATGTGTATGACCTGCGACCTTTGAAGTACTATTCATAACTTTGCTGCTTGTGAAGTCAGTCCTCTATGTGAATGCACATTGTATCAACCACAAGGATCGCCAGCCCTTAATCTCTCCAATGAAAAGAAAAATCAAAGCTTTGATATTTTTGTGGCCTGCTGTATGTTGTTGTGTCTGAGACCAATTGTAACACCACCTGCCACTGAT